>NC_137872.1:19361320-19793820 GCF_963924005.1 Protomyctophum bolini | reverse complement strand
CCACGCTACTCCCTCAACTTTCAAAAGGGCAAAAAAATAAAACAAAACAAAAGAAAATCAATGTACACTTACACCACCTCCAACTCTACACATGACCAGCATAATATGCAGCATAATAATACACGTTGTTTTTATAGAACAGAAACATAATATCTTTCTGTTCTATAAAGAAAACGTGTTAACTAGCATCTTGGATAGAGAGCCAGATAATGGGGAAGCACTGTGCTGTACTCAGCACTACTCAGTATACTGTGTACAGTAAATAGCATCGCTGACTGGTGGAAACCTTGTATGTTTCAGTAAATGGATGAAAGCACATGTCTATGTTCCAAATTAATCTAATGTAGTTATTATTTAGTCACAGCCTCCGTGGTGGTGGTGGGCAAGTATACTTTACCTCTGTGCCCTCCGAGCACCCTGTTAATCCTTTTAATTGATTCAATGTTCATGAAATCCAAAGACACACTTACATTCCCCACCAGTTTAATTCATGAATTAACCTCGTATTGCTGGTTTTCCCCCTTTCAACTCTTATTTTGAAGAGCCAAATACCCGTAACCGGATGTTACGATGGCGTAATGGTGTGTGTATTGTCTTGACTGGTTGTTGATCTCTCGCTGTGTGCAGAAGAAACCTGACTGCGACCATCACAGCGCCCGCTATCGGCCTTTGAATAAACCTTGTTTAGAAACGCCATTTCGGTCGCCGATTTGAAGATACAAGCGATTGAAAACAGCACATTGAACACACGTAGATGCGTGCGACACACTCCATGCTAACGTGAGTAAGCTATCGACTCAATCGGATCAAAACATGGATAAAACTTTAATTCACGTTATTTAACTTGATTTATGTGTATGGCGGGCGGCCAGACTAAACCAAATAACGTAAGTTACGACAATGGCGTTTTATGTGTTAAGCACTGTCACTTAATACTACAAGTTCACAACATGTTGTGGTGGGTTGTGAGCTTGTACTGTATATCAGCTATGTTTGCTTAGTTTGTGTATTTTGTGCTTATTTATGGGCAAAAAACATTAAAAAACATAAAAGTTGAAATATGGAGATAGAAGGTTTCTGCCAGACAGTAACAATATACTGTTTAACAGTATTATAACACTAAAATATCACACTGAAACCTACAGTATTTTAAACCACAAGTATAGGAAACTTACCAGGAGTATCTAAACGTTTTAAACGTTGTGTAAAGTGTAATAGTCCGGCAGCCGAGGTGGACGGGTGGGAATTTTGGTATATAGTATTTTTTATTGGCCTAAAATATTGTCTATATACAATACATACATTCATGAATCCACTTGCTGACTGCATGGCTGAACGTATTGAGCAATTGTTTTATAGGGGTTTCTTGTGACCCTACCATTAACATCCTATGGCAGGCAAAAATGTCAAACTTTCCTTTTGCTTTAAGTAGCATGTGACATGTCAAACTAGGGGGTTTCCATGGTTCTGAATCCATTCCAAGCATTAGTTTTGCACAAAATACACTACTTTGGCTAAAAACGGCCATAGATATCATGACCAATGTGATGAGGTCAGCTCATTTTGGGCACAGTTGGGCAAGTGGCTATGGCAGTTTTTAGCCCAGGTAAGGAGTGTATTTTGTGCAAAACTAATGCTTGGAATGGATTCAGATATTCGGATAGAAAAACCCCTAGTCTGACATGTCACATGCTACTTAAAGCATAAGGAAAGTTTTACGTTTTTGCCTGCCATAGGATATTAATGGTAGGGTCACAAGAAACCCCTATAAAAAAGATTGCCCAATACTAACAGCCGGTCAGCAAGTGGATTAATGAATGTATACAGTTACAGTATATAGACAATACTTTAGGCCAATAAAAAAGACTATATACCAAATGTCCAGCTTTAAACAAAAGAAGCCTGTCGGCTGCCGGAGGCCCGGACTATAACACTTTGGTCTAGTTACCTTCCCATGATGAAACTCTAAATGTAGGAGAGAAATCCAAAAATATATTAGTTTCTCCATGTATCATTTAGAAATTGATCATTCATGCGCCTCATTGACTTACAGTATATTGTACTGTACATCGAAACATCTCTCAAAGTCACTCTTTTAGCCAGTATTCTTTTATTTATTATTATAATTATTTTAATGATTTTTTTGCAGCTTTCGCCTTTATTTTATATTTTTTTATAGAGGGACAGACAGTAGGCTGACAGGAAATGGGGGAGAGAGATGGGGGGGTGACATGAAAAGGCCGTCGCAATCAGGAGTCGAACCCGCGGCACACTGCCAGACTATACTGGACCGCTGAGCCACGGCCCAGGCCAGGTTGTCAGCACTGGTCGTGTGATGTTCTATATTGGCAGAACCAGTTTGTTTACCGCCTAAAACAGTGACTTTTTAGAGCTATTTCAACATACTGTATACAATATAAGTCAATGAGGAGCATTTTTTTAATCATCAATTTCTAATCAATTGAGCAACTATTTCAGATTTCTCGCCCACCTTCGGAGTTATAATACAGTAATGGCAAATAAGGTAAACCTCTACCAAAGTGTCCTTGCACTTTATTTAGAAGATAAATGATTATATTACATTAATGGAGTTGATATATTTGCCCTAAATAGAGGCACACTGACAAAGAAAGTTTAACATTGAAAATATTACAAAAAACTACACTCATTACTGATTTATATGTAATCCCAGAAAGTGTTTGCAGTCCCCAAAAATATATATTCACAAAAGAATAGACAAAGAACATGCACATCATATGCAAGTAGTTCATCTATGCGGAGGTATTCAAATGCCAAAGGTAAATGCAACCGAGAAAAATGACACTTCAGTACTTGAGTCAAAGAGAAACTCCATGTGGTTAAAAATAATGCTCTTCCTTTTATAATACAGTACACCATCTATAGTCTCTAGAGAGATCATTTGGGTCTTTTTTTATATAAGTGGGGAAAAAAATGAAACTCCCATTTTCAAATGGGAGTAAAGGTTTATGTATTTGTAGGAGCCCTCTGGCTATGATGAGATGCCGATATACTAGCTCACAACGCGTTGTTGCGACACTCAAGCTTGTGAATGAGTGTTTAGGCAGTGTGACTAATACTAGCAATATTAGTGAGCTACATTAGAAAGACATGGATCACGTATATGCGTGTGTATGTAATTATCTATTTATTTCTGAATGTGTGTCTATAATATTGACATTCTGTGCGCGCATGGCATGCGTGTGCGTGTGCGTGTGTGTGTGTGTGTGTGTGTGTGTGTGTGTGTGTGTGTGCGCGCATGCGTGAGAGAAAATGCAGTTGGCTAACAGTTAATGCAACAGTTTTAAATGACCTTGACCCCCGTCCTTCCAGCAACACTCCAGCATCGAATGTATTAACACAGCGTCAGTTTAGCTCGGCAGGATAGGATGCCCAGAGAAACCATGCATGTTCAAAAGTCCTTTTCAATTTTAGTTACAAGCTCTTGT
Source organism: Protomyctophum bolini (assembly GCF_963924005.1). NCBI lineage: Eukaryota > Metazoa > Chordata > Actinopteri > Myctophiformes > Myctophidae > Protomyctophum > Protomyctophum bolini. The sequence goes on along the minus strand of NC_137872.1, from coordinate 19,790,353 downwards.
TTCATTTTTTTATTACATTTTTTTTTCAATATTGATAAAACCCACAGACATTCACCACTTTGAAGCGGGTGTTCCCCTTTTGGGCATGCTATTATACACAAACATCTAAAAAGAAAGAAAAACAATGTTAGAAACTAGCAGATCAACATGGTACAAGGCCTCGTGTTGCACTGCACCGTGGTCATGCAGTGAATTATATAATAGTGTTAAGTAAAAGAAGATTGGATGTAGACCAAATGTGCTTAAGACAGAGACGGACATTTTATTTGAACACACCTGTCCGCGCACGGGCGTTCAGCGGGCATAAATGAGCTAATTGGGAATGCCTGTCTTTGTTTTACGAGAGCTGTAATTTAAAATAGTAAAACGCGCTCTCAATAAACACGTCAAAGAGAGAAAGAATAGAAAGATCTATAGTGTGTCTCTCCTTGAGACTCCGTGGTCTGTTTACACACAGGAGCCACATTTACTCCTTACATCTTTACTCATGGTATTATACATGTACCGGAGCAGTGCTGGACAAAGTTCTTCATTACTTGAGTTAAATTCAAATGTTTAAGTACCTGCTTTAAAAAGTAGCAGTATTCACATTATTCAAAAGTATATACAAGAGAGAGCAAAGTTTTATAACAATTCATATTAAAAACTGGACATTTACAAAAAACTAAATTATACCAATAATAGTAATAGGCCTACAACATGTCGTATTGTAAGCTTGTAGCTTGTATTTGAAATTAACTAGACTGCAATCATAATGTAATCTTTCCCTTCTTAAACCTATAGTGGAGTCAATATTTGTCCTTGAAATATGATGGAGTGAAAGTCAAAAATATGAATACTCTCATAATGTAGTTATATACTAAAGTACAGTTCTCAAGTAAGTGTACTTTGTTACTATCTACCACGGGGTGGGTGTCAAGTCATTCAGAACTGTTGCTATGAATGTGCACGGATTTGTCTACCGTTTTACAACAACAAGAAAAAGAGAGTTTGCATTGTTAAAACTGTTTCTGTGTCAGCTTATCAAGGCTTAAATGCTAAAGATATTACATGTAAATAGCTATAGTATTAGATATTGTAAAGGTCCAACATGTTTTATTATGCTCAATAAGTCCACAAGTAATGAAAATGTGAAATTTATATGTTAAAAAGCTTTGATTTTGTTTGATTTGATATCTCTTCACAAGCTTTTAGCTTCCATTCATATTCCGTAACCAGCTTAATATGCAACCAGACCACATTTTTGGTCAAAAAACAAAACAAATTTGCTAATAGTTATTAGCAGTGTTTACGGATATCTTACATATCAACTGAAATAAACCATTTGTCCATTATTTATATTTACTATTATATTCAATAAGCCCTGATAAGCTGGCTGGTTCATTCATTATCAATCCATTCAAAAAAAGATTTGTACAAAAAGAGAACCAAGCAAAAACAACCTAAACAGTTAAGGTACATTTAACTGTATATACTACACACTATAACGCAAATTCTCTGAGTGACCATTTTATATGTATTCGTATATCGAGTGGATTTATGTGTACTTTGAATCCAGCTGAACTTGTTCTTGAATTGTATGTCATTTTTAACTGACAATATTGTCTGGAAGGTGCAAGTCATTTGATTTGGTTCATTTCATAGTTAAATATTACTATACTATTATGGGGGGAAATAATGCTTTTTTGTTTCCTTTACTCATAACAATTCCTTTGCTGTCAGTATATGTGGCATATCTCAGTAACTTATCTGATTGTTTTGAGTGTAAGAATAAAGCAGTTATAAGAACATCATGTCTGCCGTCAGAGATGGATGCATGCTGGACTGGTTTTAATGTTTAATTTTGTTTGTGTCAACCTGGGCTCCTTTCCTATAGCTGTTGCCATTATACCGATTGCATAGTGATTAAACCAATTTGGTAATTCCTTTTATTGTTGGTCATGGATAATGTGTGAATTGTATTGGCCTGCTATTGGCAGGGAGGGGTTGAAATAATACACTGAAATGCATATTAGCATGCCAATCTAACATGATGGAAACAGCTAGACAAAATAGTCCAAGGTTGAAGGAATGTTGACATATACCATTTAAATAGAGCATGTTGTCTTAATCTGTATGTACTCAACTTTGTTTCCCCTTTTTTAATGCTTTGGCATGGATGATACCAATTGGAATATCTAAAGGGTCGGCACCGTGTTTCGTCTACAGCACCTTACGATTCTATGCATGTCAGTATCGTACCATATTTTTTAGCTCAGGCGCTATAGTATCCTCACCTAGCTGAGCCACGGTTGGCCTATAGTATCCTCATCTAGCTGAGCCATGGTTGGCCTATAGTATCCTCACCTAGCTGAGCCACGGTTGGCCTATAGTATCCTCACCTAGCTGAGCCACGGTTGGCCTATAGTATCCTCACCTAGCTGAGCCACGGTTGGCCTATAGTATCCTCACCTAGCTGAGCCACGGTTGGCCTATAGTATCCTCACCTAGCTGAGCCACGGTTGGCCTATATTATCCTCACCTAGCTGAGCCACGGTTGGCCTATATTATCCTCACCTAGCTGAGCCACGGTTGGCCTATATTATCCTCACCTAGCTGAGCCACGGTTGGCCTATATTATCCTCACCTAGCTGAGCCACGGTTGGCCTATATTATCCTCACCTAGCTGAGCCACGGTTGGCCTATATTATCCTCACCTAGCTGAGCCACGGTTGGCCTGTATTATCCTCACCTAGCTGAGCCACGGTTGGCCTATAGTATCCTCACCTAGCTGAGCCACGGTTGGCCTATATTATCCTCACCTAGCTGAGCCACGGTTGGCCTGTGCCTTGTTAGCACAGGCAACACAAATCAGAGGTAGGATAACGCCTAATTTGGGCTCTCTGTCGTACGACGTAACGACGATGGCTAATTTGGGTCCACGTCGCCGTCGAACGGCATAGTATAAATCAGGCTTTGGGAGGATGGAAGAGAAGATGGCGGTGGAAGAGACAGCCATTCTTCAACATGCCTCTCCTCAGGGGAGAGGTATGTTGAAGCACTTACAGTATTTTACAAAATTAATGCCTTTTGCCAGCGATGCCGCTAAACTCAAGTTCTCTCTGAATTGAGCCTGGTTTATGCTTTGTTGTACGACAGTGTTGCATGCCAAAAAATCAGCCAATTGATCATTCAGAAAAAGCTCCTCATTGACGTACAGTGTACTGTACATCGAAACAGCTCTCAAGTCATTATTTTAGCTGGTAAACAAAGCTGATTCTGCCAATATAGAATTTGTATTAAAATGTCAAATTCCTGTTGATTTTGCTATTTTAGTAGGATTAAAGCCCGGACTGGGTCCAGATCTGGATCTTCAAATCAACGGGTAGTTGACATTTGTCTATGAAAAAAGCAGCACTGGTTGTGTGATGTTCTATATTGGCAGAACCAGTGTTCGTATACCGCCTAAAACAGTGAGGTTTTTTTTTAGAGCTATTTCAACTTACAATATAAGTTAATGAGGAGTATTTTTGGAATGATCAATTTCTAATCAATGGAGCAACTATTTCAGATTTCTTTCCCACCTTTGGAGACGATGTAGAAGATTAATGCCTTTTGCCAGCAATGGCGCTAAGCTCACATTCTCTCTGGATTGAGTCTGGTTTATACTTTGTTGCACGACAGTGTTGCATGCCAATCGGCCGCCATACGACATCAGGCATTAGCCGGCAACCACCATGATGCTGATCTCGGTACGCGCTTATCTTTTTCTGCCGTCACTTTTTTTAAGGTATTCTTTGGGCTTTTTGCCTTTATTGACAGATTAACAGTAGTTTGACAGGAAAGGGGGAGAGAGATGGGGGAAAGACACGCAGCAAAGGTCGTCAGGATCGGGACTCGAACCCACGACACGCTGTCAGGCTGCATTACCAGCCTAGGTGCCTGGACCGCTCGGCTGGCCCAGGCCTCTGCCGTCTTTTCTTTTTTTTTATCAAAGTTTCTTTATTAATTTTTCAAGTCACAAAATGAGTCAAAAATAGCATACAAAAATGGTTGAGATTTTGACCCCTCCTTCCCCCCAGAGTTCCCGCTCTGAAAGAGCCACAACCCCGGTGTCTTGTACCATTAACAAGATACATTGAAATAAAAGGCACATACAAATATACATATTCAAAAAGAAGAAATTAATCAAATATTGGACACAATATGCAAACAAAAAAAAATAAAAAAAATAATAATAATGACAAAATTTAAAATAAAATAAAAACAATTACTCTGCCGTCTTTTCTAATGGTGTCCTCTTCCACTCTGTCTCTCCCCCCATCCCTCCCCTCTGAGGGGATAGCTATGGCTAGGCTTTCTGCTACAAAGCCTGCTCATTGAACAGGAGGCGAGGAGTCCTTGTTTTATTTTATTATTATTTGGAAGCATCTTTGCTCTCGCTTCTGTCACGCTACATTATGAGGAGAGCATGGTGAGGGAATGAAGCTGTATTCTTTTTTAGTTGATTTCTGTATTTATGTTTTAAGCATGGTTGTTTTTCAAGTCAGGTCTGGCGCCTTAACCTTACAACCCGTTTTCTCACTTTCTCAGGGAATGCACCGCATACAGTATACTGTACCTCCATACGTTATCTAGTATGTTTACTTGTAGTAGTTCAAAACAACTCCCAGGCTTTACATTCTGTACGTGCTCCAATTCAAAGTATATTTTCTGCTATATCTACCCGGTATCTTCTCTCAGTTCAGTTATCAACTCGGAAACGAAGTAAACAATTCTAGACGAGCGCTCGACCCGCGTGACACACTGGCCACGGCGCCTCATAAACATCTCATTATGTATGACTGTCGGAAACATGACATCTGCATATATTTACCCACATCTCCCTGCTTCTTTTCTCCCCCCTCCCCCCCTGTTTCCCAGTAAATACAAAGGGGAAGAGCTGTACTGTATTGATGGACATCACAGATGAAAACAACGAAGGGAGGACAACTAGCTTTAAGAATAATAACATGCGACGACGAAGAGGAAGAGGTAGAGAAGTGGAAGAAGAAGACAATGGCGAGATGGAAGTCCCTCTACTGAGGCTGGCGATGGAAAAAAGATGGGACGACTAAAATTGCACCGCAGCGGCGGTGTCAGAACCAGCCATGGGCTTGACAGCTGACAGAGTGAGCCAGTTTCCAACAGGGACCACCTTTTTTTTAATGGGTAGAGGAAAAAAATGACGAAGAAGAGAAAAAAAAGGAAGAAGAAAAAGATGGGTCGAGAGAGCGTCAGAACGTAAACGAAAAGTGTCCCGTTATTATAAAACATTTTATTTTTCTATACTTTTGTGATTTACAAGTGGCAAACAGAACAAAAAAGAACTAAACAAACAAACAAAAGTGTGTATAAAACGGTATATAATGTACAAATATGTTTTTATGTTTTTTGGTAAGGGTAAAGATGAACAGTTTGACGATGGCCCTCGATGCTGTTTTCTGCGGTATATGCAGGAAGGAGGAGGGGGGTTGGCCAGGAGAGAGTTCCCCCTCGTCCTCTCCCAAACGCCCAACACTGCTCCTGATGCTCACAGACACTGTAGGAGGAGGTCATGGGTGAGTTCCCCCTCGTCCTCTCCCAAACGCCCAACACTGCTCCTGATGCTCACAGACACTGTAGGAGGAGGTCATGGGTACACTAGGCTTTCACTTCATTGCAGCGCTTCTCAACCTTAGTCTGGTTCAGGGCCCACTTGCAAAATGTCTCAAAAGGGTTTTTTTGTTTAAATTTTTCACCCATCTGACCACTTCTACCTTGATTAAGTTGGTCAGATGGGTTGGCCTCGTGTTTTTTTTCTTTTCATTTTTTTTTCAGAGCATGTTTATTTTAATGATAATATACTTACATTTCATATCCATCACAATGAAAACAGATTTTTGAAGGTTAAAAAAAAAATATATATATATATATATATATATATATATATATATATATATATATATTACTATTATCATTAAAATCGTATAGGCCTAGTGTTTTGCCAATTATTTGCGGGCCCACTTGCAATAGGGCCCATCAGTGGAACCCGGGTCACAGGTTGAGAACCACTGATAAACGGTACACTGGGACTGACTGACTGGGAAGAGGAGGGGGGAGGGGGGGTCACTGTCCGCGGGGCCAAAGCGCCGCATTGTACTTCCGTGTGCGGTGGCCGGATGGCTCCATCTTCCCATCACCGGGAGAAGAGGCTCTCTGTAGTTCACTTCCTGGATCACACCTCCATGTGTGGTCCCGACTCCCCCCGTTCCGCTAATCTTCCGTTCCGAAGCCTTCCGACGTGCGCTGACACACACCCACCTCCCTCATGGGGGGGGGGGGGGGGGGGGGGGGGATGCTGCTCCCTCCCGACGTGCGCTGCGCTGACACACACCCACCTCCCTCATGGGGGGAGAATGGTGACGCTGCTCCCCCCCCCTTCCTTTTGCGGCGTTGCCACGCGACTTCAGTATATATATAAATATGAAATTATATAATAAAAATATACTATATATATAATTATACAGTTGTCACTGTTGGCATCCTGCAGATACTGTCAGTCATGATGTCACTTCCTCCTAACAGCGAGACCCCCAAAACTCACACGGCAGTGTCACTGGTTTACAGTGGGGGGGGAGGCGGGGTGAGGGGGGTGTACATACTACGGTCAATCAATCAACCCCCCCGGGGGAGGTGGGGAGGACCCCACTGGCGGGCAGCAGCATCGGGTCGCCCTGGTTTATGACTTTGACCCACCAGGCCTTTGCTTCGCTGCATCCTCCCCCGCCACCCTCTTCCACCCCCCCGCCCCCCCCACACACACACACACACACACACACACACACACACCCAGCAACACCCCGGACCACTGGCCGAGAAGGTGCATACAAGTATACCCGCAGAGGATGCACGTTTTTCCACAGAACCAAGAAGAACTCATCCATGTCCATGTTAACAATTGAATTATAATAATCGAGTAACCATATTGTAATACATCAGCAGGTGCATAACCAAAACACAAGCCTGAGGCATTTAGACTTGACTTCGCTAGAGAAAAAGAAGAAAAAATGTAAAACAGAACAAAAAAAAGGAAGAAAACATTATAGGAACACAGTAGTGCCCATTCGACGATAATAAGGAACGAGGGCTGAAATAATGTCAATTACAATGTTGTTTTTTTGTCACTGTATTCTGAGAATATTTATTTATTGTGTGATTTTTTGCAACACTGAAATAACTTTTAAAGCGTGGGGGGGATTTTTTATTTTTGTTTCGTTTCGTTTAATTTGATGAAGCGGAAACCTTAATTTGTATTGGGGAGAGTCACTGTAAAATGTGTTTAAAAAAAATCAAGAATGTTGGTTCAGTTCTTTGAATGTACTTTAATGTCTTCTAGGGTGTCCGGCAAGTATGTATTCTTTTTTTTATTTTTAATTTCTCTCTCTGTATATAAATATATATATATATACATATCTATTCTATGGGCTGTGGTGATGTCAGGGAGTACCGGGGTGGGCAAGAACGCCTTGTCTTCGGGCCCCCCCCCCCCTTACCCCTCCCACCCTCTCCCCCTCCCACCCTCTCCCCCTCCCTCCTATACCGCATATATATATATATATATCCCTGATATATACTGTACCATGTGATCATGTGTTATATGATTGAAAAAGTGTGACGGTGATAACGTGAACTGACCCCCTCCTGCTGCCCCGCTGCCCCTTTACCACCACAAACACAACCGTACAGGATACCCACACAGCACAGAAGAGTCACAGATAGACCCACACATACATACGCAGGCGCGCGCGTGGGGTTGCTGGCTATAGGGGTGAAAAGTGAGGTGGATTCTGTAGGGTCCCTGTGCTCCAACTGTGCTATGGTTTATTAAGCACTTTAAACCTGGCTTTCCCCCAAATAATTTCAGTCGTTTTCAGAAATCTTCAGTTTGTTTGTTTTGGTTTTCAATTGCAAAACTATAGCAGGTTTACAAGCATGTACATGTGCTATTTTTGAAAACATTTGGAAGTAGAAAATGGGGCTTAAGTGGTTAATATAAGGGTTAGTTTAATGTAATCTATAATTCCGGTGTGAATATGCTACAGTTATGAAGGGGGCCTGGAAATCACAAGTGGCCCACCTGCACATGCCCACAAACGCACACATTATCTCATGTCTGGAACAGACAAAACACGAGCTTAGTAGTCCTATCGTATGTATCCCATTAGATGCAATACATGCAGAGCTATACTGATTGCTAACAGATTACAATGAGCGCCTCAGAGACGGAGTAGTAGAGTTTCAACAAAATGTATAATCCTGGCTCTTTGGGACTGGGAGAATGCTCACAAATTAAGTTTGTGCAGGGTGTCAGATAAATGTTTATATATTTTTTTTCTTTTGTTGTGTTTGCTCGCTTGCACCAAAATATGCTTTTGAAAACACACTCTGTGTTCTTTGATCAGGAGACAGTGGTACTCGGTGATGGTGTGTATTGACATGAAATAGATTCGTTGTTACGCTAATCATTAGCCGAGTTAAATTGAAGAGGTTAGATTGATTAAATGTTTTCAAGATGAAGTCGATAGCTTCCATATAGTCTCTCAGGCCGGACATTAGAATGCTACAGAGAGCCTGTAACTGTCTCGTGTACGTCCCGCACAGGAAGTCGTCATCCAGTTTGTCATTTCTGTTCACGGATATATATTTTCAAATATCTTTACAATATATATTTTTGGGGGAATTTACATTTCTCATAAGCGGCTAGCTAAGAGATATATGCTTCGAATCGTTTGGTTACGTAAGGACTTATTCACGCGACTGCAAAGGCAGGCGTAAAGGCGTGTACACGCAAGTGGGGGGAGGTGGGACATTGTTTTATGTTCTACAGATTTATTTATTTTTTCAGGGCTTCCGACATAGAGACTGTTAGGCGGAAACATTTGAAAGTTGTGCGAGTCAGCGCGTCTCGTCTCCACAGACGGAGGCGCCCTGCAGCGTGGCCAACTGAACCGGGTGCTTCCAGAAGCTCAGAGTGGGGCCTGGAGGGAAGTTTCATTGTACAATACATTGGATATGACCCGCTATCCACCAGGGAGAATACCTCCACCGGAGGCTAGTGGGTTTGGGTGAAGCACAACTTTTAAGAGTTCAGGGTACCGTTTACTTGGTTGGCTGTTGTTTTTTGTTGTGAATCAACATCAGGGTAACACTAGGTCGACTATGTTTCAAATTAACAAGTGGTGGAAAGCTTAAACAATTGTGAATACTTAGCACTCACTGTTCATTATCTTCACTTACGGCTTGGCGTCGACTCCATCTTGTTCAGGTTTACTAACTTACGTCATGAATCAGGGCCCAACACGGCCCACACATTTCCATCTATAGACGGCTATTCATAATACCGTAAATATATATCCCTAAACCATCATCTAGGCCACATTGTTTAATCAGAGTCAGTAATTTTGTATTTTTTGCTTTATTTTAGTTTGCGCGCACCACACTATAGAGCCTGAACGATACATTGGTCTGCATGGCCAACATATCAGTTCTTATTTAAAGATGGAGTGCCACAATTTTTGTATTTTTACAGTTTTTCATGTGTCTATGAGGTGACAGTACTTCATTAGACGTTTTATGTGCAATGGTGTATTAACTTTGTATTTAGGGTTTCTTCCTGGAGGCTGAACCCTTGACAGTCAAACAGGCCAATGAAATAAACAGTAATATAGTGACATCACACTATCAGCCCCTCCCCTAACCCCTCCCCCTATCATACAACTACAGCTATGGGTGTGGCTTCAGTTCAGGTGGATCACCACCCATCACCACCCACCAGGAAAACCAGGCTTACTTAATGAACTGGTGGGCGTGTCCACTTAAAAGCATGATTTTAACAAATATTGTACACTTTTCGGAAAAAAGTAATACCTGAAAAATCGTGGCACTCCATCTTTAACTTTTTTCCCCCGGAATCGAGATCTATAGTTCACAGTCACAATACAACTTTTTTATTTGTTGGTCTTCTATGTATTCTCAAATAGAATATTTAATCAAATCAAATAATACTTAATGTTGATGTTAAGGTTTTCTTTTTTTCTTTTCTTTTTTTTTTCTTTTTGACAAAAATATCGTTAGTCCAGAACAGTGGTTCTCTAAATGGACCCTTACAGGTACAATAACACCAGGGCTGCACCGGGCGCGTTGCGTCTCCGTCGCGTGCGTCAAAAAACTAACCGGGGCAATTTTAATGCAGTCACGCAACACAACGCAAGGCGGGCAGTGGAGCCATGCACCCTTCATTGATTAAAAAGGGAACTTTCTCTGGCGGTGACGGAGACGCGGCGCTGACGCGCCCGGTGGAGCCCCGGTGTTAGTCAGAGTGTATACAAATCAATCCAGTTAATGTGGTTTGCACACTCTCAGAGTTATGAGGGTCCTTGAAATGAAAGAGAAAAAAGAAAAAGAACAAACCACTGGTCTAGGCTCTTCCAGATGGAGCTGGGCAACGTGACACAGTTTTACTGCCAGGTCCACCGTCATATACCTTTGGTTCAGTGGTTCTCAAAGTGGGGGTTCTGGGGCAGACCCCCTGGAGACACTTTCTAAATGAACACACTCAACCTGGGGGTAGGGGGTCCTTGAAATGAACACACTCAACCTGGGGGTAGGGGGTCCTTGAAATGAACACACTCAACCTGGGGGGTCCTTGAAAGCGCAAAGTTTGAGAATCGCTGCAATGATACCCACCCCCCCCCAGTTCTCAAGCCTATTTGTGTCAAGACCCCCCCCCCCCCCACCCCACCCCAAATTAGTCTTATATTAGGCCGCAAACTCCCATGTCCCATTGATTGACAGGGGGAACAAGAGGAGATTTGCGTTTAAAGTTTTCCAATATATTCAAGATATATATATTTTTTTTAATTGTGGATACAGGGGTTAAAATGATTGTGATGCATCACTGAACCCCCTCAGAGACCCCACTTTGAGAACCTATACACCCTCCCCCTCGCCATCAAGAACCGTGTTTGAGTCCAGAGCACAACTGCTTGAGCTGTGACAGTAGCAGGATGCCCCCCCCCTCCCCCCACACTGATCCTACGAGTCCAATCCTCTGCCCCCCGCCCTCTGCCCAACACCTTTTTGTATTTCCTGTGTACTTGTATTATAATAGCACCCCGACTCCCACCCCCTCTGCCGCCCCTCCCCCCCCAACACACACAAACAAAAACAAAAAACGCACCGTCTTACTCCCAAAATCTTGTATTTTGCTCTATAATGACAAAAAAAATATTTATAAGGATTTTCTAAAAAAAGATAATAATAATAATGAAAAAAGAAGAAGAAAAAAATGAAACAAAAAATAATAGTACAAAAAAAATCTATCTCTTTCTCCTTTTTGTAAATGTTTCGGGTAAAATTAATAAAAAGTTTAAAAAGTTGTAAAAAAGCTTAAATGGATATATTGACAAAGGTGAAAATGTCTCGAAGCTCGCCCAACCCTAACCCCAATCCCAACCCCTCCCCTTCTGTTCTTGTGTTCCTCGTTTTGGTTCTGTTCCGTTCATCTCTCTCTCTCTCTCTCTCTCTCTCTCTCTCTCTCTCTCTCTCTCTATCTCTCTCTATCTCTCTCTCGCTCTCTCTCTCTCTCTGTCTCTATCTCTCTCTCTCTCTCGCTCTCTCTCTCTCTCTCTCTGTCTCTATCTCTCTCTCTCTCTCGCTCTCTCTCTCTCTCTCTCGCTCTCCTTTCTATGACGCTTCCTTACGTGCTTCAGATGAAAAGTTCTATTTATTATGACATTAACGTTATTATAATTATGACTAATTATTAATATCATCATTCTCATCGTCATCATGATTATCATTAATAAAAACTTGTCTACTTGAACCTTGTAGTCTCTGTCTCCCCCCCATGTGTGATTGCTTACATGTTTGTTTGTGTGTGTGTGTGTGTGTGTGTGTGTGTGTGTGTGTGTGTGTGTGTGTGTGTGTGTGTGTGTGTGTGTGTAGCGGGGGGGGGTGAAGGGGGCAGAGTGTTAGGGCAGGGCCACACTTGGAGCCATTTGTCTTGCCCTGCACCCTTCTGGCATACAAGATGGAGTGCACCTGCCTGGCGACCATTTTACCTACAGCACTCGCCTCCACCTGATCCCTGTGAGCACTCGTAAGGTACAAGCATACATACGCCACAAAGTGAGCCAGCGGGTCACAAGCCCATGTGGCACCCGTTCCTTTAAACTTCCGGGGCTTTGAGCAGCTGGTGGGAAGTGCCATAGACATAAAGGTCTATGGCCTTTCGGCTCTGGAGCGTATATGTGCTGAGATACCTTGCGAAGCACCGCGGAAGCACGAGTGTGCGTCACAGAGTGCATGTCCGGGTCTGTCCCGGAAAAGATGTGCTGTGATGCTATTTGTAGGTGTCGTGTATTTTCACACAACTTAACCAACATGTCGTATCTGACAAACAGACACACGGCACCAATATGTCGTTTTTTTTAAAGATTTATAATATGGCACATCTCAAAAGGTCCCTTGAGACAATAGAATGCTAAATTTATCCCACACCTGGCAGAGCCTCAAAGACTTTGAGACAATGCCTGCCCACAGGGTATGGCTGGGAACCTCTAGTGAAGGAAGATCCCCAGACCTAGCTTCTCTGACCAGACAATGTGTCTCACTTAACCTGCATCAAATTGGATGCTGTACTCCTTAGTTTAGACAGTTTTTGGTTTAGACTAGTCATTGGTTAGACCAGTCAGTAGTCCTACAACTACAACCTATCTCAAACCCTCACCCTAAACCTAACCTCCCACGGGGCAGCACACCTAAACCTAACCTTAACCCATGTCTAACCAATGACTAGTCTAAACTAGTATGCACCCCCATCAAATTAGCACAGTGACCAAAATATTTGACATAGAATATGGTTATTATGAATATCATGAAATTTGGATACCACATAGACCTATACGTAAGGACAGTTGGAGGATTATACAACTGGTATAGTTCCAACGAAGCAATCTGATTGGTTGAAATGGCTATCTCTTCCCGTGCTTCAAACGAGCATGCCGGCACACCTAACCATGGGCCTAATCACATTAATACCGTATATCAGGGATACTCAAATAGATTTACCTGTGGGCCACATTACAAAAATGGCAAGGGGCCAGGGGCCAGTAGATAAAATTACGACATTAATGATACTTGATAACTTCTCTCTTTCAATTGCTTTATTTTCGCAAAATGTATCAAAGTACAATGTGCATGCACACAATATGTAAATAAATAAATGTGTTACATTTTCTTGCATAAACACAAAGAGCTGTTTCCATAACTGCACAAATTATTGCACATAACATGAGTAGCTGTTATAATAACATAATAACATAACATGAGTAGCTCTTTGCCTGCCTGCCTGTCTGTCAATGAGTAGCTGTCTTACTGTCTGCCTATCTATGAGTATAGCTGTCTGCCTGCCTGTCTATGAGTAGCTGTCTGTCTGCCTGCCTGCCTGTCCAATTGTCCATGAGTAGCTGTCTGTCTGCCTGTCTGAGTAGCTGTCTGCCTGCCTGCCTAATTGTCCATGAGTAGCTGTCTGTCTGCCTGTCTATGAGTAGCTGTCTGCCTGCCTGCCTAATTGTCCATGAGTAGCTGTCTGCATGCCTGTCTATGAGTAGCTGTCTGCCTTCCTGCCTGTCCAATTGTCCATGAGTAGCTGTCTGTCTGTCTATGAGTAGCTGTCTGCCTGCCTGCCCAATTGTCTATGAGTAGCTGTCTGTCTGTCTATGAGTAGCTGTCTGCCTTCCTGCCTGTCCAATTGTCCATGAGTAGCTGTCTGTCTGTCTGTCTATGAGTAGCTGTCTGCCTTCCTGCCTGTCCAATTGTCCATGAGTAGCTGTCTGCCTGCCTGTCCAATTCTCCATGAGTAGCTGTCTGTCTGCCTGTCTATGAGTAGCTGTCTGACTGCCTGCCTGTCCAATTCTCCATGAGTAGCTGTCTGTCTGTCTGCCTGTCTATGAGTAGCTGTCTGCCTGCCTGCCAGCCAGCAAGTTGGTTAACAGAAAATAAATTGTTATGGCTGAGTAAAATAAAATACAATAAACACAATTTGCCTGAAAATAGATTACCCAGCTATGACCTTTTTCATGAAAAAAAATGAGTAGTGATATGGCTGACTGAGTAAAATAAAACAATCTACCTGAAAATAGATAGCTATAAGTGAAGAGCAATTTCCGCAATTTCCGCAATTACCATTTCCGCAATTTCCGCAATTTCCATTTCCTCAATTTCCTCAATTTCCATTTCCGCAATTTCCGCAATTACCATTTCCGCAATTTCTGCAATTTCATTTCCGCATTTCCGCAATTTCAATTTCCACCATTTCTGCAATTACAATTTCCGCAATTTCCGCAATTACCATTTCCGCAATTTCTGCAATTACAATTTCCGCAATTTCCATTTCCAACTATTAATGGCAGCTGGGTTTCATCATTCAAATAAAATAGAATTCTGTCCGTTTAGCTATAAAATTATGTCAGGGAATAGGGATACACAGTATATGTCTTTCATTTGCATTGCATCTCCCCCCCCCCCCAAGCTTTTATTTTCGTTCGAGTAATAGTACAACTCTAATAGTATTACTTATAATAATGTAATTAAAGATAACTTCATTCAGATTTATTTATTTTTATTTCATTTTCCAGATTTTTTTTTCTTCTTTTTTTTAGATTTTCATTGGTGGGCCAGTCATAATGGTCCCGCAGGCCTGATGTGGCCCGCCGCAGGCCTGAGGTTGAGTATCACTGCCGTATATTACTCCGCAGTCCGCAACCTGATTAGACCATATATGGCACAGCTGCACTGTCCCCCTGGAGGAAAAAATATCCAGCCATTAACCCCTTAAACAATGCAGTGATCTACAAATAATAATGATACAACTCTGTTCCATAGCCTTCCTGCTTCGATTCTGCGAATTTCTGCCCTGCAGTAAGGCTATGCGACTTACCGGTTTAAATCTCAAATCGAAATCAGACCAGCCTCTCCTCTTTAGTGGAAATCTCACAAACGTTTGACCTACTCACCAATACAAACACGGGTTGTGTCAATAGAAAGACTACTTTCCTTAGTGGAAGCACTCTGAGCCCCCCACCACACGTATAAACGGTACACCTTTTGGCCAGAAAGGGATCTTTTTCCACCGGAGGAAAGATATTCTCTATGAGGCAGTTCTCTGGGCAATATCAGTAGAGGGCGCAGCGGAGTAACTAAAAATGTTTTTTTTTTCGGTGGAAACAAAATCCCCTTTTGGCCAAAAAGTACAGTTGTGGTGGGGGGCTCAGAGTGCGTCACCAGCATTGACAGCTCAGCTGTGTTGAGTGGTGGGTGCCTCTGTGAGAGAACACTGTTCATTGCTTAAATGTATACTTGTATAGTAACCACACAGTTTGATTGTCTTTTAATTTGTTTTTTCTTCCACAGAATAGGCATGATGGACGGTGTACAAGTTTTAGGCATGTATTTAAACCAAATACACAGAAATGAATTATACTAAGACTACTAAGACTATTTTGAGGTTTGGAGATGTTTTGAAATTATCATTAGGACATGTCAATTTGTTATAATGTGCCATCATTCATTTTGTGGGGTATTTTCCAAGTGGTTGCAATGCAGGGGTATTGCCACTAGATGGCATCATAGACATATCATACAAAACCCTTTTTATGCCCATTCCAATATTTGAGTTAATCATGCCACCTCCCATCAAAGGCCATTCAGTGTCCTGTCATAGGCAGACCTGCCAGACCATGAGATAACGGTCTTTTTTTCATGCCCACACACATAATTATGACATAGTGTAGGCCTGCGACAAGCAGCAACATTCACCTGCATTTCAGGATTTACCAAAAAAAAATGCTGTTGGCTATGAAGCCAACCAAATACACCACACTCAACCACAAATATGTTTTAGCACTTAATCATAAATAGGGCAGGTTTCTTGCGAGAGTTGTGCCCCTATACATTTGCTAACAATAGGGTTTTTATGTTTATGCTATAGGAATCTCACTTGTCCCAGCCAGGTATAGGGTTACTGGCAAGTTTATACAATTTACAAAGCAAGAACAACACATGGTGATATATCAAATACCAGACAATTGTTTAAGTCGCTCCGGTCCGAGTCCAAGTCGAGTCCCAAGTCATTTGGTCCCAAGTCCAAGTCGAGTCCCAAGTCTTTCTGTTGTGGGCAAGTCAAGCCGAGTCACAAGTCGAGTCACAAGATTGTGTCAAGTCTAGAATTTGAATTTTGTTATGTGACTTGTCATGATTATGAATTGATTACCCAGGACCGAATGGAAACAAGACAGAAAGGACTTTTTTCAGTGATCCCTTTTTTATCAGTGTTTGACTGTACCCTATACCGATTACATTTCTGCCAATAAAGTATTCAATCAATGAATCAATAGATATTCCCCACTGTATTTCACTGTACTATGGCTCCCCCTAATGGCCGTTTTGTCCCTGTACGCTGGAGCAGAGGTAGTGCAATCTGCGCATGCTCACAACTGTCACTGTGTGCCGTGTTGACACTAGTTTACAGACACAACTTCACACTTAGTTAGTACATATGGAAATATGGAATATACAATTGGATCTGGGTGTCTTTCAGCAACACTAACTCAAAGGTAGGAAGCAACTTTTCAATCTACTGCAGCTGTGTGGTGAAAATAAAGGTTTTGCCTTAGTGTGCGAGTGGAGTTGCGCTGCACACCGACGCGGTATTCAAATACCATATGCTCGGAAACAAAACAAGTCACAAGTCATCTTGTCTCGAGTCGAGTCGAGTCGGGAGTCATTGGCTAGCAAGTCGGAGTCAAGTCTCAAGTCTCGTTGGTCTTTTACCTTCCAAGTCCGAGTCGAGTCGCAAGTCTTTACATTCAAAGTCCGAGTCGAGTCGCAAGTCGTCAAATATGCGACTCGAGTCGAGTCACTATGACTCGAGTCCAATTGTCTGTCAAATACATAGAAATAATGATGCTATTGTATGAAATGCAGCTCAGGACCCCCGGGCCCGTTGGGTAATCCTCCCCTACCTGCCATGCATGCCTAGTTGTAATGCACATTAATTACCAGCCTTTTATGTGAAATATTATCCCTGATTAAGGGGCAAGCAGTGACCTAAGAATTTGACAAAACCATCTGTTTGACAAGGATAGTACCTGTCACCCCGACCACAGGAAATGACCATAATCACACAATTATGAAGCCACAAGGCACTTTGGCTTTATGGGGAGGGTGCTTTGCTAAAATGGCCCACGTAAAAGCCCATCTGTACAAATGGGCCGTTGGATTTCAGCCAAAGCAGGGGCCTAAAAGACCCTATATATCAAGTCACGGAACATCTAACAAGGAGGATCAGATTGCAGTGCTTGATCGGATGACAACATCGCTGCTGTCAGAGAAAGCTCTGTATGGAGATGAGTAGCAAAGTTCTAGACTGATTTGACCCAAATTAGTTTATTTAGGATTTCATATGGTGATTAACTGCTACAGTATGTCCAATTCTACAGTAGTATGAAATTGTCTTAAAATGATTTACAGTAGGCCTAGTCTACATTTGAATCATTGTCATAGAGCATTTACGGTATTTTAAAACTCAAATTCCCACATTAAAGTCAGATGCAATGCAAAACATAAAGCTTTAAATCAGCACAGTATCCTATCCGCATCATCAAAGGAGCACATACACATCCAACTTTACAATGACAGCATAACCTTTCTTACTTTGTGCTTGTGCACTCTAACATTCACCAGATGGATACACTTTTTCACAATTAGAAATATATATTCTAAAACACTACAAACATCAATGAGTGGATGAATGTGTCATCTATCTGTCACGCTAATCTAATATGGCACAATTTACGTACTGTACATACATACTTTATACCTTTTTTAAACCCTACCCATTTTAACCAAATACATACATACGTGTAGCCTATGTATGTACCATATGTACATCCGTCCGTCCGACACCTGCAACACCTAAAGTGGCCAGTAGAGTACAGCACAGAGTAAAGTGGCACAGAATAGCCTGCAGTGTAGAGTCTGTAGACTATACCCTGTGCCACTTTACTCTGTGTTGTATGCCCTACACTACAGTAGAGCCCTGGGTGCGTTCCGGGGACACCCACATGGACCCCCACACGGTAACTGTCATTTCTCGACCGTTTCGGACGTGGGCGGCCTGTTGGAACCGGACTGGCGCCCGGTACCGTTCTTGGGGGTCTGGATGTTGAGCACTGTATACATAACAGTAAATGTATAGTTGCACCGCTCAGTTCACACAGGTGTGACTTTGTTTCGTTTTTCTGTTTATTTTCACAATCAGAAATATAAATCCTAAAACATTAATACAATCATCAATAAGAGGATGAATGTGTTGACTAACAAAACAAGTACCTCAAAACCACTTGTGACAAGTTTATGTCTCACACCATGCAGTTGACAACCCTGAACCTAGCTGACAGTCAACTGTCATCACAGAATTCGATGAACACAAGCTAACATACAGACAAGACATATTGTTGAAATATTGAATGTCAGAAGAATAATTATGTCAAAATCAATTCTGGTAGTTGTCTCTCACCAGCGTCACCACCCTGATTATTGCTAACCATAGTCACCTGCTGTAACCTGTTAGTTCCGGCCCTAGCCTATCCCTGTGCTGATTGTCTTGAGTTCACCTGTATCTAGTTACTCCTTGTCTATTTATACTCCCCTGTGTCATCAGTTTTTCATCACACTACCCTTTGTGAGCTTGTGTCTTGGTGTCATGTTTAGGCTGGTACCATTTTATCATGTGATATTGTGTTTTGGCTCTAAAGGTCAGTCCTCACAATTGTCTATTTGCAACTACTTGCAACTAAATTACCGGTACTTACTGTACTTACTACAACTATTATCCCCAATGGCGGTAATTGCAAGGAGTTGCATTGGTGTCGACTGGCCTATCGGCATGTGCACTTAAGCCTCTCCAACTAATCCAAAATGCCGCAGCTCGCCAAAATTCTCACACGTCTCTCCCCTTCTCCGCTCCCTCCATTGGCTCCCGGTCGCTGTCCGGACAGAATATAAAACTCTGATCCTGGCATTCAAAGCAACCAAAGGTATGGCACCCTTAGATAGAACTTTATGTAGATTTACATAGCATTGTATACAGACTGCATGTTACGTAGACAGCACTAGAATTGCATTGTATGTAGTAATAGCACTTAAATAGATATTCCACTGTTATGTTCTTAGCTTACGCATGTTTCATGACAACTACTTTTTATGTGATGTACTGCCATGTTTTTTGTCCTTGCTTATTGTAAATCGCTCTGGATTAAGAGCGTCTGCTAAATGTCTAAATTGTAAATTGACTGGCCTTTAGGCTTTTGAAACCAATTTTGTACCTGCTTACATTTTGGGAACAACCATTTTTATTTGAGTAAACCATTCAAGTTCCAGTTGGAGTCTTGTTAATGTCTTTCACCCTCACCCTTTTTTTTTTTAGATTAATATTCTATCTATATGAATGAGGAAAATAACAATAAAAGTTACATTATTCTGATTTCATAGTGAAATACCCCAACTCAAGATTGATTGAATTCATACCTTAAACCAACGATTCCCTACGTTCTTCAATTTACCCTAACAACTTCTGGGAACTCAGATTACCCTACCAGGGGTTCCCAAACGTGTGGTGCGTGCTGTGAACGCCCTCTTTTACACCAAACTTTGGTAAAACACTGTTGTATGTCTCTCAGTGCAGTGACATTCTGTGATTTTTTGCCATAATAATTTTAAAATATATTATTGGGGGTCAGCTAGGTCAGGAGGTAACGGGGTGCACGGACAAAAAGGTTTGAGGACCGTTGGGGCCTAACCTAACTAATACAACCTGCAAGCAGCAAACCGCAGTGGCCAAGCAATATGCACAATAAGCCAACAGGATAAATAATATATATTTCAAGTGATTGCTAGTATTTGGCCATTGGGAATAAGATTTGTTTCTTGGCCATTATGCCAAGTGACTGCAGTTAACACAGAACTACAAAAAGCGGTAGATGGAGAAGATTAAAACGACAAATGCAACGGGTGCCTGTACACTTCATGCTATTAGCTCTCTAGCATTGATAGCAAACATAGCAGATCTACAAGCTCACAGCACAGTGTGTTTTGAAACTGAAAAAAATTCCAACGTAAAATATCTTGAAAAATCTTTTAAATCCAATGCAGATTAAATGGTCTTTCAGGCTTTCACACTGTAATCTATTGACTTTTTAAATATAATAAATAACTATATTTTATAGTTATTTATAGTCATGTTCATCATCATCATTATCTGTAACTGCATTGTTCCAGAGTCACACAGATTTGTCCCGGTAACATCTTCACAGGGACAGCATGCCCAGTGTTAATGTATGGAAAGAGTGTTTCAGTGAACATGTGTGTGAAGGTGTGTATGTGGGTGTCAGTATTGCCATTAGAGAATGACAGCTTCCCTCCGTTCCAGTCCAGCCGGACTCTGATCTTCTGGAGGCTCTGATTCAACGTGACGTCAGTGCCTGACCCCGACGAGGACATCGCTTTGTATTTACCGTCGCGTAACCCTACTCTCCAGAATCCACCCCCTCCGCTCCCCCTCCGCTGGTAAGACTCCGCTAACACACCCACTGTCCAGTTTGCATTGTCTCCAACCTCCACATCCCAGCAGTGAGTCCCCGACTTAAAGCCCACGGAACCCAGGACGTCGTACCACCAGTCGAACCTCTCTGGGTTGTCGGGAATGTGCTGTTTCTCTCCGCGTCTCACGCTGGTCAGATCGTCAGACAGGATGAGGCACGAACGAGCAGTGTTGGGGTCCAGGATGACGGGAGTGTAGGAGACAATGTCCTTCATCTTGTCCCAGACACTGAAGGTCAGGTTCTGCAGGTGTTTGACCTCGTCTATCAGTGCTCCTGAGACCGGCTGTGGCTCCTGCAGTGTGAGCTGCCCAGCCCTTTTCACTGTGGTCTTGTAGTTCTGCAGGAATGAGATGTGTTCAGCTTTCAGATCCGTCTGTATGGCCTTTATTGTGTCAGAAAGGGTTGATATGTCTCTGTTCAGATCCTCAATCTTATCCTTCATCATCTGACTCTTCTGCTGCTCTTCCTCCCTCAGTGCAGTGATCTTGGCATCCTCTTCGTCTTGTAGAAACTGATGAAGCATCTGAAACTGTTCCATCATCTGCATCTCTGTGTGCCAGGCCCGGACTTGAATGTGTTTTGCTGTTAGGTCATAGTGCATTTTAACTTCATTAAAGCCCTCCAGTTTATCTTGTAAAGGCTTCAGTAATTTCTGCTGGACTTCCTTCTTGTGGTCCAGAGCAGCGTCACCGATGGCTCTGAATCTGTGGTTGATGTGTTTCTTAGGATCTCGACAGACGACACACACTGGCCGTTGACATTCCAGACAGAAGAGCTGTTTCCCAGCATGCAGACTGCAGAGAGCCTCAGAACCTGTTGAAACGATCTGATGCTCCTGTATCAAGGCCTCACACGGGTTCTTCAGAGCCAGGTTATGAGGTGGATCCATCTGATGCTCCTGTATCAAGGCCTCACACGGGTTCTTCAGAGCCAGGTTATGAGGTGGATCCACTGAATGTCTCTCCTTACAAACAGGGCATTCTGTTATTTCCTTCTCTCTCCACCACTCCTGCAGACAGGCTTTACAGAAACTGTGGCTACATGACAGGACGACAGGGTCTTTAACAATGTCCAAGCACACAGGGCAGGAATAATCCTCTTCTAGGGGCGACTTGGAAGCCATCCTGCATCCGAGTGAAGCTTCAAACACTCAATCAGTCGTTACCTTACTCCCTCTTCTAGAATGTTCCCTGTAGTTTACTTTGACAGTGAATCCCGGTTTGGCTTAAAGTTCATCAGTCAGCTCAGCAGCAGGTTCCAGTGGTCTGGGGCAGTATTCCCTCCTGTAGATGTGGAAAGACAGCGTCCTCCCTCACTGGAAGTTTTGTGTGTGTGATCTGAAGGTGAATCTCATCATCTGTCCATGTCGTTAGTGAGGAGTGTAAGGATATACAACACTATTTCTATATATCTATTTCTGTCTTGATGTCTCTCAGCAGAGTCTGGTAGGGAGGCGGAGCTTTGACACACACACACACACACACACACACACACACACACACACACACACACACACACACACACACACTAATCTAATCGGCTGTAGTCCCAGTTCTCAGAAGGTGGCACATGTCTGTCTCCTCTTCCAGTTCATTTTACAGTAGCTTCATTTGATTTTGCTGAGCATTAGGTTTCATCTGAAAACGCACACAAAATCTCCACGTGTTTGCAGTTCATACAATTTCAAACGATAAAAAAGTTTAAGAGGTAGTGAAATAGCAGCTATTTTCATAGCTTGAGCTAAAAGAACCCTAAAAGCAGGCGTTTTAGGTAACCACTCGTCTAGTTCCTTCTTTCATATCTACTAGTCGTCCTGCTCCTGAGATGCACCGGACCTGTCTGTACTTTGGCTTGAGGCGTGGTGGAACCCCATTGATTGTTCCAAACAAATGAAGCTATGGGAAAATTAACTGTAACAGGAAGCCGGTATGCCGGCCACCTTCTGAACACTGGGACTACAGTTACAGTACACCGAGCCTGCAGCCTTCACACCATTCCATATACTATGCTCTGTATTGTTGCATTGAGCAGATAGGTCATATCTGCTCAATGTTTTACTGAAGTCACTGTACTATTCTACCAACCTAAGACAGAACTGAGATGTGGCATGACATGGTTTCATCATTTGGCTTTACAAACACATCAAGGCATAATTATCTATAAAAGTAGTGGCTTATGGATGCACAGTAGCCTACACTGAAATAAAATAACTCTTAAAACTGTTAATATATGCAATACTTTATGATTGTTATACAGGGTAGAATTTAAACTTTTAACGGTTGTCAAATTTGGATTAACACTATACTCGGATGCAATACAAAACATGGAGCATTAAATCAACACTGTCATATTTCACTTATATACAGTTTTCTGGCCTGGGTATCCATCCTCCCGTTTTATATTGTTTATAAATACTTCATTTTACTGTAACATCTGTGCCCAGAGTCAGATTGGTTCCATGCATTTTTTGTTTGCTATGCACCATTTTCATATATTTTATTATTTTCCACCAATCTGCTACGCTATGAGTTTTTTCTAGTTATCTGCTGGCCTATATGCCACAATAA
The DNA here is from genome assembly GCF_963924005.1 of Protomyctophum bolini. Taxonomy (NCBI): domain Eukaryota; kingdom Metazoa; phylum Chordata; class Actinopteri; order Myctophiformes; family Myctophidae; genus Protomyctophum; species Protomyctophum bolini. Next base: position 19,767,063 of record NC_137872.1, on the reverse strand, counting down.
GCCAGTGAGATGCTATGGCAACAGGCAGTGATTGGGAAGCCCCGCCCACAGCTCACCTGGCTGATGGAGTGATGGGCAATCACTTTGTTTGAGCCACCTGGAGAGATTGACTCTGTCAGTCCAGAGTGGAGGTGCAGAGAGACAGACAGTCTACTGAGGAAGCAAGAGGAATATTTCCCAAGTCTTTCCTGAAATCGGATTCTACCTTTGGATTTAAAGACCTTCTTTCCATTCCTGGAGTTTGGATTTCGATCGAGGACGGACTTTGCGTAACAGTGTAAAGGGAGGTAAGAGGAGACTTACCACTACACAGCATTGACTGGGTTCCATTTTGGATTTATTTTTTGGACATCTAAGTTTAGCTTTGGACAGTGCCAGGACACTTGAGCTTCACACCCATCCCTTTTGAGTTAGTTTATTTTATTTTTATTTCATTAAGTGACTTTTTGGTTATTGAAAACTTTATTTTGTTTTGAGTTAATAAAGCACCGTTAAACTTATTTACTGATTTCTTTAGATTCTTATTCTGAACTGACCCACCACCTCCCTCTTTTTTTTTTGCTATAATTGGTTTTTTAATTGTTATTATTGTAACCGTTATATTACACTCAAGTGGAATAATAGTGACACAGGTGGAATAATAGTGAGGGCCAGCAGAGGGCAGAATTAAGCTATGGAGAACAGCAGCATTGATTGGAATGGACCTTGTTTCAATGAGCTCAGACAATTGAATATACATTTACATTTTCAATGAGAAACAATGAACATATAGGCAGACAATGAGTCACATGGTGGGTTTGACATTGAATGATTTAGGCTATGCAGCCTAACCATGCAGACCTATAGGTTGCAATGTTACAATGTTTTGGAGTCGCCGCTGCGCGGCATTGTGATCAACAACTGCGTTTTGATTGAGCCGATTAAAAATGCTTGCTGTTGAGTTGGATGAAGGCAGTGTCACTGTCACTGTCAGAGGGAGTGACGTTCAATGACAGATCCATTATCCTAAAGTCATTTTCACTTTCACTCTAAACACAATTTGAATATGCGAGTGTCAGCCTCGTGCCATAATGGCACATGCACCGGAAATGTATGTATTTTACAGTTAATAATTACAGTTTCTGGCAAAGTGAGCCTTGCAGCATTCTTTTTCGAGCACTCCGTCAGACAAACGCTGTGAAGACATTACAGCATGCATTACATTACATTACAGTAGTTGTCTTGAGGCGAACAGGCCAGGCATCATGATTATATAGGCTATATATTTTCTTTTTTTCTCCAAAGCAAAACTATTCATAAAAAGTCTCTCAACAGGCCCGAAAATGTAGGCCCAGTCCTACCTGGGCCCTCATCAAACCCTGCACACTCAAGACACTGCCCCCACTGCCATCCTTAGCTCTCCATATATGGAGCTGACCTAGTCTGACATTCCATGTTGATCTGACCTCATCAAACCTCCATATATGGAGATCTAATGGTGGCAGGGGGGGAATGTACAGGGGTGTACAGGGTTTGATGAGGGCCGAAGTAGGGCTGGGCCTTAATTTTCGGTCCTGTTGAGAACTCTAGTTTTCACCGGCTATCGGGCTAGCGGCTGCACTAATAACTTTCAGTTGAGCCGTCTAGAGTTTGAATGGACAGTATTGGTCAAAAGGGAGACATCGAAGTGGAAGGATCTTCATATATGGAGACGGCCATATATGGAGCGTGTCACGAGGCGTGACGGACTGTCGGCCATATATGGTGGCATGACGGATCGACTAACGGACGGATGGACAGACCGGTTTTTCAGGTTTTCATAGTAATATGCGTCCTACGGTCACTCTTTTCTATCAGTAAAGGTGGTTGGTTGCACACTGGACGCGTTTTTCGGAAAACCGATGGAGAAACGCTGCTAAAAATCCGTAAAATGCTCTCTGCTTCGTTTTTCAGATTTTTAGCAGCGTTTTTTCGTTTTGCCGCACTCAGGCCCATAATCCGTCTTTATGTCCAGGAAAGGAAAGGGATGTCAAAAACCACAGCTTGACCCTCATACTGCCTGACCTCAACAGGCCCTCGGACATTCAGGCTTTGTTTACACTGGCAGTTTAGATCAGATCACATATCGTTGCTGTCGGGCAGAAAACTCCTATCTCTCCATATTTTAACTTTTTGTGTTTTTTACGTACAGATTGACGGACTGTTGGCCATATATGGTGGCATGACAGATGGACTAACGGACAGACCGGTTTTTCTGGTTTTCATATTGATCATACTAGAGCGTCACCCAACAGTATCACAAGTAGCTGATCTAAGCGATGAGTTTTGAGAATAGACTGTAAAAGGTTTTGAGCTTGTAGATCTGCTACTTTTGCAATTTTTTTACTTGAATTGTGAAAAGAAACAATTTTGGACGTTTTCAAACGACAGACGATATGGATTTTTTTTTTCTTTTCTAGGTGATTTGAAATGTGATTCAAGTCTGATTTCTACAATGTCTCTCAGTCGGGAATATTCGGATATGAATGTGCTATTTATATTTGATGGATTGAATACTTTATTGACAATTTTTATATTATATCATTTGTCATACATCGGTGGTCAGCACGACATGTTGCAAGCTTGTAGATCTGCTATTGGCAAAGTCTGAATGCACACAACTCCAATCTTATAACTTAGCAAATATAACAGTGTGGTCCTCAGAGACACTAGCCTGGCTGGCTCCAGCCCTGAATCGCTACCATTAAAAAAATATGTACTGCGAAATGAAAATTCAGACTGTGTCAGGCTACAGAGCCTGTCAAAATGAGTTGTAACACACACCATGTATGGGCCTTAACACTGACTAATCGTGTCTCGTTGGAACACGATGGACCTTCTATGTGCGTCAATTGTCCTGGTCCCACTCCAAAACACAACATCTGGAAAGCCTCCCGAGTCGCCTCAGCCCCGGAAGGGCGGCGTGGCTGTCTTCTTCTGCATGTGCTCTCGTTCACAATGTCTTCGCGATGAATGTTTGAGTTGTAACGCCTCACAGTTGTCTGGTGATTAGAGACAGACTGTGCAATATGGTTCTGTAATGCAATCATACTCAAACATTTTTCTTTTCAAGGACCACCAGTTTACTCAGCATTAGGCCGCACGCAGGCCCCCATAACTCTGAGAGTATTCATTTGGTATTTGAGTATTTGACTTGCTCGGGCCAATCTCAAGTCCACATTTTAATTTACTCTGTCTAGTCTCGCACTTAATTTGACAAGTTGGACCTGACTGTCTCGGACCAAGGGACTCTTCCCCAAGTCCACTCGAGTCACGAGTCACTACAATGCAATGAAATAAATGTATTATACACATATTATGAGGAGATCATTCACATATGTAAGAGACATCTATCTTGACAGCTATCTTGTTAAGAGTGTAGCTGGGTGCCTGTCTGCTCCCTGTCTGAAAAATGAAGAAAAACATTGTCTCAGTCAGTCAGTCTCGACTCGGTCTCGCCTCCCGTCGGTCTTAGTCTCGTCTCGGACTCGACTCCCTCCTATGCTCTGTTTTGACTCGGACCCCCCCCCCCCCATTCAGACTTAGTCTTGACTTGGACTCGCTTTAGGTGGACTCGACTACAACACTATCCAAAACGCAGTGTTGTTGTGTATTACCTCCGAGGGGGAAACTGCTCTGCTCTGTCCTGGGGATGTTTATGTTGTTATGTTCTCTGGTTGTGATTAGTGAGAGAGGATGTATCAGGTTTGTCTGTGTCTTCCCTCTGTGTGTGTGTGCGTGTGCGTGCGTGCGTGCGTGCGTGCGTGCGTGCGTGTCTCTGTGTGTGCGTGTGTGCACTTACCGGGGGCCCCTGGGTGGAGTCTTCTCCCGTTCATATCTCAGGGGTAGATCTCCCCCGGCGGCAGGCCCTGGTGCCAGGGAGTCCCGTAGGACCAGCAGGAGGACAGGGTGATGGGAGGGGGTTGACAGAGAGGATATATTATGTGGACAAAACCTTATTTGTTGTACCTTATTTCCCTGAGCCACATCTAACTCTATAAGTCGTTACACACCAGGACTGACGCAAACAAGCGGTACAAAATGGACCTTGTTTTGAAAAATATCACTGCGTTACATTTGTGTTCATTGTGGATGTACTTAGTGTTTTACTTCAAGTTTAACTGTTTAATCTAACAGTAAAGTTATTCAAATCAGCCCCATCTTTACCAGCTGTAACATTAAAGTGAAACATTAGACTCGAAATGCATTGTGACCTTGTAGATCTGCTATTTTTGCTACATTATTTATGAACATTTACAATGAAGTAAGTAAGGTAACGCATGTGACGATATACTGTATAACTCTATTGTTCACCACTGTTGTCATTAATAGTTGTGGTGTCACAAACTCTGCATTCCACTTGGTGTGAATGGACCCTTCGTGGTTTTAATGACAGCATTTAAAGGTCAAATGGGGAGTGGTGTTGGGTGCTGGCCTTGTGTGAGGGTGGTATAGGTAATGTTGCGGGGGTGGGGGGTGCAGGCAGGATACTGACAATGTGAAGAGGAACACTGTGAACATAAACATCTCAGCATCTCAGCATGCAAGAGCAGACGGGGATTTAAAAATGGCCAAAGAGAGACGACCTCCCATCAGGGCACTGGCTCCGGTCTAGACGAGAACCTCGACTACCATCCACCTCCCCACCACTGGCAGGTTTAAAACACATAGCCTACTCTCTGGGCCCAATTCAAAATTCAATTCAATTCAATTCAATTCAATTGGGCTTTATCGATATGGGGATGTGAGTCTTCAAATAAAATATGAAATGTATACAATTAAAAATATAGCCGTACTAGAATAAAGACATGAGAAAACAGAAAAACCTAACCTTAGTAAAGTAAAACAAAAATGTCTCAATTGTACTTGAATAAAACGGCACAGTGTCAGCGACTCGCTGACAGTGAGTTACTGTTGACCACTGTTCTAGGTGGATATGGGGGGAAAGGTCACTGAGAAGACGGTCTGCAGATGTTGTGAACTGTGCGTGCGTGCGTGCGTGCGTGCGCGCGCGCACGTATTTAAGGGAGACCAAGTTATGCAATGGAGAGACAGCTGAGGACACACAAAAAGGTAGCCTACCTCAATGTGGAGCAAGACCAGAATGTTATTGTTCTTGACAACTTACTGTTGACAACTGGATGAATTTAACTTCTTCTTCAATTAACACAAAAAAATAAACATATTCAATATAGTCAGAAGTAAGTAACAGAGGCGTATCTACAATAAGGCGCCTGGCCAAAATCCATACAATGAGAAAAGAGAGAGGACAAAAACAAGACCTGAGAACTATTAGTGGACATCTATAAACGTTGGCTATTTTATAATAATCAGATTAGATGTACAAGAACATTCAGAAACATGAATAAAAGCCCTAAATTGCAATTGCCATCCCCTGGAACCCCAATAACACCCATGAGGTAACATGCATGATCCCCTGTGTCCTGAACATTGGATGCTTAGATTGAGATAAATCCATCCCAGCATAATCATCATCATCCCTGGTTTTTAATAAAGCATGCGTGCAGCAGAGTGGCTCACAACCTCAGCCTGATGGTCTAAAAGTCTAATATTTCCCCAAGTCAAAGCCGGGATATCCCTTTGGTTTAGATTCCCTTTCCACGCGGGTTCAATTCCTGGGTGTTACACGTGCGTGCATGTGCGTATGCACACCGCGCGCGTGTGTGTGTGCGCATGTGTGTGGAAGTGGAGTGGACAATGGTTCCCGTCCCCGGGGTCACATATTACATTACACGCAGTGCCCTGCCCTGCCTTGCTCTGCCGAATTACATCACAGTCTTTGGCAAGGCTCCCAAGTATTACACACATTGCAACGGTGGAAAGTCATTTTTTGCTTTGCTTTACTTCAATAAAGTGCATATACAAACATGACATTCCTTCACTGTGTTCTCTCTGCTGCTGGTAAAAACCGTGTTTCCACCCAGGTGCATACCCATCCCAATCACTCAAGCCTTAATATGCTTTCTCACTATCAGTCAATTAGGAGGTGTGCCCTCTGTGTCAGTTTATTAGCCAAAACATTCAATTGAATTATCTAAGGCTAACTAATAACAGCAATAATACAACCATTTAGGCTTCTACATTCCGGCCCCTAATTGTGCATTATAAACAATTACTGAAATTAATTTCTAAATGAGCCATTAAACAAAGATAATTGGTAATTTAAAAGCAGGCTCTGTACCCAAAAATGCCTGTATTTAGCCTGTCCCCAGCAAGTGGTCACAATTTCAAACAGCCAAAAAAGTGTCTAATATTGTCACAATCACATAAATATACATACTAAATGAAAGTAGATTGTCAACAACATAGCAAAAAATATACACAGTTAATTTAAATTTATATTTTCCAATAAATATCTCATATCAAATGTGTGTCCCACGTCTCCGTCAACTCCGTCAGGTTTTTTAAAAGTCTTAAATTAATCAGAAAATATTGTCGACAGATTTAGCCTGAAGACCCCTTTTCCAAGTCCTGTTTATATTTGTTGCAACAGTGGAGCACCTGGTCTGACAAGCATTCAATTGTTTGATATTTAAAAAAAACAATGTTTATCGATGTGGTCACAGCTTTTACATGTCAACTCCGTCAGGACATTATTATGAGTTAAGAATTCCAAAATAATGTTTAGTATTTTAGTTTAGGGTTAGGTTTAGCTAACAACTGAAGAAAAAACGAAATGGCTACATTGTACTACAGAGGGTTAAGATGAAAACAAATGCCATTTCGTCAACTCCGTCAGATACACGTCAACTCCGTCAGACACAAAACCTGACGGAGTTGACGTCTGACGGAGTTGACATAATGGCATTTGTTTTCATCTTAACCCTCTGTAGTACAATGTAGCCATTTTGTTTTTTCTTCAGTTGTTAGCTAAACCTAACCTAATCTAAATGTAGACATCTAAATGTATACAGACGTATATAGCACTCATTCTTGAAATGAGGGACAAAAGTGGAAAAAACATGTCCCACACATAAGAGCCTTATTTATGTTAAAAATAAATTAATTCATAAAAATAAAAGCACTTGCAAAGTTATATGTAATACAGTTGTGTATTCTTATGACATTAATTTCTTTATATTTCTTTTCATATTCCATCTGAATTAGTATTTAGTATATGTGTATGGCGACGAACTTATTAAGCCACCGAGAGGCTAAAATCGGGGAAATGTACTGCCAGACACACTGCATGCCAAGGACTCACTTCTCCAGCATACAGATAGCAGCATGGTGTTGTCTTAGCATTTGCGTTTGTAAAGCGGTCAGCAAAGTTGGACCTCCCCGTCGTTCACCCCCTCTCCTTCCATTCATGAAATGCCACCGGTGAAAAGCTGACTTTACTACCTGTCTGACACGACCCAACACCACCTGACCATAGTAACCATAGCAACCCATTGAGCTGTCTAACCTGTCACCAACAGTATGTGTCATGTACTGTATATCTTGACTGATTCTTCATTTCTTGATCGTCGTTGATGTTGAACATCTGTATAAGTGCTTTGAATCCCCAATTTCCTTTCTGTGTCTTTTCAAGACTCATGACTCTTGCTCTTTTGGGGTCCTCTTCCTTGAGCTTCACGGAGCTAGTAATGTGGTCCTCTTGGTCCAAATCGTGTTCAGAATTGCATTCCAGATCATAGTCCTCGTCATTGTCGCACATTAAATCATCAGTATCCAAGACTTCTCAATGGTTCTCGTTGCTTCATTTTCCATCTCACTATCCACTTCAAAGGTTTTTGGGCTGTTAGTAGGACCTGCCATCGCACTCTATTTTCAGCAACTGACTGGCGAGGTACTTTCTGAGAATCTGTGTGTGGGGATCACGGAGATATTCCTGATTGAACTGGATCTGTTCCGAGAGACTCATAGGAATAGACTACGTGACAACCAGGAATAGTCTGGTGACCACCGGAGAGATGGGTGGCAGCCGGAAATTAGACGGCACCCGGGAGTAGTAGGGGTTGGCGCCCCAGCCTGTGTCTTCCGTGAGGAAGAAGCCCAACAAACCCGCGGTGAGGCCTTTAAGGCCATTCAAGCCTCAAATGTTTTTGAATTGGTTCAAAACTCGTCCTCCGTTCATATTCACGTGTGATTTGTGTGAATTGATTATCTTCTTCAGTAAGTTAGAATTTTTCGTATTGAAATGACGTTGGTTCCTTTTGCAGTATTTCATATATTTGTTGGTTTCTCTCCATGTACAATATGCAGGTGACGCTTCAGGTTGTGTGACGTAGAGAAGTCCTTCTTGCACGTTTTACAGCAGTTCCCTCAAAGGCACAGAGTTCGTATCTTGTATTTAGAAAGATCTCCTTCTTCATCATCATCCTCATCCTCCTCATCTTTTGGCTGTTCTTTCTTTTCACCTTCCTTTGAGGATGTGCTGTTGGCGGTTTTCCGGAAAGTTTTCAGGTTCTTTTTAGGACCTCTTCAGTTCTTATATAAGTTTCATGATATTCATTTTTTCTTTTAGGTTTTATGACCTCAATTACACAACTTGAACTTTGAACATTCAGTTGATTTTCTGTGGTTTGGGGTTTTTCTGTGTTCTGAAGCCTTTTGAGCTCCAATAAAAACAGGCAAAATCCCATAACATCTGCTGGCAAATTGTTATGTCGTATATGGGATTTGTGGACTGTTACATCACAGTCCACAGGCAAATCAGAGCACTTGTTTGAGCCCAATTATTCAGAAAACCACAGACATTTTTGGGTGCAATTGAGCTCACCAGACCTTTATAAATATAGCACGATGGTGAGAATTGATCCATTCCAGTGCTGTAGAAGCAAGAGTACAGACTGCACATGGGTGGAGCTGTGGTGTGTGTGTGTGTGTGTGTGTGTGTGTGTGTGTGTGTGTGTGTGTGTGTGTGTCTCTTTGTGACAGTGTCAGGTGGGTGGGTGACAGGCGGGAGGGCCCTCCTCTTTAGCAGCAGATCTGATAAAGAGCCTAAAGAGCCCTTTCCTTCCTGAGTGCCGGGGACTGTTTGTGTTAGCGCCTTCTCCCGTCTCTTCTTCTGGGTGTGGGAACGCTCCCCTCCCACTGCTCATGGCTTCCTCTAGTCAAGGACCCACTGCCACCAGCTTGTGTGGCGTGTTCTTTGGCCTGTGCTTCACTTAAAAATATGAAACCCCGCTGTGTTGAAGAGCAGGAATATATGTTTTCGTGCACGTGCCTATTTTGGGCATGTCAAGATCTATAGGCAAATATGTTTAAACATATTTCCAAAAAAATATTATACTAATACGAAACGGCACAATTTGAGCCCTGTGCACTCTCACAGACAGGGTGTCATTTTGAGATTCAACGGTGGCACTTACTGTGAAGCCTGTATCAATATAATGCATTATAAATACCTTCGTAGTGCATTACAATGCATGCATCAATGCATTATGATGTCTTGTATGTTTGATTCTTATAATTAAATATAATAATATAATCATAATTTGCAACCACCAGTCCACAAGTGTTATAATTCATGGCCTCAGCGACATAATGACTCAGTGACATAATATTTATCTGCATAAGCATATTGATAACCATGACATGATTGTCTACGACTGCATCAGAGGGACTGACTGTATGTGTTATATGATGAGACGCATGCGTGTTCCTGTTCTTATCATGATTTCCATAATCTGGGACGTCACTGTCCTACTGTATATACTGTACTTCTGTGTGTCTAATAAGCTCTAGAATGTGTGTGCAATGCATCGCTATGTGTTGGCATACTGTATGTTCTCTGCACCTGCGACCCGACTCCTCACCCACTACCGCAAGGTTTATATAGAGACTTCTAGAGGCCTTATTGGTCGCCCACGCCCTAAAATCACAAGAGCTTAACCTGTCATGCAAATTGAGTAGCTTTTGCATGAAATGGATCAAATAAAATATTTATATAGCACATTTCCAATGAGGTCGAAGTGCTTCACGGAGTAATACGTAATAATTATTGTTATAATAATAAAAATAAGAAAAAACATAATACGAAAGTAATAAGTACGAACGAGGAGCATAAAAGGGGCAGTATATTGTGCATGTGTGCGTGCGTGTGGTGTACGTGGGCACAAGCTGTAAATTATATTCCAGGGCTGAAAGACACATGTTGCTGTGCACGTCATGTGAAGGCTTCTTGTCTCTCGGCTGTTAACTTTGACTTTAAATCACACTCAGGGTGTCTTGCGTTGCTACTGGAATGTAAGCAACCCAGCCTGAGGAATTCCAGCTGTAATTCACCTCTCTCTCTCTCTCTCTCTCTTGTACACACGTGCACGCACACACACGTGCACGCACACACACGCGCACGCACGCACCTTAGAGTATAATCGCACACACACACCACCATCACCACAAGCACTTACACTGACACTCTCTTTCCTACGCAACGCTCAGGAGAATGTTGGTGCCTGGTTCAAACATAAGGGCATTCAGCTCTCCAGCCTGCTGGAACATGCTGTATACAAGTCATCAAAAAAACAAAACAAAAAAAACAACAGGATATACACAAAATGTAGTATGTTGCAGGACCAATGTGGTCCTGCAACATACTAAATGCAATTAAATAGTTCCATGAACTCACAATATACAAAACCACTGAAAATCACCTATAATCCCTAACAAATAGCAAATTACTTAATGTGCAGTAAGTGATGCTTAGATAAAATAGCTCTAAATTCTGACAGCAATCATTGGTACTATAGATAGACTATAGAGTGTATGTTTAGTTAGGGGTCTCCCTTTATTTCTTTAGTAAAGTCTCTCTGTCTTCCTTCATGCATTTTCAGGATACCAATTTTATCCAATCAGGAGAGAGAACTTAGGAGGAACAAGTGAAGGGACAATCACATTATGACAAATAACTGTGAAGACACAATTGAAACTGGAACACTATCAAATTCATAATCGGTTTCTGTTTATTAAGCTGCATGGAGAGATGAGAAGACGCCTAATTACTGAACAAGCACTCCATTTCAATGATTCAAAAAAATGTCATAATGGTAGTGGAGTAAACTTGCATGTGGCTCGGAGATATTTAGTGTAGATATACATTTGAGTATACTGTAGAAGCACAAAGTAGGCCTATTTGGAAACTAGAAATACTAAAATGATGTACAGTACCTGAGCAAATATACAGTACTTACATGTACCCAAATGTTAGGACATTTGCATGCATGTTCTATTTCTATACTCAATCTGTGCTTTATTTGTTTATTTGGATCCCCATTAGCTACTACCATAGTAGCAGCTACTCTTCCACACATAAAATGCATTACATCATATGAAATACATTTTACAAGACTAAGAAAAACAGTTAATTTTTTTTTAAGAAATACAACTGATAAAACAAGTGATTAATAAACATATTAATTAATATATATCGCAACCATGAATACAATTTCAGTTTGAGTAGCCTACCGTTACAGCATGAAATATTTTAAACAATGTTTAATGACCATCATCAAAAGCAAGTGACATGAGATATTTCTTTAACTTATTTTTGAAGTCTGATTTACTTGTTGCCTGTCTGATTTGTGATGGAAGACTATGCAACTCTTTCATTGCTCTATATATGACTGTTGCATTGCATTCGTTTTTGAGATGGGAAACGTAAAAAGACCTTGTGCTGAATGTCTGGTATAGTAGGTGTGTTCATCAGAGCTGAACTTCAGCCTGCAATACAGGCCGCCGGATGGGAACCACAAGGTTCCCAGTTCAATTCCAAGCTCCTTCAACGTTAGTGTAGAGGAAATAAAACGTCTGGGTTTCCGAGGCTAGTGTAGAAGTGTCCTTGAGCAAGTCTAATTGCTCCCGAAGAGCAGGTTGGTGGCTTGCATGGTTTCCTCCGCCATCAGTGTATGAATGTGTGTGTGTGAATGGATGAATGTATGCACAATCTTAGATAAAAGCACTGTATAAATGCATATTTAAAATTTCAAACCACTCAAACCCTGTGTGCTGTCCTAGTTGGGATTGTCATTATGTGAAAAATAGAAGATCTATTCTACATGCTTGTAGATCATCTATTTTTGTCACATAGATCGTATAATTGACTGTAATTCAGGCAGAATCATGAAGCCTATAGCGTACCTTTTCTGGGCCTGTACCTGTAGGCTGTCATATAGGGGAAGATTTGGTAAAAGATGAAGAATATAGTAGGCGAACATTAGACGACAATTACAGATCCACAAGCTCACAACGTGTCACAGAGAGCTTGTAGATCATACATTTTCTGCAACATGAGTTTGGTGTAGAGGGGATCCCTGGACGACACTGGTCAACAAAGTTTTTTATAAGGTTTTTAAAGGAGCAGTTCACACCTAAAATGGCGTATTTGTTTTATCAACACCCCATGAAGCCTTGAATTCATTTTAGTTTTTGTTGCATTCCTAAGCCAATCATTTTGATGACTCCTAACGGCAACATGAACACCTTTCAGACGGTGATCGGATTATTGGTTTAGGAATGTACTCACTGTACAAAATAATAATAATAAGGGTAATAATCATCATCACAATGAATAAATCCAAGGCTCCATCGGCTGTGCAATTGATAAAATAAGTGTTTTGCGCATGCAGTTAAAACTACTCCTTTAACTGCATGCTTTAGTTTAAGAGTATGAATATGATTTTTTATTCTCAAGTGTTGTTGCAAGCTACAGAACAAAACTAAAACATGTAGTAATTGTACACATCGTTCAGTTGGGGGGGGGGGGGGGGGCTAGGATGGAGGGTTTATGAGGTTCGGACATGAAAATCCAACTCTACAAAGTAGCTCAGCTGTTTCGGATGAAAGGAAACCGAGCGCTGTGAGGAAGCTACTTCCCATGACATCACTGCGTTTGTTGCACGGCCTCCACAGCTGTCAGACACACCTTTGCGGTTTCCTCCGATGGGAAGAGTTCAAAGTAGTTTGTTCGTTTGCTGAGGGGAAAAAGGACAGAAAGGAAAAAAAGAGGCTGCCGATGATGGCTATAACACATGGAACTATACAAACCCGTAAGGGTCCGTTTGTTTCCCTTGTACAGCCTTACATGTGACTATACTTACATGGGAAGGACACTCAGAGAAAGTATAGATATGAAACACGTGATATAACTCTGAGAGTGTACAAATGGAACCAAATGCACCCTTATGGGTCCATTTGGTTCCATTTGTGCACACTCCATACCGATACAACTCCTTGCAACTGCCATTGGATAATGGTTGCAATAGTTGCAAATATATAGTTGTGTGTTGCAAAGAGTTGCATTGGTATGGACTGGCCTTTAGACGTGTCTCAGGCAAAATCAGGAGAGAAACGCTTGCCTTAACAAAACATTTACTGTTGCGTGTGGCGCGCCAAAACCTGACCTTCACCTTGTGGCACAGACGGTGACTTTTACTGTCCAAAGCGGGTGATTCTTTGGTTGTGTTGCCATCAAATGTAACACGCTAATCAGAACCACGCTCGCCTTGTCTTTCACAAGCTTGAAAGCACATGTTCTCAACTGCAGCTCTGCCAAAAGACCACCATGCCTAAGTGACAACAGCCTTTTAATTACATAGCGTACTGTATCCCCTACGGAGACTTAACGCAACAATGACAGAGGCAGTGACGTAATATAGGCAGAGAGGGAGACTATGATCAGAGCACGAAAGAAATCCTCGATTGACCAACAAATCCTGTAAGTGTGTTTCTCAATCCCTGTGAAAAAACTGGCAGGCCAGATTGGAAACAGATTTCCTGAGCTGGCGTTGGTAATCACCCATGGAGATAGCTCTCCATCCTCATGATGTCACAAGTCAACATGAAACAGCCGCCATGGGGGGAAACACAGCGGGTCAGCAAGCTATACTGACGCACACCGTTCCATTTGTAATATAAACAGGAGTGGGAGGGGTGCTTCTTAAGCACTTAAGCCATACCTTGCCGTACAACAAATAGCTAAATGTACAGATCTACAAGCTCGCAACCGAGTGAGCTTGTAGAACTGCTATTTTTTGCTACTTTAAAAAAGGGTAATTTGGAAAACGTAAAATTTTGAAACTTTACCCATAGAGGTTTGCCATGATTAATATTATAATTCAATAATTAAATTGGGTTATCAAAAGTATATCAGACGGTCTCCATTTCTCAAAATGGAATGCATGTAATTAATCACATGCATGACCAAGCAAGGATAAAACACCCCCCCCAAAAAAAAGAGCAGAAAGGGCTATCAAAAGCAGATGCATCCAACCCAACCCAACCCAATGCAACACAGTGAAAATCCAGAGTTCTGCTTCCAAAATATCCTATTGCAAATTATAATAATATAAAACTGCATTTCTCAAGAAGCAATCATGGGTTGTGTTCAAAATCAGGTCCAAATACTATGATTACATTGTATTGCTCAGCTATTCAGTGTGCGGGCTATAGGCCTACCTTGAAAAAATAGTTGAAATATGGAGATACAAGGTTTCTGCCGGACAGCAACGTGTCTTGATACAGTCCTGTTGTTCATTTGTTTTCTCTGAGGAGATCATCCGATGGACAGCACTGCTTCTTGACAAACAACAAGACTCATTTTCCACCCTGCAGTGCCATAATATTTATCTCCCATAAATCTTGTGCAATGGTTGCATGTCTTTAACGGAGAAACAAACTTTAAATCAGACACCAACAACAGCACTTTGATTATTAAATAATCTCCACATAGCCGAAAACATAATCTCTCTAATTAATCTGCTTCTAAAATGATATGAATTCATCACTCACATACTGTAATATAGTCTCACATAGGCCTACAATTACACATCATGGAGAATGTTTCACAGTGCACTGTGAAACATGCCTGCAAAAAGGCTATTTTTGCTATTTTGTGGTGGAAAAAAAGAAAATCATAGCATTTGCCCAAATTAGGATGCCAGGGTTACAATTACTATTGCAGATAAATTTGTTCTGCAGAAGCCTCCCACATTTCTGACAAAGTCCCACAAGGGGGCCCGGGCGGCTGGTGTAACTGTCTGGGCACCTATAGGCTGGTAATCCTTGTAGATCTGCTAGTTTCACAATATTTATCTGTCAAACTAAATGTAATGCCTACTGTAATTCCTAGTTCTTGTCAGGGTGGGGTGTCGTCGTCCCCCCAAATATGATTATTTTGGGGGGTCGTGGCCCGACAAGGTTGAGAACCACTGGTCTATGTCTAGGACACTTATAGAGGGTGAGGGTTAGCCAGGCGGGCTGGACAGACCTCCTGTTTTGGCTCATCTATAATTGTGTTGGGAGGGGGCGGGGCACAGGGGCGGATTGTACACGTCCTGGAGGTAAAAGGGGGTTCCGTTCCGTCACCGTGCACTTGATTTAATTGGATGCAGGCACAACAGGAAGACCGTGTGAATGGAACGCAAAAGGGGGGATATGTGAAACTCTGGGAGGTTGAATATACCAGGCATACTGCGGCATTCTGGACCAGTTTAAGATGTTTGTGTGAATGCTGGCAGACTCACCACTCATAACGCTCACAAAGAAATTATATATGATATGATGTATATATATAACTTTATGGCTGGTACAGTATCCGGTATTTTGGCAGAATATTTCCCCCATAATAGGGAAGCTATGGTTCCTTAACATGATACAAAGATTTGAAAAGAAAGCGATAGTAATGATATCTCAGTCGTTTCTCTCTCCTATGCATTGTTACAAGTGGAGATTTTTAGTGGAGGTTTTTGCAGTTCATCCTTATTATAATTCAGGTTTAACTGAGTTCAGCATCACTGTGGGGCAGCGTGGACTGAGCCAGACCACAGAGAAAGCTTTTGTTTAGCTGTCAAGGCTTTTGGTTTCATATGCTGTCTCCGCTGAGCTTTTGTAGTGTAGACCGTCTGTACCGACTGTATATAAAACAGTGTGTCGCAATGCCATGCGCGGTGAAAACGGACCTCCTGAATGTCAATAAGCAACAAGACTCCAGCTTGTCCACTCTCTATGCATACACTTAAACACTTCCAACCCGGCCTCCCTATTTTGGCCATATCATTATAGGAGGAAACTATAACATACATAAAGTATAGGACTTAAGTGGTTACTGTGCTATAATAAAATCTGAACAAATTGTTCAAAGCAAAGAAAACAGATAGATGGATGGATGGATAGATAGATAGATAGATAGATGTTTATAGGCCTTATTTCTTGGAAGAGACTCTCACCAATCACTAAAACATTTGTTCCTTCATATCCCAGCAACACAACACTCCCACAGGATGACCTGAAACCAGGTCCGATAATAAAACCCATTAGTGGAAGGCCTGGTCTCCTGACGTGTGCTCCAGTGCTCACCAGAAATCTCTGACGCAGGCTCTGCCTCAAGCTGTTTCTGCTTTAGACATGCTTCATCTGCACAGCTAGCGTTTGATTCAGATCAGATTTAACTCCGCTGATTAAGAAACATTGAGTTAATTTCCTTTTCAAGTCTGCTTCTTCGGCCCATCTTGTCTGCACAATGTGCAATATCACGAGTTGGAAGTCCCAAATTAATTTTCATGGGGTAGAAATAAGTACCCTACCTACTGTTTATAGCCTGACTTTGCAGCTTGTTTTGCAAAAACTACAGCAGGGTGAAAAGTGTTCTAAAAGTGTCCGTTAATGTCTAGCACTTTGCATGGTCGTCTCTCTCTCATAGGGTTTAATGAAAAAAGGTGATGCCTATTATACAATAGTCTGAACGCTATGAGACTGACCTTAGAGTACAACATGACGTAAGCAACACAGCTGCAGCTAATCAAATTAATAATGGTGAGGCCACTTTTACACAGCAACAACGGTCTCTACAGAAAATGTCAAAGTCCCGTTGCGTTCTCACTTTTTATTCAGCATTTACAGAGACGCAACAATGATTAAACACATTGTAATGCAGTGCATGCCAGGTGGCTAGGTGGTGATACACTGGCACTGCCAGATAGACCAGGCATGCATGCATAGTAGAACCTGCACTTCCGTTCTACTTCCTCACAAGGCTGTTTTTGTTTCCATTCAACAATGCAGCGTGCACGGTTCCGTGGCTCGCTACATTTGTATTCGTAGGATGAGCGGTGCGAGGGAGCACTTGCTCATAGAAGACATAAGCTGACATTAGCCATGATGTCACAAGTTTTGCGGATTCATCGTTTTTCCCGTTTATATAGAGCCGGGAGGCGGAGCGTTTTCAAAGATTTCCACTTTGGTGTTTTTAATTTATGTTTTCAACCCCCAAAACCAGTTATTTTTCCATTTTCTATGGAAACCGTTCTCGTGTAAAAGGGGCCTTATAGGTCTGTAAATGTGCAATATAACTACTGTCTATGCCTCTATGGTGTGGCTCAGTGGACACCTGAATCTAACACACTCATATTCATTTTATGAGCCGCAGCTGGGTTTCTCACTAGCCTGCCATCCCATGTGTTTAATTAATCTGCTGTAGTTTGTAACCTGAACTGGAAAACAAACTACAAAAGCAGTCTAGGGTTTCATTCCGCTTTAAACACTTTGCCACATGAAAATTTGATTTACAATTTCACGACACTGTGAACTTGCAATTCGTTTTCTTATGTTCAAACTATTTTTACTTACTTAATAAATCAAGGTTTCTTTTTTCTGCACATATGCCCCAAAATTGGGGACTCCAGGGCTAAATTGGTTAAGAAGCAACAAAGTTCCTTGAGTGCTGCAGGGCTTTTGTTTTGTAGACAAACCCGACCCCCAGCAACTTGGCATTCCCTGGAATGACAGGCATGCGTTACTGTGTAAAGGCACAAATAAGTGACGCACGCAGGGCCAGCGTGAGGTGCCAGCAGGCGCTCAGGAAGAGGCTATGGCGGCCGGCAGGGAGCACCTGTCAAATATCATATCACATAGCCCCTTTTTCCATTTCTCTGTCCATCTTTGCCCCGGCATCTGGCAAATGCCCAATGTATACTTTGTCACACGACGGTATTGCATGTAAAAAATGGCAGACCTAAAAGCTCACAAGTGTTGCATCCACAATGCGTTTAGTGAGCTTGCATGCCTGCGACGATGGAGCATAAATTAGGCTTAAGCTTCCATGCAGGGGGAGGGACATTCCTAAAGCTAATTCATAGGCGTGCCCTATAATCGCCACAAAAAAGAGTCTACACTGAAAATAAGCATAACTAAGTACATTTACTCAAGTACTGTAGACTACTTAAGCACAATTTTGACTTTTCCCCCCCGCCTCTTTAAGTTTACTTTGGTATAGTTCTTGATACTTGGTACTACTAGCCGACATCTCGGAAGCAAATAGTGTAGGCCTACATTTCACTCCACTACAATTATTTGACAGCTTTAGTTACTATAGCTACTTTCAGGATTTAGATCATCAAAACTATATATTAAGTTATAAATAATTCTACTATTACCCAGCAGCACATAATGTCATTAAAATCCCCATCAGCTGCAACATAAATGTGATGTACATTATGCATTACCAATCCAATAATATATGATTGTGAAATATGGACCGTTCTACTTTAAGTATGTTGGTGTCAAAACTTTTGTACTTTTGTACAACTTTTACTTAAGTAAAGAATCTGGACACAGCAAATAAGTCAGTTTTAACAACGTACTCCACAGTGTAACAATAATGTGATCTGACAGACAGCTGTTAGAGTGCACGCCAGGCAGGCACACAGAGGCGCCCCTCGCCTTCCCCTCCCTCCCCCCTCGCCACGCGCTCCCCCATAAGCGCGTGGCAGGGGTGAACTCCCAAAAGTGACAAAGTGTGTTGTAGGACGCTCCTCTGACGCAAGCAAACCATTTAGTTGTAGTGTCTGGTGTCACAGAGACGCATAGCAACGCAAATGCTGACTATAAATATAACTTTCACGTCCAGGCTCTATTTTAAACACCCCGAGTCAAACCCGAGAGTTCAACTTCCTTTTACCTTTTGGGAATGTATATATCGTTATTCGTTGCTGATGTTGGGGGGGGGGGGGGAACCTTCAGTTTGTATGCTTGTTTTATTATCGTAGTTTCTTTCTGCCCGTAAATTAACACGCAAATTTCAGGGGAGCGCCGCACAATGGTAGCAAAAAAACAAGCTCAGAATGTGTGATTAATTCTGTTTGTGGGGTTTATACATATTGAACAATTTAAAAGTAGACTATTAACAATAGCTTGTGACTAAATAACCCATGAATGGTCCTTTTTCCATTTATTGAAAAGTAACGGTTTTGGACATGCATAAGGTTTACACCCGACGGCGACAATACTAAAATGTTGAATTAACTGTGGGTCAGGTGCCCCAGGCTCACTTGATTATTTAGATTCTATACAAACCTGTGTAATAAACTGTGCCAAGAGTCTGTTAATAGAACCTGATAATCCAAATACACAGTGCTATTGTACACTCTGAGGGACGCAAATAGCAGAAAACTAAGCAGATTATGACTCTTGTAACAAGGGATTAATCAGGGTGTTTTCCTTGGAGGAAAATGGACAATGGTTGGACAATAGTTGACACTAAACTAAAAACAAACAAATGTATAATGATATCTGATATAATGATAACAATAAAATCAAAATGCATTCAAAAAAGGATGTGATCATTGTATTTGACATCGGATGTTCTACTAGCCTGGTTTCCAGCCTGATTCGCTGTGTTCTGTGATTTGTTTTGTCACTTCGCTATACTCGGTCTGGCCAGCCTCCTTTCATAACGTCACCCGTTACGTAGCCACATTGTTGCTGATACGTCACCAGCCAGCGCCAGTCTTTTCTCACCAGTTTGAGACTCGAGAGTAAAACCTACGGTACAGGTAAACTATTTGGATCCACTATAGTCCACTATAGTCCACTAGTTCAGTAGGCTAGTAGAAAAAAATGCCGCCGGGTGTGAGTGTAGTGAATGATAAAGGGACATGGACGTTGCAGGGCAACAGCAGTAGCGCATTGATACAACGTCAAACTTGTGTTTTTTTGTCCTAACCTGCACCACAGACCAATTAGAAGCCTCGGGTTGATTCTCAGTTTTGGCATGTCCCGCCTACCTTGGAGATAGGAGACTTCCCAGACTGAGTAGCGAAGTGACAAAACAAATCACGGAACTTGACGGAAGGCAGCAAATCAGACTGGAGACCAGGCTAATGTTCTAGTGCTGAATTTCACAGTTGTGAGTATGACATGAATCATGAATGATGAGTAGGCTAGTCATTTCTTGGGACTAAACGAGAAACAAAAAAGGCAAGCAAAGTGCATTTGTCTACATACACAATAGGACCCCCCCAAAGCAAAGGGATTTGAGCCCATCACTGCTGTACGTCAAGAGAAATAAATTGTTTCTTCTGTTCAGCACAGAAAAAGCCAATCTACAAGCTCACAACGCATCGCAATGCAACTTGAGCTTATAGGTGGGCTATTTTTGATACTTCACTTCTCGCTGTGAGAATCGAAGCGATCTTTGTACAAACACAGCGAGTGATTCTCAGAAATGACTGAATATAAATCTGGCTTTACAATGCCAAGACATCTTGAAATTAACGAGTTTATTAAACCTCATCATGTCCTACAGTCCTAGTACAAGTAAATGTGCTGAGGATATACAGGCCAAATTAATGGCTTCATTAAAACACTATACAGTTTCATATCAGCGGTATGGAAATATACCACTGACATTAGTACAGTGATCATGATATGCTGCATGTTTGAGTCAATGGCAGTTAACAATAGTGCTTTCAACTGATGGGTGTAACAGTACAGTAATGTGGAGGATAGTGAGCCATTATGAAAAAGAAAAAAAGTCTCCAATATGCCGTAACCATTTTGAACCCTAGCGGGTGCGAACATTCGCCAAAATGAATCTGAAAATGTCTTTGCTATTTTTGGCGAAGGTTTGGTGTAGAGAAATAAAAAGGTGCAGAACAAGTACAGAGCCGTGGAGGACCCTGGTCAACAGAGTGTAGTATATGGTGCTTAAATGCCAGTAAGAGGCCATTGTTTTCAAACGGCTTTGTCATCAAAGTGCATTAAGATAATACATACAGTATTTGAGCGTAACTTACACTTCCAGTAAACATGCCCTCCCCCGTGTATTATAGTTGTAGCACGTACTACAACATTGTTCCTATTGTGTGCAATAATAGTCTGCCTCCGCTGCATAGGCCAGAGTTGCATGTTGATGTCCAGGGGTCCTTGGGGTGGGTTCCGCGGGGGTCCCCAGCCAAATTAGTTGATACAGCATCACAGTCCTGTAACCCCTTTATCCATATTTTATTCGTTGGACATTCAAACAAATAGCACATGTACTGTACAAGCTCACAATGTGCCACTTCGTGCCGTGCTGCAAGCTTGTATATGTGCTACAGATGTTCCATTCCAACTCTTCACGCTTTCCTGGTCTTTGCCTGAAAGTTGTCTGAAAATGTGTGATTTTTCATTTGAAAAATCTTCAAAATGTTTGAAAGATTTTGAGTTATTTAGATTTTTTTTTAAACACAAATCTTCTTTTTTTGGCTGGGCGGAGGGGGTCCCTGGCACAAAATCTTTTCAAATGGGGGGTCCTTGGCATGAAAAGGTTTAAGAACCACTAGCCCAAGATGAAGCAGTCGCCAGAGAAAAAACGTTGTCATTGTATGTTTCTGAAAAACAACCCTGCCTCTCAAAAGCACGACTCAGCGCTATTCGAGTTGCATGTTGATGGCCAGAGAATAGAAAACTATAACTTATAATTAGTGTTAATGCAAAAACAAACAATTCAAAATGAACAAAAAGAGATCTAGGACTGATTCCACATGGTTCGCTTTTAGAAACAGTGACATGCAACGCTTTGGGGATAAAAAACGAAATTAAGTCCAGTTTCAGCGTTTGTTTTGTGAAGTACAATGATGTACATTTTCACTGCCGACCAGGGCTGGCACAGAACACACTGACAGACTTCAAAACATGATGCTTTTTTGTGTCCATGAGTCCTCCTCACCCACCGGCTACATGTTAACATAGTTTAAGTACCTTACTTCCATGACAAGTCATTTCCCTGTGACTGAGGTGAACGAGCATGAGGCCACTTCATAAAGCGTATGCGCTGGATGAAGAATGGAAAAATTAGGCGTGATTCATTGTTCTGGATTTACTAATTTCCTTCTCCTTCCGCGGGGAACAGGCTCTCGAAAAGGAAAAAAAAAACGCACAGTCCCTCCCGTTTCCAATCAGAGCCACCCGATACCGCAGGGAGATTAATGTGACACTTCCCGTTGCATTGCTTTGCACGGCGGTAATTCATCTTAATTGTGATATATTCGGTGTTGGCCGCGTGCCCGGCTCGCCCCAGCTGCAATGCGTCTCTTTGACGGATAAAAAACCACTGTACTATCCTCAAAGCTTTTTAAGATGTTCTTCTGGCTCTTTGGTTCGAGCCTTCGAAAGCTTGTGGTTAAAAAGGCTCGTCGGGTCAGCAGATGCCGCCACATGTAAGCCATCCGGTCCATGAGAAACATCTGCGCACAGCTGCGAGTGCATGCCTCAATCTCTGGAACCAACCCCCATCCAGTCATGAAGCCTGATTTCTAATCCGCCGTACGGCGACGGCACTAGTCGAGAATAGCGGATCTACATGCTCACAATGCATCGCCTCGTGACATGTTGCGAGCTTGTAGATCTGCTATTTTCTTCCTCCCCCCCCCCCCCCCCCCCCCCCCCCAACCAGCTTGTATGCTGCTGTTTCCGGGGCCATATAACAGGCCTAGTTGGTGCTTTCTTATAGTTCAAACCGCAAGCTCAAGCGAAAAGGCTCCTCTGGTTGGCGACCAGAGCCGTCTGGCTCTCCCTCCGCCTCTCCTTCTTCCTCTCCAGCCGGACCTTCCAGCACACCACGCTGGCTGCCAGGAGCACCAGGCCGGCCGACAGGAGCATCAGGCCCAAGTAGGAGATGGTGGAGCCGTGGGAGTTGAAGCTGTACGCCACGGCGGTGACCACGATGCCGGCTATGAGCACCACCACGCCGAAGGGGACCGTGCACCGGTAGCACGAGAGCTCGGCGCCGCCGGTGGCCGCTGTCAGCTGGATTTCGTTGACCAAGGGAATGCTGACGGACGCGGCAGCGGCCTGTTCAGCCGGAGGCTGGCCGCTGTTGCCGTTGGCCGCCTTCTCGGCAAGGGCTCGTTCTGGGGCTGCTGCCGGCACTGTCATGGCATTCTTGTCGTTGGGTTCGTCTAGCATGGCAGGGATGTCACAGCATCCGATGTCTGATTTTGTTTGTGCTGACTGAGAGAGTGGCGGGTCCCGATTGGCTGCTCTCTTCTCGTTACTGTCGGCGGTCCACAGCCTATGTGGAGAAATAAGCCATGCATTATGTAACACTCAAGGGAACAATGGAATACATCAGCACTGATAATGGTTGCCCAATTTTTCAGCACAGTTTTACGCAAAAGCAAAAATCTGTTAAACACCTTCATCCAAGCATCAAAAATGTTCCAAAATAGCGGAAATAGCAGATCTACAAGTTCCGGGGCTTGCATGCCGACAGACAGCGATCGGTGATCGTGACGGCCAGCGATCGCCGGGCGGGCATTTCGTTTCTCTTGGTGGAGCCCGGCCTCAAAGAGACCCGTCCACGGCCTCCCCCGTTCCGTTTTTCTCACTCTTACTGGTTTCTCACTTGTACTGTAACACATTGAACCAAAAATATGTCAAATCCTCACCGTTCTGAGAGAGTGGGCAAATAACCATATGGACCCCGGGCCCTGAGGATAGAGATTGGGGTTCCAGGTATTATTCCTTTTATTTTATTATAAATTTTTAATCAAATGCATAATGCATATCAAACTGTGTTCAAGAAATATATAACAAGGTTGAGAATCACGGTTATATAGTGGCTACACTCTTTCAAAGCCTGATAAAAAATAAGGGCGGGGGGTGGGGGGTCATGGATGGCAGCTTTTAATGGTTAAAGGGCAGATGTTTCTAGTTAGAATTGATGCTGTGTTTCACAATTCAAACCCCCACACACAGTGCCTTTAACAACACTATTGACACCATGGCAGGCAGCCAGGCTCTTTGCACAATCCCTGCAGGGACATAGAGGCTACTACTGGTCAGCCCGATCGCCGAGCCCACAGCGCGTCGAGGACGACACGACACCGTCGTACCACGACGACGAGGTTGTAAATGGGGTTCAAGAGTTTGGAGGCGAATGACGCAGGAGCTCTCATAGCCAGCACGAGCTGAGACATTCCCAGGAGAGCGCCGGGCTATGCCATTACAACAAACTACTGCTGGAAACATGAGAGCGCTCCAAATCATGAGCACTTTCACAACTATAGTCATTTCTTCTTTTAACCCAGCCCCAAAACTGTGATTTTAGAAAGAATGGGGGAGGGGGGGGGGGGGGATATAGTACTCTCCACAGCATCTCCCTAATCTGCTGCTTTGCATGATTACAAAACATATTAATTAAGTGGTAAAATGATGAGGTCAAACAGCATTCCCGCCTTTATGCTATGTTGATGAATTGAATATAGAGAGACCACAATGGGGGGGGGGGGGAGGGAGAGAGGGACAAGACTTGGTTGTGTTATCCATTTAGCCTTAATGTCTCACGTTGCTGTTTATATTATTTCTGACTAATAAAGTAGGCTAGTCAATTAAAAAGAAGGGTGAAAAATCATACAGCTGCATGTGGTTGTCCAATTGAACATATTCTGCATAATGAGGAGGTACTTTTTCGTTTGCTACTATTGTATACTTTTAGTTTTACCATTTTGAATAGGACTTTAAAATCTAAAAGATTATTTAAATCATTATTGTATCATACTGTACATGCATCTTACATTACATTTCAGTGGAGCAGGTATCCACTTGCATACCGGTATTTGGATGTCATTATAGGCAAACATTAAAGGGACATTTCACCCTTTTTGCAAAATAATATATGTTAATGACGTTTAGACGCTTTAGAACACTTTCCTGGGGGTCTTTATGTGTGTGATATGTGGTTTTAGATATTTTAGATTGTAGCAGTGAGCCTGTTGTCTCTGATGTCATGGACACTGGGCTCACTTCCTTCCTGGACTACATGTTGTCTCAGTAAGACAGCTCTCCCCCCTATCCACGAGGAGGAGCAGTGCACCAAATAATTATGGGAATTGTAGTCCGGGAAGGTAGTGAGACCAGTGTCCATGACATCAGAGACAACAGGCTCACTGCTACAATCTAAAATATCTAAAACCACATATTACACACATAAATACCCCCAGGAAAGTGATATAAAGCTTATAAACGTCATTAACATATATGTTTTTGCAAAAAGGGTGAAGTGTCCCTTTAAAGAAAACATAGTCAAAAACATTAAAGAAAAAATAGTCAAACATTTTGAATATAGCAGGTCTGCAAGTTCGCAGCGTATTTATATGTATAGATCAGTTTACTGCGTATACATGCAGCCAACAACTAATAATATGCTAAACGTAGCCTGCAACACCCTAATAGTTTAAAACAGTATATTGAGCAAATATAGTATCCTATATATTTCATATTGTATCAAATTATTTTGCATTTTATTAAACTCCTACTTAACGTAATTGGTCTTATAGAGAGATATAGGTTGAATGGACTTTCATTTGTTCAGTTTGTCAATATAGGCTAGCCTACACAATCTATAGGCAGGCATTCTCATTCTCAACGTTGAATTTAATAATATTAAACTTCCATTGGGGCGGGCTATGCATAATTGATAACCGGCATGCGTGACAATGTACGGCTGAATGCTATTTCTTTATACGTAAATGAAACCTAAAGGTTTGTATGGTTATTTGCAGAAGGAAGGAAAATACATGCTAGACAATGGCTTTGAAAGAAAGAAAGAAAGAAAGAGCTAGTTTACCTCGCACTGCGCGTTCTCCATGCCGCACAACTTTAAAAGGTGCCGATCTCGTCTCGTTTATCCAAGTCAACCGATGATCAAAAGTCTCACGACACAGAACATTAATTTATATAGTCTACTACAGTCTGTGTAGCCATGTGTGTTTGGTTTGATTTTAAGCAAGGCAGTGTCCAAGGAAGGCAGGTAGGTTAGGAAGGAAGCTACTGTCTTCAGGACTCTCTCTCTCTCTCTCTCTCTCTCTCTCTCTCTCTGTCTCTCTCTCTCTCGCTCTCTCTCTCTCTGCTGGAATTTGACTCCCATTCATCGGCAGGTCTGCTGGAAGTGTGTGAGAGAATGGGTCTGTTTCGCTGGAAGCAGCAGGACTGTCTGTGTCAGTGTGTCTGCAGCCAGTCAGTGCAGCCTGCTGCAGTGCGCGCTGTGCGTCCGACCGGGTATAGCCTGGGGTAGGGTGGGTGGGTCGTGACAGCTGAGCTGATCGTCACCCGGTGTCCAACATTTTATTGCCCATTTAAATTTGAAAAAGGAGGGAAGAACTTGAACCCTTAAGACAATTAGGCACTGAAGTCAACGTGCGATGATTGATGGTGAATGGAAATGGAATGGGCCCCTGGAGTCATATGTTGGCGTCGCCAAAGTCTTGTCTGGAGTTAGCTTTGGTCCATAGCTCTATGCAACGCATTAGAGCTATGGATCAGAGCTAGTCTGGAGTCTGGAGACTGGCTACTGAAAAGCTTACTAAAAAACACTTAGTTTTTAATCCTAAGTGTTAAAAACACAATCCATAGGCTATTTGTCATGAAATGGGCATGCCCGGAATTTGATAATTGAGACCAACTGCATGTTCAACCACTCACTGCACTTACATTACATGCTGATTGATTGATTGATTGAAATATGTATTAACAGTTTGTAGAATTACAGTAGGCTACATTTCAAGCACAAACTCAATACAAAGACTGTTGACAGTGAGTGGACGACCCAATTAAGCATTATAACTTGTTTACAAAAGGGTCCACCTTAATTGTTCAATTCATCAAAACATTTAGAGAAGTACAAATAGACACTTCTAGTCAAAGAACAGAACAGGAATTCATCATAAAGGAGGTAAAAAGGGAAAAGAAACATATACAGTGAGGGGGGAAAGGGGTGGGGGGGGGATTCAGATTTTACAGGGGCCAGTTTCGAATTGCAGCCGTCCGTAGGTGCCCCTTGAGAGCAGTTTTGAAGGAGTCAAGGGATTCGCATAGGTCTTAATGACTGTTTGTAGGGCGTTCCACATTTTGGTGCCATAGGAGCGAAAATTATTTAGTCCCTTGTTTGTGCCGAATCTGGGTTGTACATGGTTCGTTGCACTCCCTCTGGTGTTGTGGGTGTGGACTTCGTTAACATTAAGGAAGTATATCTAGACAGGGTTATCAATCTTGGTGGTGTATTGAATCTTGTGGACCAGACCCATTGCAAGATGTTGTACTCTGTCGTCGACCCTAAGTCATTCCAGCCTGTCAAAGTGGGCAGGGGTGAGGTGGGTTCGGGGGGGGGGGGGGGGGGGGGGGAAGAGACCAGTTTGTTTTGGGAAGTCTGGAGTCTAGTTATAGCCTACTTGCAAACTATAGTATAGTTTGCAAGTAGGCTATAACTATAATATTAATTGATTGAATACTGTACCGTATAGTTACTATACGGTACAGTATTCAATCAATTAATAATCAATCAATCAAAAATCTGTAGAATTACCAGATTGGTTCAACTTTTTATTATTAATATTAATTAAATTAATTTTAACTCTGATACCACGTGGATTCATAACAGGGCTGTCATCAGGATTGCCACTATACATATAACATATATTTTGCTGACAAGATAAGAAACCCTGCTGATAATGTGATGTATAGTTTTTATTCTCAAGACCTGAATATTGAGCGGCAAAAAGCTTGAATAAAAGGGACCAGACTGGTGTCCCATTATGACGAGACACCAGTGTCAACCTAGGCCTCGGGTTATACACAATAGTTATAGAATCACTGGACTACAAAATAGGGCTTAATTGGTTAATCTGCAAACAAGCTTAAATTAGTACTAGTAGTTGATTTAGAGTACAATATTTGCCGCTCTGAGATGCAGTAGTAAATGTATAAAGTATGGACACACAGAGTCAATAAAGTAAACATACCTCAAAATTGCACTTAGGCTATAGTTAAGGCAAATTCTAGATTTTCTTGTGCTTTAAGTAGGCCTAGCATACGTGACATGTCAAACTAGGGGGTTTTCATGATTCTGAATCCATTTCAAGCATTAGTTTTGCTTTTGCACAAAAGACCTCCTTGGGCTAAAAACGGCCATAGACACACACACACACACACACACACACACACACACACACGCACACGCACACGCACACTTGCATGCATGCGCACGCACGCACGTAAAATAAAATAAAATTGTGATAGTTCAGAGTGAAAGCTCTGTCAGTCAGGCTATTACATACACACAACAAGCACTCAGTCAGAGTCACACAGGAATGTCTCTGTGACGCAGAACGCGCAGAACACAGGCAGTCACGTGACGTGACCACTTGCGCTGCACTGTGGTCACGTGACTCGATCACACAGTGTCAGTGATACAGAGAGAGAGAGAGTACATAACACATCCAACATGTCACTGTGTGGCTTCACAGATGATGACTTCCACGATGCGTGCAAGGAGCTGGACGAACCCCAGCTGGAGGGAGGGTGGGAGCTCTTCACGGAGACCATGGGCGTTCAGATATACCGGCTTTTAGACAAGGTAACAGCGTTATTAATGTTGTTGGAACACAGCCGAACGAACGTAGCCCAGAAATAGCCGAGATACAATAAGCTCACAGGGCGAAGTTAAACGATGCTGTAGTCACTTATTACCGTAGTGTGTGATTGGAACGAGTTGGTTTATGAATTATAGGTGTCCAGGGAAATAAACAAACCATTTTGTCCAGTGTCCACATCTCGGTCCCCCCTTATCACTTTCATTTATAATATGGCCTAGGAATGTATTTCAATGATCATTCATTATGTTTTCTGGTGGTGGCCTCCTAGCGGCCAGTTTGTGTGAAACATGCGGAAATGAATTAGACTTTATTAGATACAATTTGAACGTTTACATTTGGTGTGTGTGTGTGTGTGTCGTCTCTAAAGTGTGACCTGCTCTACATGTAACGTGACTTGAAATAACTTGATGTCTTGATTTCTATTCTAATAAAAATGTAGTTTATTATGAACCGGTGTGAGCTCAGCTTGACAGACATAAGTTTGTTTAGACTTAAAGCTGTAGGAAACTTTATTAACCCTTCTCAGAATCTGAACCAGCACTAGTTTCCTGAGTGTTCTGTTCTACAGACTATAATAATGTCAGTTCTGTGGTGTGCAGGGATTAGCTGCATACCGTGGGTGTGTGTGTAAAGAACGAAAACTGTTTGCTTGTTTGCAGGAAACTGGCCTTTATGAGTACAAAGTATTTGGTGTTCTGGCCAGCTGCACCCCAGAGCTGTGTGCTGATGTATACATGGACCTGGACTACCGCAAACAATGGGATTCATATGTCAAAGGTAATAACTGTGACTGTAGGTCACAGATTAATATGAAAACCTGCAAAACCTGTCCGTCATAACCTAATCTGCATATATGGAGCTGGCCAGCAACTCTACATCTGACCTCAAACCCTTAGATCTCCATGGAGCTGACCTGTTCTGATTGTCCATATGTTGATCCCTCCCCACCCGTCCTTCCTCTTTGATGTCTCCCTTTTGACTCCAGACGGGCCCGCCCCAAAGTTATTAGTAGCCTAGGGTAGAGTTCTCAACAGGCCCGAAACTTAAGGCCCGACCCTACCTGGGACCTCATCAAACCCTGGACACTCAAGCCACCCTTCGATCTCCATATATGGAGCTGACCTGTTCTGACATTCCATCCATATGTTGATCTGAACTCATCAAACCCTGTACACTCACGACATGCTCCATATATGGCCAGTCACTAGTTTAGAGACCTGCAGGACTCTGGTCAACCACGTATAGGGTTTAAGTGTTTCATGACTCATGTGTGACATTAGTACTGTCTTATAGTCATATCACCCATATAAGTTATATCAGCCCTTCTCTAGACTATTTGACCACAGTGTGAAATAACCATCTCATTTGTGTTCTGCCTTCATCCTTAACGTGCCTCTGTCTCCATCCCAACAGTAACCACAAGGTAACAGTAGTGACAATGTAGACGCTGTCTGTAGTCATGTAGACACTAGAGTACTAGAGTAGGATGTATTTGGGTTTAGACCAGTGGTGGAAGACAAGTACTGTAGTGATAGTACAATTTCGAGGTGCTTATACTTCATTATACATCTCGGAGGCAAATATAACATGTGCATAGTAATAACTGTGTCCACTTCTTTTAATTGTTGTTGGGGTATTTGCCAAGTAAGTTTGCACATATTGTACTTTTTGATTACATGACAACTTTCCAGAGTGAAATTATTAAAAAATACATACATTGAGTGATACATGAGGTATTATTCATTTATTATATAGGTTAATACAGTCATTAAAATCAGCCTCACATTTACCAGCTGCAACAACATTAAAGGGTTAAACACATTAATGCATTACTAATTACAATATTTTGAAGTGGACCATACTTATGTTTGGTTTGGTACTGTAAGTAATAAGTATACACTATTATGATACCAGCACATTTATTCAATTACAATTTGAGCACAGGACATTTACTTTTGATGCAATATTTCTACATTGTGGTATTAAGTAAAAAATAAGTACTTATTTTAACACTGGTTTAGATTAAAGTGTACACTAGTTTAGTCTTTTCCTAGTTTTGTTGTTTCTTACTGTATATTCTGGTAATTGCTTGTATACTGTGCTAAATCCCCAGTGTTCGTTTAGCTCTGAGAGTGACCATTACGGGGTAAGAGCTAAACTAACAGGATTTTGCCATGTGCTGTAGGGTTGCAATAGCTCAGGAGGTAGAGCAGCCTGCCTTGGAATCAGGAAAGCCATTGATTCAGACGGTGCCTGGTTCGATCCTTGGCTTCATCACGCTCTGCTTTTAGGCTAATTTATGCTTTGCACCATGCCGTTCGACACTTGTCGTGCAAATTATGAATTGGCTAGGACTCAAATCGTAATCTGTGTTGAACTCAAAAGTCCCATCGTTCGAAGTATCTACTTTTGTCCAACTCTGTCTGCTGTCCTTTTGTAGAACCATGTGGGACGCTGATTTGTAGTAAATGACTAACAGCCCCACACATCTCTGACTTGTGAGCGGGGGTTGATCTTTTTTGTTTCCTAAGTGGAAGCACATCTTTGGCTCCAGCTCTTGGATGTCTGAAATCACTTGAAAGAGGCTTGCATCAGTTTAATTTGACAGATCTGAAACGTGTTACAGTTTCCTTTTCTTTTTTTTTAACCCTCTGTTTTGGAACGTGGAGAGCAAAGAGAGTTGAACAGCCTGTCAGCTGCCTTAGGCTTCGTTTGTTGTGTAGTCAAGAGCTGGATTGCATCCAATTGCATAAAACCCGCTGACCATAGGATACGAAGGCCAACAATCTATTCAACTTACGGACAAGCACTTTTAATTCGGCGTACGTCCAGACTGTTTGTACCTTGATCTTTATTACCAACGTTCAACCTGCTCTCTTTTCTTTTCTTTTATCATTAAATAAGATCTTACCTATGTTAAAAATATATATAAAAAAAATCAAATTTTTCAAGCAATGTGACAGTTATATAGGGCTCAAGAGGTTCAAATGAATCTGGGTTCTCGCCATCTGTTTTCGGTTTTGTGTAGCCTCTAATCATACCGTGATTAAAGGACTGTACATTTGATGTTACAATTGTATTGTTTTCAACCATGTGTTTGTGTGTGTGTGCGCAGAGCTGTATGAGAAGGACTTTGATGGGCACCCAGCGATCTACTGGGAAGTGAAATACCCGTTCCCTCTGTCGAACAGAGATGTATCCTTCTTATGCTAATCATTTGCACGTATTGACATTGGCACCATATACAACCTTACAGGGAGGAGATCCTCAGTTGTGCACAAAATCATATTTACTTGACATGTTATTCCTTTTCTTTACCTTTCTTAAAATGGCTACAGTGAATTGAAGTGACAGCGCATGGTTTATAGACTTGCAATGAGCCAAGGCTTGCTCCCACAGGCTGAATCAATATAGGAGTGAGATTGTCTCCTCAAGAGGTAAGGTAACTGATCCTTTTACACTGAGGGGAGGGTGCGGACCATGTTTCCATCTCTCCGTCTCCATTACGTTTTCCTGTCCAGGACCACCAAATTGATACATATTAGGCCCCAGACCCCCATAGTGTGCCAGGGGCAGGGACCCCATGATAAAATATGTCTGCTGTTTGATTATATTTAGTGTAGAATTCTATGGGGAGGTGACAGTGGACTTGGAAATGCAGTGAAACCTATGGTCGCAAATATGTGTGTGACAGTAAATTGTCAGCTAAATTATTGTAATTGTGACAGCCTTAGCCATGTCATCGTTAAAGGTGTATATCACATCTACTAGTTCACACCTTTTTGATCAGATTTTTCTTTATTTTTAACATGCAGGTCAAAACAAAATAGAAACACCTTTTGCTGGAACACCCCACTTTGAGAACCGATGCCCTTAAAGGACCTATAATAACATTCAACCTTTTCAATTTTGAACAATCAGGCTTTCATATCATATCAGGTGCTTTAATGGAAATTGCTCTCAGGTACAGCTCAACTGATTTTGTCCACATCGTGATGTCATCAATTCCTCAGTCTTCAGTTCCAAATTTGCATTTCCACTTTGTTTACAATGTCCACCATTGTTGATTTTCCAAGCTCGCATGGAATGGAAACAAGCCTGGTTTTATCTAGCAACAGTATTATAATGACTCAAATATTAAATAATCTGCATATCAGCACCCCCACCACCACCTCAGGACATTGTGGTACTGCAGCTAAAACTGCTTTCAAAGTCCAGAAAGGGGGGGGCACGGTGGCACAGTTGGTAGTGCTGTCGCCTCACAGCTAGAAGGTCCTGGGTTCGATTCCCGCTCGGGACGCTGTGGGTGCTGGCGCCGTGTTTCCTCCTCCGTGTCATCAGTGCCCATACCCGAGGCGGGGTTGGCGAAAGAGCCTTTCTGTGTGGAGTTTGCATGTTCTCCCCGTGTCCCCTAGGGTAGGTGCCCTCACAAAAAACATGCAGTAATCCTGGTCTCTAAACTGCCTCCCCCTGGCCAGCCGGGGCGCCTGATGGAGGGGAAAGGAACTGGTTGGAATGTCCCCCATGTATGGGGACTAGGTTGGCGGAGGGTGTGTAGAGCCCAGGATCACATTAGATAATTGGAAGAAAAAAAAAAGTCCAGAAAGAAACTGGTTATATCAGTGGTGATTGAGGCTCAAACCATTAGAAATAACGTTGAGGGACATAGACAATATGATATTACATATTAAAAGCAGTTTTAAAATGCATGTTATTTGCGCTTTAACATTTCCGACCTCAGTATGTGTATGTGAGGGAGCGCCGAGACCTGGACGTGGGCGACCGGAAGGTCCGGGTCGTCCTGGCGCGGAGCTCCTCGGGCACGGCGTGTCTGGAGAAGAGTGGCGTCATAAGGGTGAAGGACTACAAGCAGAGTCTGGCCATGGAGAGCGATGGAGACAGTGGCACTCGAAGTAAACTCCACTTACCATTTAGGGGTTGGGATCCAGAATCGGAAACAACAGTGATGGAAACCGGAATCGGTTCCATCACTTTTGGAACCGTTTCCGGAAGCGGTTTTATTACTGTCAGTACAGTGGACTATTGCGTCCATTTAGACACTCAGAGTTACAGATCTGGACCCTTATGGGTCCATTTGGTTCCATTCGGACACTCAGAGTTGCAGATCTGTAAGGGTCCATATGGATCCCCCGAAGGAACCAAAAATGTTAGAATTCTAAAGGATTCCAATCGACTTACATTGCTTTTCCACTGCATTTACCATCTTGATTCCACTTGACTCGTGTGGAATTACAAATGTACAATCTTTTTAGGTATGATTTATATTTGGCATGCCCTGTGCCATGCACAGAAAATAGCTGATGAACAAGCTCACAACAACGCTGCTACTTTTGATGTGTGGCGCAGCATAAAGCCAAGTGTCTTGTGAAGTGGCAGAGAAGCGACTTGACCTTAAACCTGGTGGGAAAAAACTTTAATTGGTCAAACTAGCAATAGAATACATGTTCAGAAACATCTTACATAAAACCCTAATGGTCCAAGATATTTCAGTAAAAACAAAGGTTGACGACTCAATTTGTGATATCTGGTTGGTTGTCTGTGCAGAACAGCAGGAACATAATGCCAAACCTAATTTTACATATTGTACTATTTGTTGTTTTGGAAGCAGAGCGTATGTGTAGGGGTGGTTTGTTTTTACAAATCGCAGATTGGGGCATGGCCTAACGAAACCTTTCAGATGTGAGTTCATTACTTATGGAGTTTACTCCCTCGCCTTGCTTTTGGTACCAGGCACCTTTGTTTTCCACTGCAGTTACTCCATCAATGTAGCTGCTTGCTATAGTGATGTCCAACCCTTTTATTTGTGTACAACACAAAATCACAATGGCAACATGTCACCTTTTGCTTCAGCTTTTCGCCTCGGCTTGCTTCATTTGGTGATACCGAAACGAACTTGATTCACAGGGATCATGGAATCCACATGGGAATGTCTCGATCTAGGACTTAACTTGACATGAGATGTCAGTCATCTATATGAAATATCTATGATATGTGTTGGACCTGTAATATTTTACTGCATGCTACATGAGCTGCTGCCTTGATCCCTCAGCACCATGGATCTCATTGGCAATTGAGATACTATTCTGGTTTAATGGCTGTATATGAACATTAACTTTTCTTTCAGTTTTCCTGAACTACTTCGATAACCCCGGGGGCATGATTCCTACCTGGCTTGTGAACTGGGGAGCTAAGGTATGTATGGACCATTCAATGTGCTTCTGTCATGTTCCTATCTATAAGTTGAATACTGAAAGCAAAGGTCCACTGTGTGGAAAAGTATCCACATGCAATGTAAAATAAATAGAACCTCTGTCGAGTGGAAACCTCATAATGTCCAAAACCTTTTCTTTCTTTTTCTACTTTTCATGATTCAAAAGTCGAAACACGTCACTTTGCACCCCAATTTGAGCTATGTTTCGAGCTTTTGGACCTGCTACTTTGTAAAAAACACTAAAGCTTAGAGGTCCAATAGCATTGATGGCATTTACTGTATGAAAATGCCATAAACCTCATGTTTTTAAAACAATCCCCCTCCTGGGGGATTGTTTTAAAACTAGAATTTCATGCCCGCTTCGCGGACTTTTATTCCAGATTACGTTGCCGCGCACTATGGGAAGAAGGAAATTGCGGGAGTTGACTCCACATGTAGTAACGGCGCGCATGTTGTAGTTGCATTCGTCCAAAGCAAACTTCAATTGAAATAAAATAAATGGTTTTTCATTTTCAGGTCATCAACGCTTTTCATGAGACAAACATAAATCTAAAATGCAATTTATAGCCTATTATAAAATCCCAGGTTGATATAATACACAATCCTCTGTGATCACCAACTCACCAGAACATCTCACATTAAAAACGTTTGGATTGTCATGTTTGAAAGTATTCTACATGCAACACTGAGCCTGTAAGCTGTGTGATGCTAATGCGCTAACACCGTTAGCATGGTCTGTCTTGGTCAAATAAAAAACGGGCACACAAGGTTACATGAGTTTATAATGTTACATTGTGTGTTTCTGTGGTAAACAACTCACGTTAGGTCTGCGCACACTGTACGTTGCTATGGCAACCTGTCATCAAATGCTGCTAACGTTGTGGTCACCACTGTTAGCATGTGTGCTAGGCAAAAACTGAGATAGATATAAAACTACTGGCCAAAATGTCATACAAAACACAACACCTAAAATCGGAATGTTATTGTGACCTATTGAGCACAAACAGACCATCATGATTTGCTTGCTGGACCTATAATTAATTTATTTGCATTCATTTTCCACTCGCCCATATAAATAAAAAGCAAGATGGCTGCCGATTGCGAGCGGAGAGACGGAGAGAGAGAACGCTGCAGTGACGTGTGAGCCGGGGGCGGGCCTGGTGTGGGCTGAGAGCTGGTGACTGATTGGCTTGCCACATCTTTCCGCACAGGTTTTCAATAGCTGGGCCGCACATCTTTTGCGCACATCTTTTGGCCATGTGACCAACTTGACAAATGTTCAAATAGATACTGATTTATTTATTGCATTTATGTGTACACCTTGCAGCAAAAAGTCATCTTTTATGTATGATTAGGGCATTGTGCAAGCAACTGGCCTGATATGTTGCGTTCCAAGACTTTTGTCTTTGCACACACTGACTAAACCAGGCTTTATGTGCAAGGGACTGAAGAGGTGTGTGTATGTTTGTGAGATGTGGTCCACATCTCTCTGTCCTTATTGCTAGCAGATGTGTGTCTTGGTGATGTCAGAGGTTCCTCTCTTTGTTTCCCCTCCTGGGTGTGTCTGCTGTCGACATGTTCATGGTTGTCACGACCATAGACATAGAAAGGTAGACGCCTCCTTCGTCTGTATCTCACAGGGAGGGCAAGCTTCTGTGACGCACACGGACACATGCGGAAGCTTGCCAAGCTTGTGAGGTTATTTCACGTACTATAGCCAAAAAATACAATATATTTATAGCAGTATGTGCATGCGCGCAGCCATTCACTTTCTTGTTTACGGCCCAACAAACCTTGTTATTATCTCTGAATCTATACGGAGCTGTCCATGGTTTTGATCAAACTACCGATGTTCTGTACTAATATAAAGAGAGATCAGACTTGACAGCGTGAGGTAGTAATGCAACATTATAGTTTTCTACAGTTTTCCTTTTAGCATTATTGTATAACTGTAGTACCTACTGTACTGTTTGTACTTGCAAGCTGTTAATACAGTATTCAATCAATCAATTCTGAAAATAATAATAAACTTTATTTGTATAGCACCTTTCATACATAAATGCAGCTCAAAGTGCTTCACAGGGCAGGACACAAAAATAGAGTACAATAAAACAAGTAGTTAAAATGACAATGAACAATGGCAAAGAACAAAATAAGAGTATAAAAACATAGAGCAAGCAACACAGCAAATCAGTCAGGACAGGGTAGGAACGCACATATTAAAACTCAACTAAAAGCAAGAGTGAAGAGGTGAGTCTTGAGTTGGGATTTAAAAATGTCTACAGAGGGTGCGTGTCTGAGCTGGAATGGTCATTTATTCCAGGCTATTGGGCCGTAGAAGCAGAAGGCTGCCTCACCATATTTTTTTGTGCACATTACCGTATTTTAGGCACTTCAAGCAGGCCAGCAGTGGAGGACCTGAGGGAGCGGTTAGGGACATATCTAGGTAGGCAGTCACGGAGGTACGAAGGTGCAAGACCATTTAGGGATTTATAAACGAGTAAAATAATTTGATCAATTAATCAATTAAATCGATTCTAAAAACCACTGGGAGCCAATGCAGTGATGATAGAACTGGGGTAATGTGTTCTCTCATTTCTCAGTTCTAGTTAATACTCTAGCAGCCGCATTTTGAACGAGTTGGAGTCTGTCCGTTGATTTCTTTGGCAGGCCTGAGAGGAGGGCATTACAGTAGTCTAATCGAGAAAAAACAAAAGCATAGACCAATGTTTTAGCATCATCTAAAGACAAATAAGCTCTAATACGTGCGATGTTTCGGAGATGAAAGAAAGCTGTCTTGGTAGCTTGATTAATGTGCGCATTAAAATTCAGAACTGAATCGATAATAACCCCTAGGTTCTTTACTGTCGACTTACTTCCTACATTTAAGTAGAAGTTTTGGACATACAAGGTTTCCGCCTGACGGTGACGGGATATTATCTACCCATGATGCTCGGTGACGAGACGTTCTTGTGTTTTAAAAAAGACTGGAGTGCCGGGTTTCCTGACGGACATGCAGAAGGCCTGCAACAACTACGCCAAACACCTCCAGAAGAAATGAATGTAGATGAGTACAATCATTCCATGCAGTCATGCTGTACTACTTTATATACACACTCGAGGGGTTTCATGGGATTCTGGGAAGCATCGGGTGCTTGTGCTCTTTGTTAATGTAAAGTTATGTACTGTGGGGCATGAGCATGATGGCTGCCCTCATGCAAGGCTTGTTACACCTCCATGTTTGTCCATTTGTGCTGTAGCAGTTAATAGTGTATACTGTTTCTTTTCTTTTCTTTTTTCCTTTAAAAAAATAATTTTAAGGCACAGAGTCTGTGATTTAGTTTTGACTTTATTTAGATTGTTTAACCACAAGAACTCTAGAGTCCCTATTCTGGGGAGTCCTGCACTGGTCCACTACAAACGTAAGTATATGTGGTTACGTGGTTAATAGGATTGCGATAGGAAATTACATTGATAATGTCAGGTTTGCCTATTTCTGGAGGGCCTCAACTCAAGTTCATTTTAACTTGCTGCACTATTACCAAAAAAGTTTGTAATCATGAAAGCTGGCAATTAATTGAGATGCTGTATTTGGTCAGCTGTTGCAACTTCTATCATTGCTGTATCAGCTTTTATTGATCTTCCCGAAACAAAGTTACTAAGTGCTGCACAGGAAGCACATTTACATACCCCACTTTCTCCCCAATTTAGTCGTTATGCCAATTATTTACTCTCCACACACTTCTGTGTTGTCACTGCTGTTCTTGTATCCTTCTGACCTGCCAGTGAGGAGCCCCCACAGAGAGGACGTAGAGCCTGCACCCTACACTCCCTGTGTATGTGGTGTGACAAATATCGCCCTCCACGCCCGGCTTCCCTCTCCCGAACACGAGATAATTGTGTTCGTAAAATATAGATGCTCGGCAAAGCCCGATGCAGAGCGGTGGATTCGAACCCCCATGACTCCCCAGTGGTGGGCAGGCACGTCACCATTGTGCCACGCGAGCGTCTGAACAACATACGTTTTCTGTTGGATACAACAAAACCTGGGGTTTTGTTGTATCTAACGCAAGTCAGGAAAGCAAGTCATTTTGAGGTGTTGTTTTGTTTTTTAAGATGTGATTGTTGATAGACTCAGCCGATCTGAGGGAGCACCTTCCCAGAGGTACGGAGAACTAACCCATTCATGTTGGGAAAGCATCCGTGTCGTTTTAGCGTTGGCTATTCAAAAATAGCAGCTATACAAGCTCGTATCTTATTTTTGACGATTTTTGAAAAATCTTGAAAGTGTTTGGAAAATGTTGAATGATTTAGAATTACAAAACGGCTTGAAAACTACTTATTTAGAAGGCATTTTTAGAATTGACCTCCGGTCTTAATGGGCTAAACGGCATTGTAGACCAATTAATTGGGATGGTCACTTTAGCCATAACTGTGCAGCCCTATAGAGCGTCGCAGTCCCGCCCCCCCCGAGAGACCCGGAAAAGAAATCCCCGTTCATTTTCCTCATAGACTTTTCAGAAAGTATTTATTTAAATACGTTTGCGCCGCGGACAAAGCCAACTCTTGCCGTTACAAATCATGACAACAAACACAATTTTTCTTGGCTTTGTATGACGCTTATAAGGTTTTTAAATAAATACATTTTGAAATGTCAATGAGAAAAATGCATTGGGAACTAATTCCTGAGCCTGGCGTCGTCATGAAAGTGGGCGGGACTGCAACGCTCTATAGATGTGTAGCTGACTGAACAATCGTTTTTATGTATGGTTTTGCACTGAAATCAAGCCACTGGAAATTATAAGTCTGTTGTTCTGTGTTGAAATTCCCTTGCTCTATAACTCATGGTGTGTGTTCAGAGCGAACATTGCTGTTTCATAGGAAGTTGTTAACTGTTTTATCAACAATGCATTGCTAATCAGGAATGTACCATCTTATTTTATGCAAGGTCTATGTTGTGATCATCTTGTTTTATTTTGTATTAATTATGAATGCATTGTAATGGCACGGTGTAATCTGTTTATTTTGGATGAAACGGTAAATAAATACCGCTAATAATTATGTTTTCCCAATTAAAACTACACATGTGCCCCTTTTGTACGGATGCACATGGACATTTTGCTCTGATTGGGAATGGGATTATTACTGTGTAATAGAATGGAAATAAAGTTTAATATGAGATTCAGCACTGTTCACCGTTTTATTATAGGAAAACATATGCTCTTATCATGTCTATGATCCATGGCAATAAAGCCTAATTTAATTGCGTTGCCCATTTTTTCATCATTTTTGAGGATTTGAAAAAAATGAAAAAAACGGTGGGTTATAGCCCACCGTATAGTTTTTTGAAATTTAGAAAAAAAAAGTTAGCCTCGTTTCTCATCATTTTGGACCGTGGGCTATAGCCCATATCGTACGGCATACTATGGCACGCCGTTTTTCATCATTTTTGAGGATTTGAAAAAAATGAAAAATGAAAAAAACGGTAGGTTATAGCCCATGTTTTTTGAAATTTTGAAAAAAATAGTTAGCCTCGTTTCTTATCATTTTGGACCGTGGGCTATAGCCCATATCGTACGGCATACTATGGCACGCCGTTTTTCATCATTTTTGAGGATTTAAAAAAAATGAAAAATGAAAAAAACGGTGGGTTATAGCCCATGTTTTTTGAAATTTTGAAAAAAAAAGTTAGCCTCGTTTCTCATCATTTTGGACCGTGGGCTATAGCCCATATCGTACGGCATACTATGGCACGCCGTTTTTCATCATTTTTGAGGATTTGAAAAAAATGAAAAATGAAAAAAACGGTAGGTTATAGCCCATGTTTTTTGAAATTTTGAAAAAAATAGTTAGCCTCGTTTCTTATCATTTTGGACCGTGGGCTATAGCCCATATCGTACGGCATACTATGGCACGCCGTTTTTCATCATTTTTGAGGATTTAAAAAAAATGAAAAATGAAAAAAACGGTGGGTTATAGCCCATGTTTTTTGAAATTTTGAAAAAAAAAGTTAGCCTCGTTTCTCATCATTTTGGACCGTGGGCTATAGCCCATATCGTACGGCATACTATGGCACACCGTTTTTCATCATTTTTGAGGATTTGAAAAAAATGAAAAATGAAAAAAACGGTGGGTTATAGCCCATGTTTTTTGAAATTTTGAAAAAAAAAGTTAGCCTCGTTCCTCATCATTTTGGACCGTGGGCTATAGCCCATATCGTACGGCATACTATGGCACGCCGTTTTTCATAATTTTTGAGGATTTGAAAAAAATGAAAAATGAAAAAAACGGTGGGTTATAGCCCATGTTTTTTGAAATTTTGAAAAAAAAAGTTAGCCTCGTTTCTCATCATTTTGGACCGTGGGCTATAGCCCATATCGTACGGCATACTATGGCACACCGTTTTTCATCATTTTTGAGGATTTGAAAAAAATGAAAAATGAAAAGAACGGTGGGTTATAGCCCATGTTTTTTGAAATTTTGAAAAAAAAAGTTAGCCTCGTTCCTCATCATTTTGGACCGTGGGCTATAGCCCATATCGTACGGCATACTATGGCACGCCGTTTTTCATCATTTTTGAGGATTTAAAAAAAATGAAAAATGAAAAAAACGGTGGGTTATAGCCCATGTTTTTTGAATTTAAAAAAAAAAATTAGCCTCGTTTCTCATCATTTTGGACCGTGGGCTATAGCCCATATCGTACGGCATACTATAGCACGCCGTTTTTCATCATTTTTGAGGATTTGAAAAAAATGAAAAATGAAAAAAACGGTGGGTTATAGCCCATGTTTTTTGAAATTTTGAAAAAAAAAGTTAGCCTCGTTTCTCATCATTTTGGACCGTGGGCTATAGCCCATATCGTACGGCATACTATGGCACGCCGTTTTTCATCATTTTTGAGGATTTGAAAAAAATGAAAAATGAAAAAAACGGTAGGTTATAGCCCATGTTTTTTGAAATTTTGAAAAAAATAGTTAGCCTCGTTTCTTATCATTTTGGACCGTGGGCTATAGCCCATATCGTACGGCATACTATGGCACGCCGTTTTTCATCATTTTTGAGGATTTAAAAAAAATGAAAAATGAAAAAAACGGTGGGTTATAGCCCATGTTTTTTGAAATTTTGAAAAAAAAAGTTAGCCTCGTTTCTCATCATTTTGGACCGTGGGCTATAGCCCATATCGTACGGCATACTATGGCACACCGTTTTTCATCATTTTTGAGGATTTAAAAAAATGAAAAAAACGGTGGGTTATAGCCCATGTTTTTTGAAATTTTGAAAAAAAAAGTTAGCCTCGTTCCTCATCATTTTGGACCGTGGGCTATAGCCCATATCGTACGGCATACTATGGCACGCCGTTTTTCATCATTTTTGAGGATTTGAAAAAAATGAAAAATGAAAAAAACGGTGGGTTATAGCCCATGTTTTTTGAAATTTTGAAAAAAAAAGTTAGCCTCGTTTCTCATCATTTTGGACCGTGGGCTATAGCCCATATCGTACGGCATACTATGGCACACCGTTTTT
Source organism: Protomyctophum bolini (assembly GCF_963924005.1). Classification (NCBI taxonomy): domain Eukaryota; kingdom Metazoa; phylum Chordata; class Actinopteri; order Myctophiformes; family Myctophidae; genus Protomyctophum; species Protomyctophum bolini. The sequence continues at coordinate 19,724,637 of NC_137872.1, read as the reverse complement.
CATCATTTTTGAGGATTTGAAAAAAATGAAAAATGAAAAGAACGGTGGGTTATAGCCCATGTTTTTTGAAATTTTGAAAAAAAAAGTTAGCCTCGTTCCTCATCATTTTGGACCGTGGGCTATAGCCCATATCGTACGGCATACTATGGCACGCCGTTTTTCATCATTTTTGAGGATTTAAAAAAAATGAAAAATGAAAAAAACGGTGGGTTATAGCCCATGTTTTTTGAATTAAAAAAAAAAAAATTAGCCTCGTTTCTCATCATTTTGGACCGTGGGCTATAGCCCATATCGTACGGCATACTATAGCACGCCGTTTTTCATCATTTTTGAGGATTTGAAAAAAATGAAAAATGAAAAAAACGGTGGGTTATAGCCCATGTTTTTTGAAATTTTGAAAAAAAAAGGTTAGCCTCGTTTCTCATCATTTTGGACCGTGGGCTATAGCCCATATCATACGGCATACTATGGCACGCCGTTTTTCATCATTTTTGAGGATTTGAAAAAAATGAAAAATGAAAAAAACGGTGGGTTATAGCCCATGTTTTTTGAAATTTTGAAAAAAAAAGTTAGCCTCGTTTCTCATCATTTTGGACCGTGGGCTATAGCCCATATCGTACGGTATACTATGGCACGCCGTTTTTCATCATTTTTGAGGATTTGAAAAAAATGAAAAATGAAAAAAACGGTGGGTTATAGCCCATGTTTTTTGAAATTTTGAAAAAAATAGTTAGCCTCGTTTCTCATCATTTTGGACCGTGGGCTATAGCCCATATCGTACGGCATACTATGGCACGCCGTTTTTCATCATTTTTGAGGATTTGAAAAAAATGAAAAATGAAAAAAACGGTGGGTTATAGCCCATGTTTTTTGAAATTTTGAAAAAAAAAGTTAGCCTCGTTTCTCATCATTTTGGACCGTGGGCTATAGCCCATATCGTACGGCATACTATGGCACGCCGTTTTTCATCATTTTTGAGGATTTGAGAAAAATGAAAAATGAAAAAAACGGTGGGTTATAGCCCATGTTTTTTTTAATTTTGAAAAAAAAAGTTAGCCTCGTTTCTCATCATTTTGGACCGTGGGCTATAGCCCATATCGTACGGCATACTATGGCACGCCGTTTTTCATCATTTTTGAGGATTTGAAAAAAATGAAAAATGAAAAAAAACGGTGGGTTATAGCCCATGTTTTTTGAAATTTTGAAAAAAATAGTTAGCCTCGTTTCTCATCATTTTGGACCGTGGGCTATAGCCCATATCGTACGGCATACTATGGCACGCCGTTTTTCATCATTTTTGAGGATTTGAAAAAAATGAAAAATGAAAAAAACGGTGGGTTATAGCCCATGTTTTTTGAAATTTAGAAAAAAAAAGTTAGCCTCGTTTCTCATCATTTTGGACCGTGGGCTATAGCCCATATCGTACGGCATACTATGGCACGCCGTTTTTCATCATTTTTGAGGATTTGAAAAAAATGAAAAATGAAAAAAAACGGTGGGTTATAGCCCATGTTTTTTGAAATTTTGAAAAAAAAAGTTAGCCTCGTTTCTCATCATTTTGGACCGTGGGCTATAGCCCATATCGTACGGCATACTATGGCACGCCGTTTTTCATCATTTTTGAGGATTTGAAAAAAATGAAAAATGAAAAAAACGGTAGGTTATAGCCCATGTTTTTTGAAATTTTGAAAAAAATAGTTAGCCTCGTTTCTTATCATTTTGGACCGTGGGCTATAGCCCATATCGTACGGCATACTATGGCACGCCGTTTTTCATCATTTTTGAGGATTTGAAAAAAATGAAAAATGAAAAGAACGGTGGGTTATAGCCCATGTTTTTTGAAATTTTGAAAAAAAAAGTTAGCCTCGTTCCTCATCATTTTGGACCGTGGGCTATAGCCCATATCGTACGGCATACTATGGCACGCCGTTTTTCATCATTTTTGAGGATTTGAAAAAAATGAAAAATGAAAAAAACGGTGGGTTATAGCCCATGTTTTTTGAAATTTTGAAAAAAAAAGTTAGCCTCGTTTCTCATCATTTTGGACCGTGGGCTATAGCCCATATCGTACGGCATACTATGGCACACCGTTTTTCATCATTTTTGAGGATTTGAAAAAAATGAAAAATGAAAAAAACGGTGGGTTATAGCCCATGTTTTTTGAAATTTTGAAAAAAAAAGTTAGCCTCGTTCCTCATCATTTTGGACCGTGGGCTATAGCCCATATCGTACGGCATACTATGGCACGCCGTTTTTCATCATGTTTGAGGATTTAAAAAAAATGAAAAATGAAAAAAACGGTGGGTTATAGCCCATGTTTTTTGAAATTTTGAAAAAAAAAGTTAGCCTCGTTTCTCATCATTTTGGACCGTGGGCTATAGCCCATATCGTACGGTATACTATGGCACGCCGTTTTTCATCATTTTTGAGGATTTGAAAAAAATGAAAAATGAAAAAAACGGTGGGTTATAGCCCATGTTTTTTGAAATTTTGAAAAAAATAGTTAGCCTCGTTTCTCATCATTTTGGACCGTGGGCTATAGCCCATATCGTACGGCATACTATGGCACGCCGTTTTTCATCATTTTTGAGGATTTGAAAAAAATGAAAAATGAAAAAAACGGTGGGTTATAGCCCATGTTTTTTGAAATTTTGAAAAAAAAAGTTAGCCTCGTTTCTCATCATTTTGGACCGTGGGCTATAGCCCATATCGTACGGCATACTATGGCACGCCGTTTTTCATCATTTTTGAGGATTTGAGAAAAATGAAAAATGAAAAAAACGGTGGGTTATAGCCCATGTTTTTTGAAATTTTGAAAAAAAAAGTTAGCCTCGTTTCTCATCATTTTGGACCGTGGGCTATAGCCCATATCGTACGGCATACTATGGCACGCCGTTTTTCATCATTTTTGAGGATTTGAAAAAAATGAAAAATGAAAAAAACGGTGGGTTATAGCCCATGTTTTTTGAAATTTTGAAAAAAATAGTTAGCCTCGTTTCTCATCATTTTGGACCGTGGGCTATAGCCCATATCGTACGGCATACTATGGCACGCCGTTTTTCATCATTTTTGAGGATTTGAAAAAAATGAAAAATGAAAAAAACGGTGGGTTATAGCCCATGTTTTTTGAAATTTAGAAAAAAAAAGTTAGCCTCGTTTCTCATCATTTTGGACCGTGGGCTATAGCCCATATCGTACGGCATACTATGGCACGCCGTTTTTCATCATTTTTGAGGATTTGAAAAAAATGAAAAATGAAAAAAAACGGTGGGTTATAGCCCATGTTTTTTGAAATTTTGAAAAACAAAGTTAGCCTCGTTTCTCATCATTTTGGACCGTGGGCTATAGCCCATATCGTACGGCATACTATGGCACGCCGTTTTTCATCATTTTTGAGGATTTGAAAAAAATGAAAAATGAAAAAAACGGTAGGTTATAGCCCATGTTTTTTGAAATTTTGAAAAAAATAGTTAGCCTCGTTTCTTATCATTTTGGACCGTGGGCTATAGCCCATATCGTACGGCATACTATGGCACGCCGTTTTTCATCATTTTTGAGGATTTGAAAAAAATGAAAAATGAAAAAAACGGTGGGTTATAGCCCATGTTTTTTGAAATTTTGAAAAAAAAAGTTAGCCTCGTTTCTCATCATTTTGGACCGTGGGCTATAGCCCATATCGTACGGCATACTATGGCACGCCGTTTTTCATCATTTTTGAGGATTTGAAAAAAATGAAAAATGAAAAATACGGTGGGTTATAGCCCATGTTTTTTGAAATTTTGAAAAAAAAAGTTAGCCTCGTTTCTCATCATTTTGGACCGTGGGCTATAGCCCATATCGTACGGCATACTATGGCACGCCGTTTTTCATCATTTTTGAGGATTTGAGAAAAATGAAAAATGAAAAAAACGGTGGGTTATAGCCCATGTTTTTTGAAATTTTGAAAAAAAAAGTTAGCCTCGTTTCTCATCATTTTGGACCGTGGGCTATAGCCCATATCGTACGGCATACTATGGCACGCCGTTTTTCATCATTTTTGAGGATTTGAAAAAAATGAAAAATGAAAAAAACGGTGGGTTATAGCCCATGTTTTTTGAAATTTTGAAAAAAATAGTTAGCCTCGTTTCTCATCATTTTGGACCGTGGGCTATAGCCCATATCGTACGGCATACTATGGCACGCCGTTTTTCATCATTTTTGAGGATTTGAAAAAAATGAAAAATGAAAAAGACGGTGGGTTATAGCCCATGTTTTTTGAAATTTTGAAAAAAAAAAGTTAGCCTCGTTTCTCATCATTTTGGACCGTGGGCTATAGCCCATATCGTACGGCATACTATGGCACGCCGTTTTTCATCATTTTTGAGGATTTGAAAAAAATGAAAAATGAAAAAAACGGTGGGTTATAGCCCATGTTTTTTGAAATTTTGAAAAAAAAAGTTAGCCTCGTTTCTCATCATTTTGGACCGTGGGCTATAGCCCATATCGTACGGCATACTATGGCACGCCGTTTTTCATCATTTTTGAGGATTTGAAAAAAATGAAAAATGAAAAAAACGGTGGGTTATAGCCCATGTTTTTTGAAATTTTGAAAAAAAAAGTTAGCCTCGTTTCTCATCATTTTGGACCGTGGGCTATAGCCCATATCGTACGGCATACTATGGCACGCCGTTTTTCATCATTTTTGAGGATTTGAGAAAAATGAAAAATGAAAAAAACGGTGGGTTATAGCCCATGTTTTTTGAAATTTTGAAAAAAAAAGTTAGCCTCGTTTCTCATCATTTTGGACCGTGGGCTATAGCCCATATCGTACGGCATACTATGGCACGCCGTTTTTCATCATTTTTGAGGATTTGAAAAAAATGAAAAATGAAAAAAACGATGGGTTATAGCCCATGTTTTTTGAAATTTTGAAAAAAATAGTTAGCCTCGTTTCTCATCATTTTGGACCGTGGGCTATAGCCCATATCGTACGGCATACTATGGCACGCCGTTTTTCATCATTTTTGAGGATTTGAAAAAAATGAAAAATGAAAAAAACGGTGGGTTATAGCCCATGTTTTTTGAAATTTTGGAAAAAAAAGTTAGCCTCGTTTCTCATCATTTTGGACCGTGGGCTATAGCCCATATCGTACGGCATACTATGGCACGCCGTTTTTCATCATTTTTGAGGATTTGAAAAAAATGAAAAATGAAAAAAACGGTGGGTTATAGCCCATGTTTTTTGAAATTTTGAAAAAAAAAGTTAGCCTCGTTTCTCATCATTTTGGACCGTGGGCTATAGCCCATATCGTACGGCATACTATGGCACGCCGTTTTTCATCATTTTTGAGGATTTGAAAAAAATGAAAAATGAAACAAACGGTGGGTTATAGCCCATGTTTTTTGAAATTTTGAAAAAAAAGGTTAGCCTCGTTTCTCATCATTTTGGATCGTGGGCTATAGCCCATATCGTACGGCATACTATGGCACGCCGTTTTTCATCATTTTTGAGGATTTGAAAAAAATGAAAAATGAAAAAACGGTGGGTTATAGCCCATGTTTTTTGAAATTTTGAAAAAAAAAGTTAGCCTCGTTTCTCATCATTTTGGACCGTGGGCTATAGCCCATATCGTACGGCATACTATGGCACGCCGTTTTTCATCATTTTTGAGGATTTGAAAAAAATGAAAAATGAAAAAAACGGTGGGTTATAGCCCATGTTTTTTGAAATTTTGAAAAAAATTGTTAGCCTCGTTTCTCATCATTTTGGACCGTGGGCTATAGCCCATATCGTACTGGCATACTATGGCACGCCGTTTTTCATCATTTTTGAGGATTTGAAAAAAATGAAAAATGAAAAAAACGGTGGGTTATAGCCCATGTTTTTTGAAATTTTGAAAAAAAAAGTTAGCCTCGTTTCTCATCATTTTGGACCGTGGGCTATAGCCCATATCGTACGGCATACTATGGCACGCCGTTTTTCATCATTTTTGAGGATTTGAAAAAAATGAAAAATGAAAAAAACGGTGGGTTATAGCCCATGTTTTTTGAAATTTTGAAAAAAAAAAGTTAGCCTAGTTTCTCATCATTTTGGACCGTGGGCTATAGCCCATATCGTACGGCATACTATGGCACGCCGTTTTTCATCATTTTTGAGGATTTGAAAAAAATGAAAAATGAAAAAAACGGTGGGTTATAGCCCATGTTTTTTGAAATTTTGAAAAAAAAAGTTAGCCTCGTTTCTCATCATTTTGGACCGTGGGCTATAGCCCATATCGTACGGCATACTATGGCACGCCGTTTTTCATCATTTTTGAGGATTTGAAAAAAATGAAAAATGAAAAAAACGGTAGGTTATAGCCCATGTTTTTTGAAATTTTGAAAAAAATAGTTAGCCTCGTTTCTTATCATTTTGGACCGTGGGCTATAGCCCATATCGTACGGCATACTATGGCACGCCGTTTTTCATCATTTTTGAGGATTTGAAAAAAATGAAAAATGAAAAAAACGGTGGGTTATAGCCCATGTTTTTTGAAATTTTGAAAAAAAAAGTTAGCCTCGTTTCTCATCATTTTGGACCGTGGGCTATAGCCCATATCGTACGGCATACTATGGCACACCGTTTTTCATCATTTTTGAGGATTTGAAAAAAATGAAAAATGAAAAAAACGGTGGGTAATAGCCCATGTTTTTTGAAATTTTGAAAAAAAAAGTTAGCCTCGTTCCTCATCATTTTGGACCGTGGGCTATAGCCCATATCGTACGGCATACTATGGCACGCCGTTTTTCATCATTTTTGAGGATTTAAAAAAAATGAAAAATGAAAAAAACGGTGGGTTATAGCCCATGTTTTTTGAAATTTTGAAAAAAAAATTTGCCTCGTTTCTCATCATTTTGGACCGTGGGCTATAGCCCATATCGTACGGCATACTATGGCACGCCGTTTTTCATCATTTTTGAGGATTTGAAAAAAAGCAAAAATGAAAAAAACGGTGGGTTATAGCCCATGTTTTTTGAAATTTTGAAAAAATAAGTTAGCCTCGTTTCTCATCATTTTGGACCGTGGGCTATAGCCCATATCGTACGGCATACTATGGCACGCCGTTTTTCATCATTTTTGAGGATTTAGAAAAATTAAAAATGAAAAAAACGGTGGGTTATAGCCCATGTTTTTTGAAATTTTGAAAAAAAAAGTTAGCCTCGTTTCTCATCATTTTGGACCGTGGGCTATAGCCCATATCGTACGGCATACTATGGCACGCCGTTTTTCATCATTTTTGAGGATTTGAAAAAAATGAAAAAAACGGTGGGTTATAGCCCATGTTTTTTGAAATTTTGAAAAAAATAGTTAGCCTCGTTTCTCATCATTTTGGACCGTGGGCTATAGCCCATATCGTACGGCATACTATGGCACGCCGTTTTTCATCATTTTTGAGGATTTGAAAAAAATGAAAAATGAAAAAAACGGTGGGTTATAGCCCATGTTTTTTGAAATTTTGAAAAAAAAAGTTAGCCTCGTTTCTCATCATTTTGGACCGTGGGCTATAGCCCATATCGTACGGCATACTATAGCACGCCGTTTTTCATCATTTTTGAGGATTTGAAAAAAATGAAAAATGAAAAAAAAACGGTGGGTTATAGCCCATGTTTTTTGAAATTTTGAAAAAAAAAGTTAGCCTCGTTTCTCATCATTTTGGACCGTGGGCTATAGCCCATATCGTACGGCATACTATGGCACGCCGTTTTTCATCATTTTTGAGGATTTGAAAAAAATGAAAAATGAAAAAAACGGTGGGTTATAGCCCATGTTTTTTGAAATTTTGAAAAAAAAAGTTAGCCTCGTTTCTCATCATTTTGGACCATGGGCTATAGCCCATATCGTACGGCATACTATAGCGTGCCGTTTTTGATCATTTTTGAAGATTTGAAAAAAATGAAAAATGAAAAAAACGGTGGGTTATAGCCCATGTTTTTTTTAATTTTGAAAAAAAAAGTTAGCCTCGTTTCTCATCATTTTGGACCGTGGGCTATAGCCCATATCGTACGGCATACTATGGCACGCCGTTTTTCATCATTTTTGAGGATTTGAAAAAAATGAAAAATGAAAAAAACGGTGGGTTATAGCCCATGTTTTTTGAAATTTTGAAAAAAATAGTTAGCCTCGTTTCTCATCATTTTGGACCGTGGGCTATAGCCCATATCGTACGGCATACTATGGCACGCTGTTTTTCATCATTTTTGAGGATTTGAAAAAAATGAAAAATGAAAAAAACGGTGGGTTATAGCCCATGTTTTTTGAAATTTTGAAAAAAAAAGTTAGCCTCGTTTCTCATCATTTTGGACCGTGGGCTATAGCCCATATCGTACGGCATACTATAGCACGCCGTTTTTCATCATTTTTGAGGATTTGAAAAAAATGAAAAATGAAAAAAAACGGTGGGTTATAGCCCATGTTTTTTGAAATTTTGAAAAAAAAAGTTAGCCTCGTTTCTCATCATTTTGGACCGTGGGCTATAGCCCATATCGTACGGCATACTATGGCACGCCGTTTTTCATCATTTTTGAGGATTTGAAAAAAATGAAAAATGAAAAAAACGGTGGGTTATAGCCCATGTTTTTTGAAATTTTGAAAAAAAAAGTTAGCCTCGTTTCTCATCATTTTGGACCGTGGGCTATAGCCCATATCGTACGGCATACTATGGTACGCCGTTTTTCATCATTTTTGAGGATTTGAAAAAAATGAAAAATGAAAAAAACGGTGGGTTATAGCCCATGTTTTTTGAAATTTTGAAAAAAAAAGTTAGCCTCGTTTCTCATCATTTTGGACCGTGGGCTATAGCCCATATCGTACGGCATACTATGGCACGCCGTTTTTCATCATTTTTGAGGATTTAAAAAAAATGAAAAAAACGGTGGGTTATAGCCCATGTTTTTTGAAATTTAGAAAAAAAAAGTTAGCCTCGTTTCTCATCATTTTGGACCGTGGGCTATAGCCCATATCGTACGGCATACTATGGCACGCCGTTTTTCATCATTTTTGAGGATTTGAAAAAAATGAAAAATGAAAAAAAACGGTGGGTTATAGCCCATGTTTTTTGAAATTTTGAAAAAAAAAGTTAGCCTCGTTTCTCATCATTTTGGACCGTGGGCTATAGCCCATATCGTACGGCATACTATGGCACGCCGTTTTTCATCATTTTTGAGGATTTGAAAAAAATGAAAAATGAAAAAAACGGTAGGTTATAGCCCATGTTTTTTGAAATTTTGAAAAAAATAGTTAGCCTCGTTTCTTATCATTTTGGACCGTGGGCTATAGCCCATATCGTACGGCATACTATGGCACGCCGTTTTTCATCATTTTTGAGGATTTAAAAAAAATGAAAAATGAAAAAAACGGTGGGTTATAGCCCATGTTTTTTGAAATTTTGAAAAAAAAAGTTAGCCTCGTTTCTCATCATTTTGGACCGTGGGCTATAGCCCATATCGTACGGCATACTATGGCACACCGTTTTTCATCATTTTTGAGGATTTGAAAAAAATGAAAAATGAAAAAAACGGTGGGTTATAGCCCATGTTTTTTGAAATTTAGAAAAAAAAAGTTAGCCTCGTTTCTCATCATTTTGGACCGTGGGCTATAGCCCATATCGTACGGCATACTATAGCACGCCGTTTTTCATCATTTTTGAGGATTTGAAAAAAATGAAAAATGAAAAAAAACGGTGGGTTATAGCCCATGTTTTTTGAAATTTTGAAAAAAAAAGTTAGCCTCGTTTCTCATCATTTTGGACCGTGGGCTATAGCCCATATCGTACGGCATACTATGGCACGCCGTTTTTCATCATTTTTGAGGATTTGAAAAAAATGAAAAATGAAAAAAACGGTGGGTTATAGCCCATGTTTTTTGAAATTTTGAAAAAAAAAGTTAGCCTCGTTTCTCATCATTTTGGACCGTGGGCTATAGCCCATATCGTACGGCATACTATGGTACGCCGTTTTTCATCATTTTTGAGGATTTGAAAAAAATGAAAAATGAAAAAAACGGTGGGTTATAGCCCATGTTTTTTGAAATTTTGAAAAAAAAAGTTAGCCTCGTTTCTCATCATTTTGGACCGTGGGCTATAGCCCATATCGTACGGCATACTATGGCACGCCGTTTTTCATCATTTTTGAGGATTTAAAAAAAATGAAAAAAACGGTGGGTTATAGCCCATGTTTTTTGAAATTTAGAAAAAAAAAGTTAGCCTCGTTTCTCATCATTTTGGACCGTGGGCTATAGCCCATATCGTACGGCATACTATGGCACGCCGTTTTTCATCATTTTTGAGGATTTGAAAAAAATGAAAAATGAAAAAAACGGTGGGTTATAGCCCATGTTTTTTGAAATTTAGAAAAAAAAAGTTAGCCTCGTTTCTCATCATTTTGGACCGTGGGCTATAGCCCATATCGTACGGCATACTATGGCACGCCGTTTTTCATCATTTTTGAGGATTTGAAAAAAATGAAAAATGAAAAAAAACGGTGGGTTATAGCCCATGTTTTTTGAAATTTTGAAAAACAAAGTTAGCCTCGTTTCTCATCATTTTGGACCGTGGGCTATAGCCCATATCGTACGGCATACTATGGCACGCCGTTTTTCATCATTTTTGAGGATTTGAAAAAAATGAAAAATGAAAAAAACGGTAGGTTATAGCCCATGTTTTTTGAAATTTTGAAAAAAATAGTTAGCCTCGTTTCTTATCATTTTGGACCGTGGGCTATAGCCCATATCGTACGGCATACTATGGCACGCCGTTTTTCATCATTTTTGAGGATTTGAAAAAAATGAAAAATGAAAAAAACGGTGGGTTATAGCCCATGTTTTTTGAAATTTTGAAAAAAAAAGTTAGCCTCGTTTCTCATCATTTTGTACCGTGGGCTATAGCCCATATCGTACGGCATACTATGGCACGCCGTTTTTCATCATTTTTGAGGATTTGAAAAAAATGAAAAATGAAAAATACGGTGGGTTATAGCCCATGTTTTTTGAAATTTTGAAAAAAAAAGTTAGCCTCGTTTCTCATCATTTTGGACCGTGGGCTATAGCCCATATCGTACGGCATACTATGGCACGCCGTTTTTCATCATTTTTGAGGATTTGAAAAAAATGAAAAATGAAAAAAACGGTAGGTTATAGCCCATGTTTTTTGAAATTTTGAAAAAAATAGTTAGCCTCGTTTCTTATCATTTTGGACCGTGGGCTATAGCCCATATCGTACGGCATACTATGGCACGCCGTTTTTCATCATTTTTGAGGATTTGAAAAAAATGAAAAATGAAAAAAAACGGTGGGTTATAGCCCATGTTTTTTGAAATTTTGAAAAAAAAAGTTAGCCTCGTTTCTCATCATTTTGGACCGTGGGCTATAGCCCATATCGTACGGCATACTATGGCACGCCGTTTTTCATCATTTTTGAGGATTTGAAAAAAATGAAAAATGAAAAATACGGTGGGTTATAGCCCATGTTTTTTGAAATTTTGAAAAAAAAAGTTAGCCTCGTTTCTCATCATTTTGGACCGTGGGCTATAGCCCATATCGTACGGCATACTATGGCACGCCGTTTTTCATCATTTTTGAGGATTTGAGAAAAATGAAAAATGAAAAAAACGGTGGGTTATAGCCCATGTTTTTTGAAATTTTGAAAAAAAAAGTTAGCCTCGTTTCTCATCATTTTGGACCGTGGGCTATAGCCCATATCGTACGGCATACTATGGCACGCCGTTTTTCATCATTTTTGAGGATTTGAAAAAAATGAAAAATGAAAAAAACGGTGGGTTATAGCCCATGTTTTTTGAAATTTTGAAAAAAATAGTTAGCCTCGTTTCTCATCATTTTGGACCGTGGGCTATAGCCCATATCGTACGGCATACTATGGCACGCCGTTTTTCATCATTTTTGAGGATTTGAAAAAAATGAAAAATGAAAAAAACGGTGGGTTATAGCCCATGTTTTTTGAAATTTTGAAAAAAAAAAGTTAGCCTCGTTTCTCATCATTTTGGACCGTGGGCTATAGCCCATATCGTACGGCATACTATGGCACGCCGTTTTTCATCATTTTTGAGGATTTGAAAAAAATGAAAAATGAAAAAAACGGTGGGTTATAGCCCATGTTTTTTGAAATTTTGAAAAAAAAAGTTAGCCTCGTTTCTCATCATTTTGGACCGTGGGCTATAGCCCATATCGTACGGCATACTATGGCACGCCGTTTTTCATCATTTTTGAGGATTTGAAAAAAATGAAAAATGAAAAAAACGGTGGGTTATAGCCCATGTTTTTTGAAATTTTGAAAAAAAAAGTTAGCCTCGTTTCTCATCATTTTGGACCGTGGGCTATAGCCCATATCGTACGGCATACTATGGCACGCCGTTTTTCATCATTTTTGAGGATTTGAGAAAAATGAAAAATGAAAAAAACGGTGGGTTATAGCCCATGTTTTTTGAAATTTTGAAAAAAAAAGTTAGCCTCGTTTCTCATCATTTTGGACCGTGGGCTATAGCCCATATCGTACGGCATACTATGGCACGCCGTTTTTCATCATTTTTGAGGATTTGAAAAAAATGAAAAATGAAAAAAACGATGGGTTATAGCCCATGTTTTTTGAAATTTTGAAAAAAATAGTTAGCCTCGTTTCTCATCATTTTGGACCGTGGGCTATAGCCCATATCGTACGGCATACTATGGCACGCCGTTTTTCATCATTTTTGAGGATTTGAAAAAAATGAAAAATGAAAAAAACGGTGGGTTATAGCCCATGTTTTTTGAAATTTTGGAAAAAAAAGTTAGCCTCGTTTCTCATCATTTTGGACCGTGGGCTATAGCCCATATCGTACGGCATACTATGGCACGCCGTTTTTCATCATTTTTGAGGATTTGAAAAAAATGAAAAATGAAAAAAACGGTGGGTTATAGCCCATGTTTTTTGAAATTTTGAAAAAAAAAGTTAGCCTCGTTTCTCATCATTTTGGACCGTGGGCTATAGCCCATATCGTACGGCATACTATGGCACGCCGTTTTTCATCATTTTTGAGGATTTGAAAAAAATGAAAAATGAAACAAACGGTGGGTTATAGCCCATGTTTTTTGAAATTTTGAAAAAAAAGGTTAGCCTCGTTTCTCATCATTTTGGATCGTGGGCTATAGCCCATATCGTACGGCATACTATGGCACGCCGTTTTTCATCATTTTTGAGGATTTGAAAAAAATGAAAAATGAAAAAAACGGTGGGTTATAGCCCATGTTTTTTGAAATTTTGAAAAAAAAAGTTAGCCTCGTTTCTCATCATTTTGGACCGTGGGCTATAGCCCATATCGTACGGCATACTATGGCACGCCGTTTTTCATCATTTTTGAGGATTTGAAAAAAATGAAAAATGAAAAAAACGGTGGGTTATAGCCCATGTTTTTTGAAATTTTGAAAAAAATTGTTAGCCTCGTTTCTCATCATTTTGGACCGTGGGCTATAGCCCATATCGTACTGGCATACTATGGCACGCCGTTTTTCATCATTTTTGAGGATTTGAAAAAAATGAAAAATGAAAAAAACGGTGGGTTATAGCCCATGTTTTTTGAAATTTTGAAAAAAAAAGTTAGCCTCGTTTCTCATCATTTTGGACCGTGGGCTATAGCCCATATCGTACGGCATACTATGGCACGCCGTTTTTCATCATTTTTGAGGATTTGAAAAAAATGAAAAATGAAAAAAACGGTGGGTTATAGCCCATGTTTTTTGAAATTTTGAAAAAAAAAAGTTAGCCTAGTTTCTCATCATTTTGGACCGTGGGCTATAGCCCATATCGTACGGCATACTATGGCACGCCGTTTTTCATCATTTTTGAGGATTTGAAAAAAATGAAAAATGAAAAAAACGGTGGGTTATAGCCCATGTTTTTTGAAATTTTGAAAAAAAAAGTTAGCCTCGTTTCTCATCATTTTGGACCGTGGGCTATAGCCCATATCGTACGGCATACTATGGCACGCCGTTTTTCATCATTTTTGAGGATTTGAAAAAAATGAAAAATGAAACAAACGGTGGGTTATAGCCCATGTTTTTTGAAATTTTGAAAAAAAAGGTTAGCCTCGTTTCTCATCATTTTGGATCGTGGGCTATAGCCCATATCGTACGGCATACTATGGCACGCCGTTTTTCATCATTTTTGAGGATTTGAAAAAAATGAAAAATGAAAAAACGGTGGGTTATAGCCCATGTTTTTTGAAATTTTGAAAAAAAAAGTTAGCCTCGTTTCTCATCATTTTGGACCGTGGGCTATAGCCCATATCGTACGGCATACTATGGCACGCCGTTTTTCATCATTTTTGAGGATTTGAAAAAAATGAAAAATGAAAAAAACGGTGGGTTATAGCCCATGTTTTTTGAAATTTTGAAAAAAATTGTTAGCCTCGTTTCTCATCATTTTGGACCGTGGGCTATAGCCCATATCGTACTGGCATACTATGGCACGCCGTTTTTCATCATTTTTGAGGATTTGAAAAAAATGAAAAATGAAAAAAACGGTGGGTTATAGCCCATGTTTTTTGAAATTTTGAAAAAAAAAGTTAGCCTCGTTTCTCATCATTTTGGACCGTGGGCTATAGCCCATATCGTACGGCATACTATGGCACGCCGTTTTTCATCATTTTTGAGGATTTGAAAAAAATGAAAAATGAAAAAAACGGTGGGTTATAGCCCATGTTTTTTGAAATTTTGAAAAAAAAAAGTTAGCCTAGTTTCTCATCATTTTGGACCGTGGGCTATAGCCCATATCGTACGGCATACTATGGCACGCCGTTTTTCATCATTTTTGAGGATTTGAAAAAAATGAAAAATGAAAAAAACGGTGGGTTATAGCCCATGTTTTTTGAAATTTTGAAAAAAAAAGTTAGCCTCGTTTCTCATCATTTTGGACCGTGGGCTATAGCCCATATCGTACGGCATACTATGGCACGCCGTTTTTCATCATTTTTGAGGATTTGAAAAAAATGAAAAATGAAAAAAACGGTAGGTTATAGCCCATGTTTTTTGAAATTTTGAAAAAAATAGTTAGCCTCGTTTCTTATCATTTTGGACCGTGGGCTATAGCCCATATCGTACGGCATACTATGGCACGCCGTTTTTCATCATTTTTGAGGATTTGAAAAAAATGAAAAATGAAAAAAACGGTGGGTTATAGCCCATGTTTTTTGAAATTTTGAAAAAAAAAGTTAGCCTCGTTTCTCATCATTTTGGACCGTGGGCTATAGCCCATATCGTACGGCATACTATGGCACACCGTTTTTCATCATTTTTGAGGATTTGAAAAAAATGAAAAATGAAAAAAACGGTGGGTAATAGCCCATGTTTTTTGAAATTTTGAAAAAAAAAGTTAGCCTCGTTCCTCATCATTTTGGACCGTGGGCTATAGCCCATATCGTACGGCATACTATGGCACGCCGTTTTTCATCATTTTTGAGGATTTAAAAAAAATGAAAAATGAAAAAAACGGTGGGTTATAGCCCATGTTTTTTGAAATTTTGAAAAAAAAATTTGCCTCGTTTCTCATCATTTTGGACCGTGGGCTATAGCCCATATCGTACGGCATACTATGGCACGCCGTTTTTCATCATTTTTGAGGATTTGAAAAAAAGCAAAAATGAAAAAAACGGTGGGTTATAGCCCATGTTTTTTGAAATTTTGAAAAAATAAGTTAGCCTCGTTTCTCATCATTTTGGACCGTGGGCTATAGCCCATATCGTACGGCATACTATGGCACGCCGTTTTTCATCATTTTTGAGGATTTAGAAAAATTAAAAATGAAAAAAACGGTGGGTTATAGCCCATGTTTTTTGAAATTTTGAAAAAAAAAGTTAGCCTCGTTTCTCATCATTTTGGACCGTGGGCTATAGCCCATATCGTACGGCATACTATGGCACGCCGTTTTTCATCATTTTTGAGGATTTGAAAAAAATGAAAAAAACGGTGGGTTATAGCCCATGTTTTTTGAAATTTTGAAAAAAATAGTTAGCCTCGTTTCTCATCATTTTGGACCGTGGGCTATAGCCCATATCGTACGGCATACTATGGCACGCCGTTTTTCATCATTTTTGAGGATTTGAAAAAAATGAAAAATGAAAAAAACGGTGGGTTATAGCCCATGTTTTTTGAAATTTTGAAAAAAAAAGTTAGCCTCGTTTCTCATCATTTTGGACCGTGGGCTATAGCCCATATCGTACGGCATACTATAGCACGCCGTTTTTCATCATTTTTGAGGATTTGAAAAAAATGAAAAATGAAAAAAAAACGGTGGGTTATAGCCCATGTTTTTTGAAATTTTGAAAAAAAAAGTTAGCCTCGTTTCTCATCATTTTGGACCGTGGGCTATAGCCCATATCGTACGGCATACTATGGCACGCCGTTTTTCATCATTTTTGAGGATTTGAAAAAAATGAAAAATGAAAAAAACGGTGGGTTATAGCCCATGTTTTTTGAAATTTTGAAAAAAAAAGTTAGCCTCGTTTCTCATCATTTTGGACCATGGGCTATAGCCCATATCGTACGGCATACTATAGCGTGCCGTTTTTGATCATTTTTGAGGATTTGAAAAAAATGAAAAATGAAAAAAACGGTGGGTTATAGCCCATGTTTTTTTTAATTTTGAAAAAAAAAGTTAGCCTCGTTTCTCATCATTTTGGACCGTGGGCTATAGCCCATATCGTACGGCATACTATGGCACGCCGTTTTTCATCATTTTTGAGGATTTGAAAAAAATGAAAAATGAAAAAAACGGTGGGTTATAGCCCATGTTTTTTGAAATTTTGAAAAAAATAGTTAGCCTCGTTTCTCATCATTTTGGACCGTGGGCTATAGCCCATATCGTACGGCATACTATGGCACGCTGTTTTTCATCATTTTTGAGGATTTGAAAAAAATGAAAAATGAAAAAAACGGTGGGTTATAGCCCATGTTTTTTGAAATTTTGAAAAAAAAAGTTAGCCTCGTTTCTCATCATTTTGGACCGTGGGCTATAGCCCATATCGTACGGCATACTATAGCACGCCGTTTTTCATCATTTTTGAGGATTTGAAAAAAATGAAAAATGAAAAAAAACGGTGGGTTATAGCCCATGTTTTTTGAAATTTTGAAAAAAAAAGTTAGCCTCGTTTCTCATCATTTTGGACCGTGGGCTATAGCCCATATCGTACGGCATACTATGGCACGCCGTTTTTCATCATTTTTGAGGATTTGAAAAAAATGAAAAATGAAAAAAACGGTGGGTTATAGCCCATGTTTTTTGAAATTTTGAAAAAAAAAGTTAGCCTCGTTTCTCATCATTTTGGACCGTGGGCTATAGCCCATATCGTACGGCATACTATGGTACGCCGTTTTTCATCATTTTTGAGGATTTGAAAAAAATGAAAAATGAAAAAAACGGTGGGTTATAGCCCATGTTTTTTGAAATTTTGAAAAAAAAAGTTAGCCTCGTTTCTCATCATTTTGGACCGTGGGCTATAGCCCATATCGTACGGCATACTATGGCACGCCGTTTTTCATCATTTTTGAGGATTTAAAAAAAATGAAAAAAACGGTGGGTTATAGCCCATGTTTTTTGAAATTTAGAAAAAAAAAGTTAGCCTCGTTTCTCATCATTTTGGACCGTGGGCTATAGCCCATATCGTACGGCATACTATGGCACGCCGTTTTTCATCATTTTTGAGGATTTGAAAAAAATGAAAAATGAAAAAAAACGGTGGGTTATAGCCCATGTTTTTTGAAATTTTGAAAAAAAAAGTTAGCCTCGTTTCTCATCATTTTGGACCGTGGGCTATAGCCCATATCGTACGGCATACTATGGCACGCCGTTTTTCATCATTTTTGAGGATTTGAAAAAAATGAAAAATGAAAAAAACGGTAGGTTATAGCCCATGTTTTTTGAAATTTTGAAAAAAATAGTTAGCCTCGTTTCTTATCATTTTGGACCGTGGGCTATAGCCCATATCGTACGGCATACTATGGCACGCCGTTTTTCATCATTTTTGAGGATTTAAAAAAAATGAAAAATGAAAAAAACGGTGGGTTATAGCCCATGTTTTTTGAAATTTTGAAAAAAAAAGTTAGCCTCGTTTCTCATCATTTTGGACCGTGGGCTATAGCCCATATCGTACGGCATACTATGGCACACCGTTTTTCATCATTTTTGAGGATTTGAAAAAAATGAAAAATGAAAAAAACGGTGGGTTATAGCCCATGTTTTTTGAAATTTTGAAAAAAAAAGTTAGCCTCGTTCCTCATCATTTTGGACCGTGGGCTATAGCCCATATCGTACGGCATACTATGGCACGCCGTTTTTCATCATTTTTGAGGATTTGAAAAAAATGAAAAATGAAAAAAACGGTGGGTTATAGCCCATGTTTTTTGAAATTTTAAAAAAAAAAGTTAGCCTCGTTTCTCATCATTTTGGACCGTGGGTTATAGCCCATATCGTACGGCATACTATGGCACACCGTTTTTCATCATTTTTGAGGATTTGAAAAAAATGAAAAATGAAAAGAACGGTGGGTTATAGCCCATGTTTTTTGAAATTTTGAAAAAAAAAGTTAGCCTCGTTCCTCATCATTTTGGACCGTGGGCTATAGCCCATATCGTACGGCATACTATGGCACGCCGTTTTTCATCATTTTTGAGGATTTAAAAAAAATGAAAAATGAAAAAAACGGTGGGTTATAGCCCATGTTTTTTTAATTTAAAAAAAAAAAATTAGCCTCGTTTCTCATCATTTTGGACCGTGGGCTATAGCCCATATCGTACGGCATACTATAGCACGCCGTTTTTCATCATTTTTGAGGATTTGAAAAAAATGAAAAATGAAAAAAACGGTGGGTTATAGCCCATGTTTTTTGAAATTTTGAAAAAAAAAAGTTAGCCTCGTTTCTCATCATTTTGGACCGTGGGCTATAGCCCATATCATACGGCATACTATGGCACGCCGTTTTTCATCATTTTTGAGGATTTGAAAAAAATGAAAAATGAAAAAAACGGTGGGTTATAGCCCATGTTTTTTGAAATTTTGAAAAAAAAAGTTAGCCTCGTTCCTCATCATTTTGGACCGTGGGCTATAGCCCATATCGTACGGCATACTATGGCACGCCGTTTTTCATCATTTTTGAGGATTTAAAAAAAATGAAAAATGAAAAAAACGGTGGGTTATAGCCCATGTTTTTTGAAATTTTGAAAAAAATAGTTAGCCTCGTTTCTCATCATTTTGGACCGTGGGCTATAGCCCATATCGTACGGTATACTATGGCACGCCGTTTTTCATCATTTTTGAGGATTTGAAAAAAATGAAAAATGAAAAAAACGGTGGGTTATAGCCCATGTTTTTTGAAATTTTGAAAAAAAAAGTTAGCCTCGTTTCTCATCATTTTGGACCGTGGGCTATAGCCCATATCGTACGGCATACTATGGCACGCCGTTTTTCATCATTTTTGAGGATTTGAAAAAAATGAAAAATGAAAAAAACGGTGGGTTATAGCCCATGTTTTTTGAAATTTTGAAAAAAAAAGTTAGCCTCGTTTCTCATCATTTTGGACCGTGGGCTATAGCCCATATCGTACGGCATACTATGGCACGCCGTTTTTCATCATTTTTGAGGATTTGAAAAAAATGAAAAATGAAAAAAACGGTGGGTTATAGCCCATGTTTTTTGAAATTTTGAAAAAAAAAGTTAGCCTCGTTTCTCATCATTTTGGACCGTGGGCTATAGCCCATATCGTACGGCATACTATGGCACGCCGTTTTTCATCATTTTTGAGGATTTGAAAAAAATGAAAAATGAAAAAAACGGTGGGTTATAGCCCATGTTTTTTGAAATTTTGAAAAAAATAGTTAGCCTCGTTTCTCATCATTTTGGACCGTGGGCTATAGCCCATATCGTACGGCATACTATGGCACGCCGTTTTTCATCATTTTTGAGGATTTGAAAAAAATGAAAAATGAAAAAAACGGTGGGTTATAGCCCATGTTTTTTGAAATTTAGAAAAAAAAAGTTAGCCTCGTTTCTCATCATTTTGGACCGTGGGCTATAGCCCATATCGTACGGCATACTATGGCACGCCGTTTTTCATCATTTTTGAGGATTTGAAAAAAATGAAAAATGAAAAAAAACGGTGGGTTATAGCCCATGTTTTTTGAAATTTTGAAAAACAAAGTTAGCCTCGTTTCTCATCATTTTGGACCGTGGGCTATAGCCCATATCGTACGGCATACTATGGCACGCCGTTTTTCATCATTTTTGAGGATTTGAAAAAAATGAAAAATGAAAAAAACGGTAGGTTATAGCCCATGTTTTTTGAAATTTTGAAAAAAATAGTTAGCCTCGTTTCTTATCATTTTGGACCGTGGGCTATAGCCCATATCGTACGGCATACTATGGCACGCCGTTTTTCATCATTTTTGAGGATTTGAAAAAAATGAAAAATGAAAAAAAACGGTGGGTTATAGCCCATGTTTTTTGAAATTTTGAAAAAAAAAGTTAGCCTCGTTTCTCATCATTTTGGACCGTGGGCTATAGCCCATATCGTACGGCATACTATGGCACGCCGTTTTTCATCATTTTTGAGGATTTGAAAAAAATGAAAAATGAAAAAAACGGTGGGTTATAGCCCATGTTTTTTGAAATTTTGAAAAAAAAAGTTAGCCTCGTTTCTCATCATTTTGGACCGTGGGCTATAGCCCATATCGTACGGCATACTATGGCACGCCGTTTTTCATCATTTTTGAGGATTTGAGAAAAATGAAAAATGAAAAAAACGGTGGGTTATAGCCCATGTTTTTTGAAATTTTGAAAAAAAAAGTTAGCCTCGTTTCTCATCATTTTGGACCGTGGGCTATAGCCCATATCGTACGGCATACTATGGCACGCCGTTTTTCATCATTTTTGAGGATTTGAAAAAAATGAAAAATGAAAAAAACGGTGGGTTATAGCCCATGTTTTTTGAAATTTTGAAAAAAATAGTTAGCCTCGTTTCTCATAATTTTGGACCGTGGGCTATAGCCCATATCGTACGGCATACTATGGCACGCCGTTTTTCATCATTTTTGAGGATTTGAAAAAAATGAAAAATGAAAAAAACGGTGGGTTATAGCCCATGTTTTTTGAAATTTTGAAAAAAAAAAGTTAGCCTCGTTTCTCATCATTTTGGACCGTGGGCTATAGCCCATATCGTACGGCATACTATGGCACGCCGTTTTTCATCATTTTTGAGGATTTGAAAAAAATGAAAAATGAAAAAAACGGTGGGTTATAGCCCATGTTTTTTGAAATTTTGAAAAAAAAAGTTAGCCTCGTTTCTCATCATTTTGGACCGTGGGCTATAGCCCATATCGTACGGCATACTATGGCACGCCGTTTTTCATCATTTTTGAGGATTTGAAAAAAATGAAAAATGAAAAAAACGGTGGGTTATAGCCCATGTTTTTTGAAATTTTGAAAAAAATAGTTAGCCTCGTTTCTCATCATTTTGGACCGTGGGCTATAGCCCATATCGTACGGCATACTATGGCACGCCGTTTTTCATCATTTTTGAGGATTTGAAAAAAATGAAAAATGAAAAAAACGGTGGGTTATAGCCCATGTTTTTTGAAATTTTGAAAAAAAAAGTTAGCCTCGTTTCTCATCATTTTGGACCGTGGGCTATAGCCCATATCGTACGGCATACTATGGCACGCCGTTTTTCATCATTTTTGAGGATTTGAGAAAAATGAAAAATGAAAAAAACGGTGGGTTATAGCCCATGTTTTTTGAAATTTTGAAAAAAAAAGTTAGCCTCGTTTCTCATCATTTTGGACCGTGGGCTATAGCCCATATCGTACGGCATACTATGGCACGCCGTTTTTCATCATTTTTGAGGATTTGAAAAAAATGAAAAATGAAAAAAACGGTGGGTTATAGCCCATGTTTTTTGAAATTTTGAAAAAAATAGTTAGCCTCGTTTCTCATCATTTTGGACCGTGGGCTATAGCCCATATCGTACGGCATACTATGGCACGCCGTTTTTCATCATTTTTGAGGATTTGAAAAAAATGAAAAATGAAAAAAACGGTGGGTTATAGCCCATGTTTTTTGAAATTTTGGAAAAAAAAGTTAGCCTCGTTTCTCATCATTTTGGACCGTGGGCTATAGCCCATATCGTACGGCATACTATGGCACGCCGTTTTTCATCATTTTTGAGGATTTGAAAAAAATGAAAAATGAAAAAAACGGTGGGTTATAGCCCATGTTTTTTGAAATTTTGAAAAAAAAAGTTAGCCTCGTTTCTCATCATTTTGGACCGTGGGCTATAGCCCATATCGTACGGCATACTATGGCACGCCGTTTTTCATCATTTTTGAGGATTTGAAAAAAATGAAAAATGAAACAAACGGTGGGTTATAGCCCATGTTTTTTGAAATTTTGAAAAAAAAGGTTAGCCTCGTTTCTCATCATTTTGGATCGTGGGCTATAGCCCATATCGTACGGCATACTATGGCACGCCGTTTTTCATCATTTTTGAGGATTTGAAAAAAATGAAAAATGAAAAAACGGTGGGTTATAGCCCATGTTTTTTGAAATTTTGAAAAAAAAAGTTAGCCTCGTTTCTCATCATTTTGGACCGTGGGCTATAGCCCATATCGTACGGCATACTATGGCACGCCGTTTTTCATCATTTTTGAGGATTTGAAAAAAATGAAAAATGAAAAAAACGGTGGGTTATAGCCCATGTTTTTTGAAATTTTGAAAAAAATTGTTAGCCTCGTTTCTCATCATTTTGGACCGTGGGCTATAGCCCATATCGTACTGGCATACTATGGCACGCCGTTTTTCATCATTTTTGAGGATTTGAAAAAAATGAAAAATGAAAAAAACGGTGGGTTATAGCCCATGTTTTTTGAAATTTTGAAAAAAAAAGTTAGCCTCGTTTCTCATCATTTTGGACCGTGGGCTATAGCCCATATCGTACGGCATACTATGGCACGCCGTTTTTCATCATTTTTGAGGATTTGAAAAAAATGAAAAATGAAAAAAACGGTGGGTTATAGCCCATGTTTTTTGAAATTTTGAAAAAAATAGTTAGCCTTGTTTCTCATCATTTTGGACCGTGGGCTATAGCCCATATCGTACGGCATACTATGGCACACCGTTTTTCATCATTTTTGAGGATTTGAAAAAAATGAAAAATGAAAAAAACGGTGGGTTATAGCCCATGTTTTTTGAAATTTTGAAAAAAAAAGTTAGCCTCGTTTCTCATCATTTTGGACCGTGGGCTATAGCCCATATCGTACGGCATACTATGGTACGCCGTTTTTCATCATTTTTGAGGATTTGAAAAAAATGAAAAATGAAAAAAACGGTGGGTTATAGCCCATGTTTTTTGAAATTTTGAAAAAAAAAGTTAGCCTCGTTTCTCATCATTTTGGACCGTGGGCTATAGCCCATATCGTACGGCATACTATGGCACGCCGTTTTTCATCATTTTTGAGGATTTGAAAAAAATGAAAAATGAAAAAAACGGTGGGTTATAGCCCATGTTTTTTGAAATTTTGAAAAAAAAAGTTAGCCTCGTTTCTCATCATTTTGGACCGTGGGCTATAGCCCATATCGTACGGCATACTATGGCACGCCGTTTTTCATCATTTTTGAGGATTTGAAAAAAATGAAAAATGAAAAAAACGGTGGGTTATAGCCCATGTTTTTTGAAATTTTGAAAAAAAAAGTTAGCCTCGTTTCTCATCATTTTGGACCGTGGGCTATAGCCCATATCGTACGGCATACTATGGCACGCCGTTTTTCATCATTTTTGAGGATTTGAAAAAAATGAAAAATGAAAAAAACGGTGGGTTATAGCCCATGTTTTTTGAAATTTTGAAAAAAAAAGTTAGCCTCGTTTCTCATCATTTTGGACCGTGGGCTATAGCCCATATCGTACGGCATACTATGGCACACCGTTTTTCATCATTTTTGAGGATTTGAAAAAAATGAAAAATGAAAAAAACGGTGGGTAATAGCCCATGTTTTTTGAAATTTTGAAAAAAAAAGTTAGCCTCGTTCCTCATCATTTTGGACCGTGGGCTATAGCCCATATCGTACGGCATACTATGGCACGCCGTTTTTCATCATTTTTGAGGATTTAAAAAAAATGAAAAATGAAAAAAACGGTGGGTTATAGCCCATGTTTTTTGAAATTTTGAAAAAAAAATTAGCCTCGTTTCTCATCATTTTGGACCGTGGGCTATAGCCCATATCGTACGGCATACTATGGCACGCCGTTTTTCATCATTTTTGAGGATTTGAAAAAAATGAAAAATGAAAAAAACGGTGGGTTATAGCCCATGTTTTTTGAAATTTTGAAAAAATAAGTTAGCCTCGTTTCTCATCATTTTGGACCGTGGGCTATAGCCCATATCGTACGGCATACTATGGCATGCCGTTTTTCATCATTTTTGAGGATTTGAAAAAAATGAAAAATGAAAATAACGGTGGGTTATAGCCCATGTTTTTTGAAATTTTGAAAAAAAAAGTTAGCCTCGTTTCTCATCATTTTGGACCGTGGGCTATAGCCCATATCGTACGGCATACTATGGCACGCCGTTTTTCATCATTTTTGAGGATTTGAAAAAAATGAAAAATGAAAAAAACGGTGGGTTATAGCCCATGTTTTTTGAAATTTTGAAAAAAATAGTTAGCCTCGTTTCTCATCATTTTGGACCGTGGGCTATAGCCCATATCGTACGGCATACTATGGCACGCCGTTTTTCATCATTTTTGAGGATTTGAAAAAAATGAAAAATGAAAAAAACGGTGGGTTATAGCCCATGTTTTTTGAAATTTTGAAAAAAAAAGTTAGCCTCGTTTCTCATCATTTTGGACCGTGGGCTATAGCCCATATCGTACGGCATACTATGGCACGCCGTTTTTCATCATTTTTGAGGATTTGAAAAAAATGAAAAATGAAAAAAACGGTGGGTTATAGCCCATGTTTTTTGAAATTTTGAAAAAAAAAGTTAGCCTCGTTTCTCATCATTTTGGACCGTGGGCTATAGCCCATATCGTACGGCATACTATGGCACGCCGTTTTTCATCATTTTTGAGGATTTGAAAAAAATGAAAAATGAAACAAACGGTGGGTTATAGCCCATGTTTTTTGAAATTTTGAAAAAAAAAGTTAGCCTCGTTTCTCATCATTTTGGACCGTGGGCTATAGCCCATATCGTACGGCATACTATGGCACGCCGTTTTTCATCATTTTTGAGGATTTGAAAAAAATGAAAAATGAAACAAACGGTGGGTTATAGCCCATGTTTTTTGAAATTTTGAAAAAAAAAGTTAGCCTCGTTTCTCATCATTTTGGACCGTGGGCTATAGCCCATATCGTACGGCATACTATGGCACGCCGTTTTTCATCATTTTTGAGGATTTGAAAAAAATGAAAAATGAAAAAACGGTGGGTTATAGCCCATGTTTTTTGAAATTTTGAAAAAAATAGTTAGCCTCGTTTCTCATCATTTTGGACCGTGGGCTATAGCCCATATCGTACGGCATACTATGGCACGCCGTTTTTCATCATTTTTGAGGATTTGAAAAAAATGAAAAATGAAAAAAACGGTGGGTTATAGCCCATGTTTTTTGAAATTTTGAAAAAAAAAGTTAGCCTCGTTTCTCATCATTTTGGACCGTGGGCTATAGCCCATATCGTACGGCATACTATGGCACGCCGTTTTTCATCATTTTTGAGGATTTGAAAAAAATGAAAAATGAAAAAAACGGTGGGTTATAGCCCATGTTTTTTGAAATTTTGAAAAAAAAAGTTAGCCTCGTTTCTCATCATTTTGGACCGTGGGCTATAGCCCATATCGTACGGCATACTATGGCACGCCGTTTTTCATCATTTTTGAGGATTTGAAAAAAATGAAAAATGAAACAAACGGTGGGTTATAGCCCATGTTTTTTGAAATTTTGAAAAAAAAAGTTAGCCTCGTTTCTCATCATTTTGGACCGTGGGCTATAGCCCATATCGTACGGCATACTATGGCACGCCGTTTTTCATCATTTTTGAGGATTTGAAAAAAATGAAAAATGAAACAAACGGTGGGTTATAGCCCATGTTTTTTGAAATTTTGAAAAAAAAGGTTAGCCTCGTTTCTCATCATTTTGGATCGTGGGCTATAGCCCATATCGTACGGCATACTATGGCACGCCGTTTTTCATCATTTTTGAGGATTTGAAAAAAATGAAAAATGAAAAAACGGTGGGTTATAGCCCATGTTTTTTGAAATTTTGAAAAAAAAAGTTAGCCTCGTTTCTCATCATTTTGGACCGTGGGCTATAGCCCATATCGTACGGCATACTATGGCACGCCGTTTTTCATCATTTTTGAGGATTTGAAAAAAATGAAAAATGAAAAAAACGGTGGGTTATAGCCCATGTTTTTTGAAATTTTGAAAAAAATTGTTAGCCTCGTTTCTCATCATTTTGGACCGTGGGCTATAGCCCATATCGTACTGGCATACTATGGCACGCCGTTTTTCATCATTTTTGAGGATTTGAAAAAAATGAAAAATGAAAAAAACGGTGGGTTATAGCCCATGTTTTTTGAAATTTTGAAAAAAAAAGTTAGCCTCGTTTCTCATCATTTTGGACCGTGGGCTATAGCCCATATCGTACGGCATACTATGGCACGCCGTTTTTCATCATTTTTGAGGATTTGAAAAAAATGAAAAATGAAAAAAACGGTGGGTTATAGCCCATGTTTTTTGAAATTTTGAAAAAAATAGTTAGCCTTGTTTCTCATCATTTTGGACCGTGGGCTATAGCCCATATCGTACGGCATACTATGGCACACCGTTTTTCATCATTTTTGAGGATTTGAAAAAAATGAAAAATGAAAAAAACGGTGGGTTATAGCCCATGTTTTTTGAAATTTTGAAAAAAAAAGTTAGCCTCGTTTCTCATCATTTTGGACCGTGGGCTATAGCCCATATCGTACGGCATACTATGGTACGCCGTTTTTCATCATTTTTGAGGATTTGAAAAAAATGAAAAATGAAAAAAACGGTGGGTTATAGCCCATGTTTTTTGAAATTTTGAAAAAAAAAGTTAGCCTCGTTTCTCATCATTTTGGACCGTGGGCTATAGCCCATATCGTACGGCATACTATGGCACGCCGTTTTTCATCATTTTTGAGGATTTAAAAAAAATGAAAAATGAAAAAAACGGTGGGTTATAGCCCATGTTTTTTGAAATTTTGAAAAAAAAAAGTTAGCCTAGTTTCTCATCATTTTGGACCGTGGGCTATAGCCCATATCGTACGGCATACTATGGCACGCCGTTTTTCATCATTTTTGAGGATTTGAAAAAAATGAAAAATGAAAAAAACGGTGGGTTATAGCCCATGTTTTTTGAAATTTTGAAAAAAAAAGTTAGCCTCGTTTCTCATCATTTTGGACCGTGGGCTATAGCCCATATCGTACGGCATACTATGGCACGCCGTTTTTCATCATTTTTGAGGATTTGAAAAAAATGAAAAATGAAAAAAACGGTGGGTTATAGCCCATGTTTTTTGAAATTTTGAAAAAAAAAGTTAGCCTCGTTTCTCATCATTTTGGACCGTGGGCTATAGCCCATATCGTACGGCATACTATGGCACGCCGTTTTTCATCATTTTTGAGGATTTGAAAAAAATGAAAAATGAAAAAAACGGTGGGTTATAGCCCATGTTTTTTGAAATTTTGAAAAAAAAAGTTAGCCTCGTTTCTCATCATTTTGGACCGTGGGCTATAGCCCATATCGTACGGCATACTATGGCACACCGTTTTTCATCATTTTTGAGGATTTGAAAAAAATGAAAAATGAAAAAAACGGTGGGTAATAGCCCATGTTTTTTGAAATTTTGAAAAAAAAAGTTAGCCTCGTTCCTCATCATTTTGGACCGTGGGCTATAGCCCATATCGTACGGCATACTATGGCACGCCGTTTTTCATCATTTTTGAGGATTTAAAAAAATGAAAAATGAAAAAAACGGTGGGTTATAGCCCATGTTTTTTGAAATTTTGAAAAAAAAATTAGCCTCGTTTCTCATCATTTTGGACCGTGGGCTATAGCCCATATCGTACGGCATACTATGGCACGCCGTTTTTCATCATTTTTGAGGATTTGAAAAAAATGAAAAATGAAAAAAACGGTGGGTTATAGCCCATGTTTTTTGAAATTTTGAAAAAATAAGTTAGCCTCGTTTCTCATCATTTTGGACCGTGGGCTATAGCCCATATCGTACGGCATACTATGGCATGCCGTTTTTCATCATTTTTGAGGATTTGAAAAAAATGAAAAATGAAAATAACGGTGGGTTATAGCCCATGTTTTTTGAAATTTTGAAAAAAAAAGTTAGCCTCGTTTCTCATCATTTTGGACCGTGGGCTATAGCCCATATCGTACGGCATACTATGGCACGCCGTTTTTCATCATTTTTGAGGATTTGAAAAAAATGAAAAATGAAAAAAACGGTGGGTTATAGCCCATGTTTTTTGAAATTTTGAAAAAAATAGTTAGCCTCGTTTCTCATCATTTTGGACCGTGGGCTATAGCCCATATCGTACGGCATACTATGGCACGCCGTTTTTCATCATTTTTGAGGATTTGAAAAAAATGAAAAATGAAAAAAACGGTGGGTTATAGCCCATGTTTTTTGAAATTTTGAAAAAAAAAGTTAGCCTCGTTTCTCATCATTTTGGACCGTGGGCTATAGCCCATATCGTACGGCATACTATGGCACGCCGTTTTTCATCATTTTTGAGGATTTGAAAAAAATGAAAAATGAAAAAAACGGTGGGTTATAGCCCATGTTTTTTGAAATTTTGAAAAAAAAAGTTAGCCTCGTTTCTCATCATTTTGGACCGTGGGCTATAGCCCATATCGTACGGCATACTATGGCACGCCGTTTTTCATCATTTTTGAGGATTTGAAAAAAATGAAAAATGAAACAAACGGTGGGTTATAGCCCATGTTTTTTGAAATTTTGAAAAAAAAAGTTAGCCTCGTTTCTCATCATTTTGGACCGTGGGCTATAGCCCATATCGTACGGCATACTATGGCACGCCGTTTTTCATCATTTTTGAGGATTTGAAAAAAATGAAAAATGAAACAAACGGTGGGTTATAGCCCATGTTTTTTGAAATTTTGAAAAAAAAAGTTAGCCTCGTTTCTCATCATTTTGGACCGTGGGCTATAGCCCATATCGTACGGCATACTATGGCACGCCGTTTTTCATCATTTTTGAGGATTTGAAAAAAATGAAAAATGAAAAAACGGTGGGTTATAGCCCATGTTTTTTGAAATTTTGAAAAAAATAGTTAGCCTCGTTTCTCATCATTTTGGACCGTGGGCTATAGCCCATATCGTACGGCATACTATGGCACGCCGTTTTTCATCATTTTTGAGGATTTGAAAAAAATGAAAAATGAAAAAAACGGTGGGTTATAGCCCATGTTTTTTGAAATTTTGGAAAAAAAAGTTAGCCTCGTTTCTCATCATTTTGGACCGTGGGCTATAGCCCATATCGTACGGCATACTATGGCACGCCGTTTTTCATCATTTTTGAGGATTTGAAAAAAATGAAAAATGAAAAAAACGGTGGGTTATAGCCCATGTTTTTTGAAATTTTGAAAAAAAAAGTTAGCCTCGTTTCTTTCTCATCATTTTGGACCGTGGGCTATAGCCCATATCGTACGGCATACTATGGCACGCCGTTTTCATCATTTTTGAGGATTTGAAAAAAATGAAAAATGAAACAAACGGTGGGTTATAGCCCATGTTTTTTGAAATTTTGAAAAAAAGGTTAGCCTCGTTTCTCATCATTTTGGATCGTGGGCTATAGCCATATCGTACGGCATACTATGGCACGCCGTTTTTCATCATTTTTGAGGATTTGAAAAAATGAAAAATGAAAAAACGGTGGGTTATAGCCCATGTTTTTTGAAATTTTGAAAAAAAAAGTTAGCCTCGTTTCTCATCATTTTGGACCGTGGGCTATAGCCCATATCGTACGGCATACTATGGCACGCCGTTTTTCATCATTTTTGAGGATTTGAAAAAAATGAAAAATGAAAAAAACGGTGGGTTATAGCCCATGTTTTTTGAAATTTTGAAAAAAATTGTTAGCCTCGTTTCTCATCATTTTGGACCGTGGGCTATAGCCCATATCGTACTGGCATACTATGGCACGCCGTTTTTCATCATTTTTGAGGATTTGAAAAAAATGAAAAATGAAAAAAACGGTGGGTTATAGCCCATGTTTTTTGAAATTTTGAAAAAAAAAGTTAGCCTCGTTTCTCATCATTTTGGACCGTGGGCTATAGCCCATATCGTACGGCATACTATGGCACGCCGTTTTTCATCATTTTTGAGGATTTGAAAAAAATGAAAAATGAAAAAAACGGTGGGTTATAGCCCATGTTTTTTGAAATTTTGAAAAAAATAGTTAGCCTTGTTTCTCATCATTTTGGACCGTGGGCTATAGCCCATATCGTACGGCATACTATGGCACACCGTTTTTCATCATTTTTGAGGATTTGAAAAAAATGAAAAATGAAAAAAACGGTGGGTTATAGCCCATGTTTTTTGAAATTTTGAAAAAAAAAGTTAGCCTCGTTTCTCATCATTTTGGACCGTGGGCTATAGCCCATATCGTACGGCATACTATGGTACGCCGTTTTTCATCATTTTTGAGGATTTGAAAAAAATGAAAAATGAAAAAAACGGTGGGTTATAGCCCATGTTTTTTGAAATTTTGAAAAAAAAAGTTAGCCTCGTTTCTCATCATTTTGGACCGTGGGCTATAGCCCATATCGTACGGCATACTATGGCACGCCGTTTTTCATCATTTTTGAGGATTTAAAAAAAATGAAAAATGAAAAAAACGGTGGGTTATAGCCCATGTTTTTTGAAATTTTGAAAAAAAAAAGTTAGCCTAGTTTCTCATCATTTTGGACCGTGGGCTATAGCCCATATCGTACGGCATACTATGGCACGCCGTTTTTCATCATTTTTGAGGATTTGAAAAAAATGAAAAATGAAAAAAACGGTGGGTTATAGCCCATGTTTTTTGAAATTTTGAAAAAAAAAGTTAGCCTCGTTTCTCATCATTTTGGACCGTGGGCTATAGCCCATATCGTACGGCATACTATGGCACGCCGTTTTTCATCATTTTTGAGGATTTGAAAAAAATGAAAAATGAAAAAAACGGTGGGTTATAGCCCATGTTTTTTGAAATTTTGAAAAAAAAAGTTAGCCTCGTTTCTCATCATTTTGGACCGTGGGCTATAGCCCATATCGTACGGCATACTATGGCACGCCGTTTTTCATCATTTTTGAGGATTTGAAAAAAATGAAAAATGAAAAAAACGGTGGGTTATAGCCCATGTTTTTTGAAATTTTGAAAAAAAAAGTTAGCCTCGTTTCTCATCATTTTGGACCGTGGGCTATAGCCCATATCGTACGGCATACTATGGCACACCGTTTTTCATCATTTTTGAGGATTTGAAAAAAATGAAAAATGAAAAAAACGGTGGGTAATAGCCCATGTTTTTGAAATTTTGAAAAAAAAAGTTAGCCTCGTTCCTCATCATTTTGGACCGTGGGCTATAGCCCATATCGTACGGCATACTATGGCACGCCGTTTTTCATCATTTTTGAGGATTTAAAAAAAATGAAAAATGAAAAAAACGGTGGGTTATAGCCCATGTTTTTTGAAATTTTGAAAAAAAAATTAGCCTCGTTTCTCATCATTTTGGACCGTGGGCTATAGCCCATATCGTACGGCATACTATGGCACGCCGTTTTTCATCATTTTTGAGGATTTGAAAAAAATGAAAAATGAAAAAAACGGTGGGTTATAGCCCATGTTTTTTGAAATTTTGAAAAAATAAGTTAGCCTCGTTTCTCATCATTTTGGACCGTGGGCTATAGCCCATATCGTACGGCATACTATGGCATGCCGTTTTTCATCATTTTTGAGGATTTGAAAA
This sequence comes from Protomyctophum bolini, assembly GCF_963924005.1. Taxonomy (NCBI): domain Eukaryota; kingdom Metazoa; phylum Chordata; class Actinopteri; order Myctophiformes; family Myctophidae; genus Protomyctophum; species Protomyctophum bolini. The sequence continues at coordinate 19,692,596 of NC_137872.1, read as the reverse complement.
AAATGAAAAATGAAAATAACGGTGGGTTATAGCCCATGTTTTTTGAAATTTTGAAAAAAAAAGTTAGCCTCGTTTCTCATCATTTTGGACCGTGGGCTATAGCCCATATCGTACGGCATACTATGGCACGCCGTTTTTCATCATTTTTGAGGATTTGAAAAAAATGAAAAATGAAAAAAACGGTGGGTTATAGCCCATGTTTTTTGAAATTTTGAAAAAAAAAGTTAGCCTCGTTTCTCATCATTTTGGACCGTGGGCTATAGCCCATATCGTACGGCATACTATGGCACGCCGTTTTTCATCATTTTTGAGGATTTGAAAAAAATGAAAAATGAAAAAAACGGTGGGTTATAGCCCATGTTTTTTGAAATTTTGAAAAAAAAGTTAGCCTCGTTTCTCATCATTTTGGACCGTGGGCTATAGCCCATATCGTACGGCATACTATGGCACGCCGTTTTTCATCATTTTTGAGGATTTGAAAAAAATGAAAAATGAAACAAACGGTGGGTTATAGCCCATGTTTTTTGAAATTTTGAAAAAAAAAGTTAGCCTCGTTTCTCATCATTTTGGACCGTGGGCTATAGCCCATATCGTACGGCATACTATGGCACGCCGTTTTTCATCATTTTTGAGGATTTGAAAAAAATGAAAAATGAAACAAACGGTGGGTTATAGCCCATGTTTTTTGAAATTTTGAAAAAAAAGGTTAGCCTCGTTTCTCATCATTTTGGACCGTGGGCTATAGCCCATATCGTACGGCATACTATGGCACGCCGTTTTTCATCATTTTTGAGGATTTGAAAAAAATGAAAAATGAAAAAACGGTGGGTTATAGCCCATGTTTTTTGAAATTTTGAAAAAAATAGTTAGCCTCGTTTCTCATCATTTTGGACCGTGGGCTATAGCCCATATCGTACGGCATACTATGGCACGCCGTTTTTCATCATTTTTGAGGATTTGAAAAAAATGAAAAATGAAAAAAACGGTGGGTTATAGCCCATGTTTTTTGAAATTTTGAAAAAAAAAGTTAGCCTCGTTTCTCATCATTTTGGACCGTGGGCTATAGCCCATATCGTACGGCATACTATGGCACGCCGTTTTTCATCATTTTTGAGGATTTGAAAAAAATGAAAAATGAAAAAAACGGTGGGTTATAGCCCATGTTTTTTGAAATTTTGAAAAAAAAAGTTAGCCTCGTTTCTCATCATTTTGGACCGTGGGCTATAGCCCATATCGTACGGCATACTATGGCACGCCGTTTTTCATCATTTTTGAGGATTTGAAAAAAATGAAAAATGAAACAAACGGTGGGTTATAGCCCATGTTTTTTGAAATTTTGAAAAAAAAAGTTAGCCTCGTTTCTCATCATTTTGGACCGTGGGCTATAGCCCATATCGTACGGCATACTATGGCACGCCGTTTTTCATCATTTTTGAGGATTTGAAAAAAATGAAAAATGAAACAAACGGTGGGTTATAGCCCATGTTTTTTGAAATTTTGAAAAAAAAGGTTAGCCTCGTTTCTCATCATTTTGGACCGTGGGCTATAGCCCATATCGTACGGCATACTATGGCACGCCGTTTTTCATCATTTTTGAGGATTTGAAAAAAATGAAAAATGAAAAAACGGTGGGTTATAGCCCATGTTTTTTGAAATTTTGAAAAAAATAGTTAGCCTCGTTTCTCATCATTTTGGACCGTGGGCTATAGCCCATATCGTACGGCATACTATGGCACGCCGTTTTTCATCATTTTTGAGGATTTGAAAAAAATGAAAAATGAAAAAAACGGTGGGTTATAGCCCATGTTTTTTGAAATTTTGGAAAAAAAAGTTAGCCTCGTTTCTCATCATTTTGGACCGTGGGCTATAGCCCATATCGTACGGCATACTATGGCACGCCGTTTTTCATCATTTTTGAGGATTTGAAAAAAATGAAAAATGAAAAAAACGGTGGGTTATAGCCCATGTTTTTTGAAATTTTGAAAAAAAAAGTTAGCCTCGTTTCTCATCATTTTGGACCGTGGGCTATAGCCCATATCGTACGGCATACTATGGCACGCCGTTTTTCATCATTTTTGAGGATTTGAAAAAAATGAAAAATGAAACAAACGGTGGGTTATAGCCCATGTTTTTTGAAATTTTGAAAAAAAAGGTTAGCCTCGTTTCTCATCATTTTGGATCGTGGGCTATAGCCCATATCGTACGGCATACTATGGCACGCCGTTTTTCATCATTTTTGAGGATTTGAAAAAAATGAAAAATGAAAAAACGGTGGGTTATAGCCCATGTTTTTTGAAATTTTGAAAAAAAAAGTTAGCCTCGTTTCTCATCATTTTGGACCGTGGGCTATAGCCCATATCGTACGGCATACTATGGCACGCCGTTTTTCATCATTTTTGAGGATTTGAAAAAAATGAAAAATGAAAAAAACGGTGGGTTATAGCCCATGTTTTTTGAAATTTTGAAAAAAATTGTTAGCCTCGTTTCTCATCATTTTGGACCGTGGGCTATAGCCCATATCGTACTGGCATACTATGGCACGCCGTTTTTCATCATTTTTGAGGATTTGAAAAAAATGAAAAATGAAAAAAACGGTGGGTTATAGCCCATGTTTTTGAAATTTTGAAAAAAAAAGTTAGCCTCGTTTCTCATCATTTTGGACCGTGGGCTATAGCCCATATCGTACGGCATACTATGGCACGCCGTTTTTCATCATTTTTGAGGATTTGAAAAAAATGAAAAATGAAAAAAACGGTGGGTTATAGCCCATGTTTTTTGAAATTTTGAAAAAAATAGTTAGCCTTGTTTCTCATCATTTTGGACCGTGGGCTATAGCCCATATCGTACGGCATACTATGGCACACCGTTTTTCATCATTTTTGAGGATTTGAAAAAAATGAAAAATGAAAAAAACGGTGGGTTATAGCCCATGTTTTTTGAAATTTTGAAAAAAAAAGTTAGCCTCGTTTCTCATCATTTTGGACCGTGGGCTATAGCCCATATCGTACGGCATACTATGGTACGCCGTTTTTCATCATTTTTGAGGATTTGAAAAAAATGAAAAATGAAAAAAACGGTGGGTTATAGCCCATGTTTTTTGAAATTTTGAAAAAAAAAGTTAGCCTCGTTTCTCATCATTTTGGACCGTGGGCTATAGCCCATATCGTACGGCATACTATGGCACGCCGTTTTTCATCATTTTTGAGGATTTAAAAAAAATGAAAAATGAAAAAAACGGTGGGTTATAGCCCATGTTTTTTGAAATTTTGAAAAAAAAAAGTTAGCCTAGTTTCTCATCATTTTGGACCGTGGGCTATAGCCCATATCGTACGGCATACTATGGCACGCCGTTTTTCATCATTTTTGAGGATTTGAAAAAAATGAAAAATGAAAAAAACGGTGGGTTATAGCCCATGTTTTTTGAAATTTTGAAAAAAAAAGTTAGCCTCGTTTCTCATCATTTTGGACCGTGGGCTATAGCCCATATCGTACGGCATACTATGGCACGCCGTTTTTCATCATTTTTGAGGATTTGAAAAAAATGAAAAATGAAAAAAACGGTGGGTTATAGCCCATGTTTTTTGAAATTTTGAAAAAAAAAGTTAGCCTCGTTTCTCATCATTTTGGACCGTGGGCTATAGCCCATATCGTACGGCATACTATGGCACGCCGTTTTTCATCATTTTTGAGGATTTGAAAAAAATGAAAAATGAAAAAAACGGTGGGTTATAGCCCATGTTTTTTGAAATTTTGAAAAAAAAAGTTAGCCTCGTTTCTCATCATTTTGGACCGTGGGCTATAGCCCATATCGTACGGCATACTATGGCACACCGTTTTTCATCATTTTTGAGGATTTGAAAAAAATGAAAAATGAAAAAAACGGTGGGTAATAGCCCATGTTTTTTGAAATTTTGAAAAAAAAAGTTAGCCTCGTTCCTCATCATTTTGGACCGTGGGCTATAGCCCATATCGTACGGCATACTATGGCACGCCGTTTTTCATCATTTTTGAGGATTTAAAAAAAATGAAAAATGAAAAAAACGGTGGGTTATAGCCCATGTTTTTTGAAATTTTGAAAAAAAAATTAGCCTCGTTTCTCATCATTTTGGACCGTGGGCTATAGCCCATATCGTACGGCATACTATGGCACGCCGTTTTTCATCATTTTTGAGGATTTGAAAAAAATGAAAAATGAAAAAAACGGTGGGTTATAGCCCATGTTTTTTGAAATTTTGAAAAAATAAGTTAGCCTCGTTTCTCATCATTTTGGACCGTGGGCTATAGCCCATATCGTACGGCATACTATGGCATGCCGTTTTTCATCATTTTTGAGGATTTGAAAAAAATGAAAAATGAAAATAACGGTGGGTTATAGCCCATGTTTTTTGAAATTTTGAAAAAAAAAGTTAGCCTCGTTTCTCATCATTTTGGACCGTGGGCTATAGCCCATATCGTACGGCATACTATGGCACGCCGTTTTTCATCATTTTGAGGATTTGAAAAAAATGAAAAATGAAAAAAACGGTGGGTTATAGCCCATGTTTTTTGAAATTTGAAAAAATAGTTAGGCCTCGTTTCTCATCATTTTGGACCGTGGGCTATAGCCCATATCGTACGCATACTATGGCACGCCGTTTTTCATCATTTTTGAGGATTTGAAAAAATGAAAAATGAAAAAAACGGTGGGTTATAGCCCATGTTTTTTGAAATTTTGAAAAAAAAAGTTAGCCTCGTTTCTCATCATTTTGGACCGTGGGCTATAGCCCATATCGTACGGCATACTATGGCACGCCGTTTTTCATCATTTTTGAGGATTTGAAAAAAATGAAAAATGAAAAAAACGGTGGGTTATAGCCCATGTTTTTTGAAATTTGAAAAAAAAAGTTAGCCTCGTTTCTCATCATTTTGGACCGTGGGCTATAGCCCATATCGTACGGCATACTATGGCACGCCGTTTTTCATCATTTTTGAGGATTTGAAAAAAATGAAAAATGAAACAAACGGTGGGTTATAGCCCATGTTTTTTGAAATTTTGAAAAAAAAAGTTAGCCTCGTTTCTCATCATTTTGGACCGTGGGCTATAGCCCATATCGTACGGCATACTATGGCACGCCGTTTTTCATCATTTTTGAGGATTTGAAAAAAATGAAAAATGAACAAACGGTGGGTTATAGCCCATGTTTTTTGAAATTTTGAAAAAAAAGGTTAGCCTCGTTTCTCATCATTTTGGACCGTGGGCTATAGCCCATATCGTACGGCATACTATGGCACGCCGTTTTTCATCATTTTTGAGGATTTGAAAAAAATGAAAAATGAAAAAACGGTGGGTTATAGCCCATGTTTTTTGAAATTTTGAAAAAAAAAAGTTAGCCTCGTTTCTCATCATTTTGGACCGTGGGCTATAGCCCATATCGTACGGCATACTATGGCACGCCGTTTTTCATCATTTTGAGGATTTGAAAAAAATGAAAAATGAAAAAAACGGTGGGTTATAGCCCATGTTTTTTGAAATTTTGAAAAAAAAAGTTAGCCTCGTTCTCATCATTTGGACCGTGGGCTATAGCCCATATCGTACGCATACTATGGCACGCCGTTTTTCATCATTTTTGAGGATTTGAAAAAAATGAAAAATGAAAAAAACGGTAGGTTATAGCCATGTTTTTTGAAATTTTGAAAAAAATAGTTAGCCTCGTTTCTTATCATTTTGGACCGTGGGCTATAGCCCATATCGTACGGCATACTATGGCACGCCGTTTTTCATCATTTTTGAGGATTTGAAAAAAATGAAAAATGAAAAAAACGGTAGGTTATAGCCCATGTTTTTTGAAATTTTGAAAAAAATAGTTAGCCTCGTTTCTTATCATTTTGGACCGTGGGCTATAGCCCATATCGTACGGCATACTATGGCACGCCGTTTTTCATCATTTTTGAGGATTTGAAAAAAATGAAAAATGAAAAAAACGGTGGGTTATAGCCCATGTTTTTTGAAATTTTGAAAAAAAAAGTTAGCCTCGTTTCTCATCATTTTGGACCGTGGCTATAGCCCATATCGTACGGCATACTATGGCACACCGTTTTTCATCATTTTTGAGGATTTGAAAAAAATGAAAAATGAAAAAAACGGTGGGTAATAGCCCATGTTTTTTGAAATTTTGAAAAAAAAAGTTAGCCTCGTTCCTCATCATTTTGGACCGTGGGCTATAGCCCATATCGTACGGCATACTATGGCACGCCGTTTTTCATCATTTTTGAGGATTTAAAAAAAATGAAAAATGAAAAAAAACGGTGGGTTATAGCCCATGTTTTTTGAAATTTTGAAAAAAAAATTAGCCTCGTTTCTCATCATTTTGGACCGTGGGCTATAGCCCATATCGTACGGCATACTATGGCACGCCGTTTTTCATCATTTTTGAGGATTTGAAAAAAATGAAAAATGAAAAAAACGGTGGGTTATAGCCCATGTTTTTTTAAATTTTGAAAAAATAAGTTAGCCTCGTTTCTCATCATTTTGGACCGTGGGCTATAGCCCATATCGTACGGCATACTATGGCATGCCGTTTTTCATCATTTTTGAGGATTTGAAAAAAATGAAAAATGAAAATAACGGTGGGTTATAGCCCATGTTTTTTGAAATTTTGAAAAAAAAAGTTAGCCTCGTTTCTCATCATTTTGGACCGTGGGCTATAGCCCATATCGTACGGCATACTATGGCACGCCGTTTTTCATCATTTTTGAGGATTTGAAAAAATGAAAAATGAAAAAAACGGTGGGTTATAGCCCATGTTTTTTGAAATTTTGAAAAAAAAAGTTAGCCTCGTTTCTCATCATTTTGGACCGTGGGCTATAGCCCATATCGTACGGCATACTATGGCACGCCGTTTTTCATCATTTTTGAGGATTTGAAAAAATGAAAAATGAAAAAAACGGTGGGTTATAGCCCATGTTTTTTGAAATTTTGAAAAAAAAGTTAGCCTCGTTTCTCATCATTTTGGACCGTGGGCTATAGCCCATATCGTACGGCATACTATGGCACGCCGTTTTTCATCATTTTTGAGGATTGAAAAAAATGAAAATGAAAAAAACGGTGGGTTATAGCCCATGTTTTTGAAATTTGAAAAAAAAGTTAGCCTCGTTTCTCATCATTTTGGACCGTGGGCTATAGCCCATATCGTACGGCATACTATGGCACGCCGTTTTTCATCATTTTTGAGGATTTGAAAAAAATGAAAAATGAAACAAACGGTGGGTTATAGCCCATGTTTTTTGAAATTTTGAAAAAAAAAGTTAGCCTCGTTTCTCATCATTTTGGACCGTGGGCTATAGCCCATATCGTACGGCATACTATGGCACGCCGTTTTTCATCATTTTTGAGGATTTGAAAAAAATGAAAAATGAAACAAACGGTGGGTTATAGCCCATGTTTTTTGAAATTTTGAAAAAAAAGGTTAGCCTCGTTTCTCATCATTTTGGACCGTGGGCTATAGCCCATATCGTACGGCATACTATGGCACGCCGTTTTTCATCATTTTTGAGGATTTGAAAAAAATGAAAAATGAAAAAACGGTGGGTTATAGCCCATGTTTTTTGAAATTTTGAAAAAAAAAGTTAGCCTCGTTTCTCATCATTTTGGACCGTGGGCTATAGCCCATATCGTACGGCATACTATGGCACGCCGTTTTTCATCATTTTTGAGGATTTGAAAAAAATGAAAAATGAAAAAAACGGTGGGTTATAGCCCATGTTTTTTGAAATTTTGAAAAAAATTGTTAGCCTCGTTTCTCATCATTTTGGACCGTGGGCTATAGCCCATATCGTACTGGCATACTATGGCACGCCGTTTTTCATCATTTTTGAGGATTTGAAAAAATGAAAAATGAAAAAAACGGTGGGTTATAGCCCATGTTTTTTGAAATTTTGAAAAAAAAGTTAGCCTCGTTTCTCATCATTTTGGACCGTGGCTATAGCCCATATCGTACGGCATACTATGGCACGCCGTTTTTCATCATTTTTGAGGATTTGAAAAAAATGAAAAATGAAAAAAACGGTGGGTTATAGCCCATGTTTTTTGAAATTTTGAAAAAAATAGTTAGCCTCGTTTCTCATCATTTTGGACCGTGGGCTATAGCCCATATCGTACGGCATACTATGGCACGCCGTTTTTCATCATTTTTGAGGATTTGAAAAAAATGAAAAATGAAAAAAACGGTGGGTTATAGCCATGTTTTTTGAAATTTTGAAAAAAAAAGTTAGCCTCGTTTCTCATCATTTTGGACCGTGGGCTATAGCCCATATCGTACGGCATACTATGGCACGCCGTTTTTCATCATTTTTGAGGATTTGAAAAAAATGAAAAATGAAACAAACGGTGGGTTATAGCCCATGTTTTTGAAATTTTGAAAAAAAAGGTTAGCCTCGTTTCTCATCATTTTGGACCGTGGGCTATAGCCCATAATACTATGGCACGCCGTTTTTCATCATTTTTGAGGATTTGAAAAAAATGAAAAATGAAAAAAACGGTGGGTTATAGCCCATGTTTTTTGAAATTTTGGAAAAAAAAGTTAGCCTCGTTTCTCATCATTTTGGACCGTGGGCTATAGCCCATATCGTACGGCATACTATGGCACGCCGTTTTTCATCATTTTTGAGGATTTGAAAAAAATGAAAAATGAAAAAAACGGTGGGTTATAGCCCATGTTTTTTGAAATTTTGAAAAAAAAAGTTAGCCTCGTTTCTCATCATTTTGGACCGTGGGCTATAGCCCATATCGTACGGCATACTATGGCACGCCGTTTTTCATCATTTTTGAGGATTTGAAAAAAATGAAAAATGAAACAAACGGTGGGTTATAGCCCATGTTTTTTGAAATTTTGAAAAAAAAAGTTAGCCTCGTTTCTCATCATTTTGGACCGTGGGCTATAGCCCATATCGTACGGCATACTATGGCACGCCGTTTTTCATCATTTTTGAGGATTTGAAAAAAATGAAAAATGAAACAAACGGTGGGTTATAGCCCATGTTTTTTGAAATTTTGAAAAAAAAGGTTAGCCTCGTTTCTCATCATTTTGGACCGTGGGCTATAGCCCATATCGTACGGCATACTATGGCACGCCGTTTTTCATCATTTTTGAGGATTTGAAAAAAATGAAAAATGAAAAAACGGTGGGTTATAGCCCATGTTTTTTGAAATTTTGAAAAAAAAAGTTAGCCTCGTTTCTCATCATTTTGGACCGTGGGCTATAGCCCATATCGTACGGCATACTATGGCACGCCGTTTTTCATCATTTTTGAGGATTTGAAAAAAATGAAAAATGAAAAAAACGGTGGGTTATAGCCCATGTTTTTTGAAATTTTGAAAAAAATTGTTAGCCTCGTTTCTCATCATTTTGGACCGTGGGCTATAGCCCATATCGTACTGGCATACTATGGCACGCCGTTTTTCATCATTTTTGAGGATTTGAAAAAAATGAAAAATGAAAAAAACGGTGGGTTATAGCCCATGTTTTTTGAAATTTTGAAAAAAAAGTTAGCCTCGTTTCTCATCATTTTGGACCGTGGGCTATAGCCCATATCGTACGGCATACTATGGCACGCCGTTTTTCATCATTTTTGAGGATTTGAAAAAAATGAAAAATGAAAAAAACGGTGGGTTATAGCCCATGTTTTTTGAAATTTTGAAAAAAATAGTTAGCCTCGTTTCTCATCATTTTGGACCGTGGGCTATAGCCCATATCGTACGGCATACTATGGCACGCCGTTTTTCATCATTTTTGAGGATTTGAAAAAAATGAAAAATGAAAAAAACGGTGGGTTATAGCCCATGTTTTTTGAAATTTTGAAAAAAAAAGTTAGCCTCGTTTCTCATCATTTTGGACCGTGGGCTATAGCCCATATCGTATGGCATACTATGGCACGCCGTTTTTCATCATTTTTGAGGATTTGAAAAAAATGAAAAATGAAAAAAACGGTGGGTTATAGGCTATAACCCACCGTTTTTTTCATTTTTCATTTTTTTCAAAATTTCAAAAAACATGGGCTATAACTTATAGCCCATGTTTTTTGAAATTTTGAAAAAAAAAGTTAGCCTCGTTTCTCATCATTTTGGACCGTGGGCTATAGCCCATATCGTACGGCATACTATGGCACGCCGTTTTTCATCATTTTTGAGGATTTGAAAAAAATGAAAAATGAAAAAAACGGTGGGTTATAGCCCATGTTTTTTGAAATTTTGAAAAAAAAAGTTAGCCTCGTTTCTCATCATTTTGGACCGTGGGCTATAGCCCATATCGTACGGCATACTATGGCACGCCGTTTTTCATCATTTTTGAGGATTTGAAAAAAATGAAAAATGAAACAAACGGTGGGTTATAGCCCATGTTTTTTGAAATTTTGAAAAAAAAGGTTAGCCTCGTTTCTCATCATTTTGGACCGTGGGCTATAGCCCATATCGTACGGCATACTATGGCACGCCGTTTTTCATCATTTTTGAGGATTTGAAAAAAATGAAAAATGAAAAAACGGTGGGTTATAGCCCATGTTTTTTGAAATTTTGAAAAAAAAAGTTAGCCTCGTTTCTCATCATTTTGGACCGTGGGCTATAGCCCATATCGTACGGCATACTATGGCACGCCGTTTTTCATCATTTTTGAGGATTTGAAAAAAATGAAAAATGAAAAAAACGGTGGGTTATAGCCCATGTTTTTTGAAATTTTGAAAAAAAAAGTTAGCCTCGTTTCTCATCATTTTGGACCGTGGGCTATAGCCCATATCGTACGGCATACTATGGTACGCCGTTTTTCATCATTTTTGAGGATTTGAAAAAAATGAAAAATGAAAAAAACGGTGGGTTATAGCCCATGTTTTTTGAAATTTTGAAAAAAAAAGTTAGCCTCGTTTCTCATCATTTTGGACCGTGGGCTATAGCCCATATCGTACGGCATACTATGGTACGCCGTTTTTCATCATTTTTGAGGATTTGAAAAAAATGAAAAATGAAAAAAACGGTGGGTTATAGCCCATGTTTTTTGAAATTTTGAAAAAAAAAGTTAGCCTCGTTTCTCATCATTTTGGACCGTGGGCTATAGCCCATATCGTACGGCATACTATGGCACGCCGTTTTTCATCATTTTTGAGGATTTAAAAAAAATGAAAAATGAAAAAAACGGTGGGTTATAGCCCATGTTTTTTGAAATTTTGAAAAAAAAAGTTAGCCTCGTTTCTCATCATTTTGGACCGTGGGCTATAGCCCATATCGTACGGCATACTATGGCACGCCGTTTTTCATCATTTTTGAGGATTTGAAAAAAATGAAAAATGAAAAAAACGGTGGGTTATAGCCCATGTTTTTTGAAATTTTGAAAAAAAAAGTTAGCCTCGTTTCTCATCATTTTGGACCGTGGGCTATAGCCCATATCGTACGGCATACTATGGCACGCCGTTTTTCATCATTTTTGAGGATTTGAAAAAAATGAAAAATGAAAAAAACGGTAGGTTATAGCCCATGTTTTTTGAAATTTTGAAAAAAATAGTTAGCCTCGTTTCTTATCATTTTGGACCGTGGGCTATAGCCCATATCGTACGGCATACTATGGCACGCCGTTTTTCATCATTTTTGAGGATTTGAAAAAAATGAAAAATGAAAAAAACGGTGGGTTATAGCCCATGTTTTTTGAAATTTTGAAAAAAAAAGTTAGCCTCGTTTCTCATCATTTTGGACCGTGGGCTATAGCCCATATCGTACGGCATACTATGGCACACCGTTTTTCATCATTTTTGAGGATTTGAAAAAAATGAAAAATGAAAAAAACGGTGGGTAATAGCCCATGTTTTTTGAAATTTTGAAAAAAAAAGTTAGCCTCGTTCCTCATCATTTTGGACCGTGGGCTATAGCCCATATCGTACGGCATACTATGGCACGCCGTTTTTCATCATTTTTGAGGATTTAAAAAAATGAAAAATGAAAAAAACGGTGGGTTATAGCCCATGTTTTTTGAAATTTTGAAAAAAAAATTAGCCTCGTTTCTCATCATTTTGGACCGTGGGCTATAGCCCATATCGTACGGCATACTATGGCACGCCGTTTTTCATCATTTTTGAGGATTTGAAAAAAATGAAAAATGAAAAAAACGGTGGGTTATAGCCCATGTTTTTTGAAATTTTGAAAAAATAAGTTAGCCTCGTTTCTCATCATTTTGGACCGTGGGCTATAGCCCATATCGTACGGCATACTATGGCATGCCGTTTTTCATCATTTTTGAGGATTTGAAAAAAATGAAAAATGAAAATAACGGTGGGTTATAGCCCATGTTTTTGAAATTTTGAAAAAAAAGTTAGCCTCGTTTCTCATCATTTTGGACCGTGGGCTATAGCCCATATCGTACGGCATACTATGGCACGCCGTTTTTCATCATTTTTGAGGATTTGAAAAAAATGAAAAATGAAAAAAACGGTGGGTTATAGCCCATGTTTTTGAAATTTTGAAAAAAATAGTTAGCCTCGTTTCTCATCATTTTGGACCGTGGGCTATAGCCCATATCGTACGGCATACTATGGCACGCCGTTTTTCATCATTTTTGAGGATTTGAAAAAAATGAAAAATGAAAAAAACGGTGGGTTATAGCCCATGTTTTTTGAAATTTTGAAAAAAAAGTTAGCCTCGTTTCTCATCATTTTGGACCGTGGGCTATAGCCCATATCGTACGGCATACTATGGCACGCCGTTTTTCATCATTTTTGAGGATTTGAAAAAAATGAAAAATGAAAAAAACGGTGGGTTATAGCCCATGTTTTTTGAAATTTTGAAAAAAAAAGTTAGCCTCGTTTCTCATCATTTTGGACCGTGGGCTATAGCCCATATCGTACGGCATACTATGGCACGCCGTTTTTCATCATTTTTGAGGATTTGAAAAAAATGAAAAATGAAACAAACGGTGGGTTATAGCCCATGTTTTTTGAAATTTTGAAAAAAAAAGTTAGCCTCGTTTCTCATCATTTTGGACCGTGGGCTATAGCCCATATCGTACGGCATACTATGGCACGCCGTTTTTCATCATTTTTGAGGATTTGAAAAAAATGAAAAATGAAACAAACGGTGGGTTATAGCCCATGTTTTTTGAAATTTTGAAAAAAAAGGTTAGCCTCGTTTCTCATCATTTTGGACCGTGGGCTATAGCCCATATCGTACGGCATACTATGGCACGCCGTTTTTCATCATTTTTGAGGATTTGAAAAAAATGAAAAATGAAAAAACGGTGGGTTATAGCCCATGTTTTTTGAAATTTTGAAAAAAAAAGTTAGCCTCGTTTCTCATCATTTTGGACCGTGGGCTATAGCCCATATCGTACGGCATACTATGGCATGCCGTTTTTCATCATTTTTGAGGATTTGAAAAAAATGAAAAATGAAAATAACGGTGGGTTATAGCCCATGTTTTTTGAAATTTTGAAAAAAAAAGTTAGCCTCGTTTCTCATCATTTTGGACCGTGGGCTATAGCCCATATCGTACGGCATACTATGGCACGCCGTTTTTCATCATTTTTGAGGATTTGAAAAAAATGAAAAATGAAAAAAACGGTGGGTTATAGCCCATGTTTTTTGAAATTTTGAAAAAAATAGTTAGCCTCGTTTCTCATCATTTTGGACCGTGGGCTATAGCCCATATCGTACGGCATACTATGGCACGCCGTTTTTCATCATTTTTGAGGATTTGAAAAAAATGAAAAATGAAAAAAACGGTGGGTTATAGCCCATGTTTTTTGAAATTTTGAAAAAAAAAGTTAGCCTCGTTTCTCATCATTTTGGACCGTGGGCTATAGCCCATATCGTACGGCATACTATGGCACGCCGTTTTTCATCATTTTTGAGGATTTGAAAAAAATGAAAAATGAAAAAAACGGTGGGTTATAGCCCATGTTTTTTGAAATTTTGAAAAAAAAAGTTAGCCTCGTTTCTCATCATTTTGGACCGTGGGCTATAGCCCATATCGTACGGCATACTATGGCACGCCGTTTTTCATCATTTTTGAGGATTTGAAAAAAATGAAAAATGAAACAAACGGTGGGTTATAGCCCATGTTTTTTGAAATTTTGAAAAAAAAAGTTAGCCTCGTTTCTCATCATTTTGGACCGTGGGCTATAGCCCATATCGTACGGCATACTATGGCACGCCGTTTTTCATCATTTTTGAGGATTTGAAAAAAATGAAAAATGAAACAAACGGTGGGTTATAGCCCATGTTTTTTGAAATTTTGAAAAAAAAGGTTAGCCTCGTTTCTCATCATTTTGGACCGTGGGCTATAGCCCATATCGTACGGCATACTATGGCACGCCGTTTTTCATCATTTTTGAGGATTTGAAAAAAATGAAAAATGAAAAAACGGTGGGTTATAGCCCATGTTTTTTGAAATTTTGAAAAAAAAAGTTAGCCTCGTTTCTCATCATTTTGGACCGTGGGCTATAGCCCATATCGTACGGCATACTATGGCACGCCGTTTTTCATCATTTTTGAGGATTTGAAAAAAATGAAAAATGAAAAAAACGGTGGGTTATAGCCCATGTTTTTTGAAATTTTGAAAAAAATAGTTAGCCTCGTTTCTCATCATTTTGGACCGTGGGCTATAGCCCATATCGTACGGCATACTATGGCACGCCGTTTTTCATCATTTTTGAGGATTTGAAAAAAATGAAAAATGAAAAAAACGGTGGGTTATAGCCCATGTTTTTTGAAATTTTGAAAAAAAAAGTTAGCCTCGTTTCTCATCATTTTGGACCGTGGGCTATAGCCCATATCGTACGGCATACTATGGCACGCCGTTTTTCATCATTTTTGAGGATTTGAAAAAAATGAAAAATGAAAAAAACGGTGGGTTATAGCCCATGTTTTTTGAAATTTTGAAAAAAAAAGTTAGCCTCGTTTCTCATCATTTTGGACCGTGGGCTATAGCCCATATCGTACGGCATACTATGGCACGCCGTTTTTCATCATTTTTGAGGATTTGAAAAAAATGAAAAATGAAACAAACGGTGGGTTATAGCCCATGTTTTTGAAATTTTGAAAAAAAAGTTAGCCTCGTTTCTCATCATTTTGGACCGTGGGCTATAGCCCATATCGTACGGCATACTATGGCACGCCGTTTTTCATCATTTTTGAGGATTTGAAAAAAATGAAAAATGAAACAAACGGTGGGTTATAGCCCATGTTTTTTGAAATTTTGAAAAAAAAGGTTAGCCTCGTTTCTCATCATTTTGGACCGTGGGCTATAGCCCATATCGTACGGCATACTATGGCACGCCGTTTTTCATCATTTTTGAGGATTTGAAAAAAATGAAAAATGAAAAAACGGTGGGTTATAGCCCATGTTTTTTGAAATTTTGAAAAAAAAAGTTAGCCTCGTTTCTCATCATTTTGGACCGTGGGCTATAGCCCATATCGTACGGCATACTATGGCATGCCGTTTTTCATCATTTTGAGGATTTGAAAAAAATGAAAAATGAAAATAACGGTGGGTTATAGCCCATGTTTTTTGAAATTTTGAAAAAAAAAGTTAGCCTCGTTTCTCATCATTTTGGACCGTGGGCTATAGCCCATATCGTACGGCATACTATGGCACGCCGTTTTTCATCATTTTTGAGGATTTGAAAAAAATGAAAAATGAAAAAACGGTGGGTTATAGCCCATGTTTTTTGAAATTTTGAAAAAAATAGTTAGCCTCGTTTCTCATCATTTTGGACCGTGGGCTATAGCCCATATCGTACGGCATACTATGGCACGCCGTTTTTCATCATTTTTGAGGATTTGAAAAAATGAAAAATGAAAAAAACGGTGGGTTATAGCCCATGTTTTTTGAAATTTTGAAAAAAAAAGTTAGCCTCGTTTCTCATCATTTTGGACCGTGGGCTATAGCCCATATCGTACGGCATACTATGGCACGCCGTTTTTCATCATTTTTGAGGATTTGAAAAAAATGAAAAATGAAAAAAACGGTGGGTTATAGCCCATGTTTTTTGAAATTTTGAAAAAAAAAGTTAGCCTCGTTTCTCATCATTTTGGACCGTGGGCTATAGCCCATATCGTACGGCATACTATGGCACGCCGTTTTTCATCATTTTTGAGGATTTGAAAAAAATGAAAAATGAAACAAACGGTGGGTTATAGCCCATGTTTTTTGAAATTTTGAAAAAAAAGTTAGCCTCGTTTCTCATCATTTTGGACCGCGGGCTATAGCCCATATCGTACGGCATACTATGGCACGCCGTTTTTCATCATTTTTGAGGATTTGAAAAAAATGAAAAATGAAACAAACGGTGGGTTATAGCCCATGTTTTTTGAAATTTTGAAAAAAAAGGTTAGCCTCGTTTCTCATCATTTTGGACCGTGGGCTATAGCCCATATCGTACGGCATACTATGGCACGCCGTTTTTCATCATTTTTGAGGATTTGAAAAAAATGAAAAATGAAAAAACGGTGGGTTATAGCCCATGTTTTTTGAAATTTTGAAAAAAAAAGTTAGCCTCGTTTCTCATCATTTTGGACCGTGGGCTATAGCCCATATCGTACGGCATACTATGGCACGCCGTTTTTCATCATTTTTGAGGATTTGAAAAAAATGAAAAATGAAACAAACGGTGGGTTATAGCCCATGTTTTTTGAAATTTTGAAAAAAAAAGTTAGCCTCGTTTCTCATCATTTTGGACCGTGGGCTATAGCCCATATCGTACGGCATACTATGGCACGCCGTTTTTCATCATTTTTGAGGATTTGAAAAAAATGAAAAATGAAACAAACGGTGGGTTATAGCCCATGTTTTTTGAAATTTTGAAAAAAAAGGTTAGCCTCGTTTCTCATCATTTTGGACCGTGGGCTATAGCCCATATCGTACGGCATACTATGGCACGCCGTTTTTCATCATTTTTGAGGATTTGAAAAAAATGAAAAATGAAAAAACGGTGGGTTATAGCCCATGTTTTTTGAAATTTTGAAAAAAAAAGTTAGGCTCGTTTCTCATCATTTTGGACCGTGGGCTATAGCCCATATCGTACGGCATACTATGGCACGCCGTTTTTCATCATTTTTGAGGATTTGAAAAAAATGAAAAATGAAAAAAACGGTGGGTTATAGCCCATGTTTTTTGAAATTTTGAAAAAAATTGTTAGCCTCGTTTCTCATCATTTTGGACCGTGGGCTATAGCCCATATCGTACTGGCATACTATGGCACGCCGTTTTTCATCATTTTTGAGGATTTGAAAAAAATGAAAAATGAAAAAAACGGTGGGTTATAGCCCATGTTTTTTGAAATTTTGAAAAAAAAAGTTAGCCTCGTTTCTCATCATTTTGGACCGTGGGCTATAGCCCATATCGTACGGCATACTATGGCACGCCGTTTTTCATCATTTTTGAGGATTTGAAAAAAATGAAAAATGAAAAAAACGGTGGGTTATAGCCCATGTTTTTTGAAATTTTGAAAAAAAAGGTTAGCCTCGTTTCTCATCATTTTGGACCGTGGGCTATAGCCCATATCGTACGGCATACTATGGCACGCCGTTTTTCATCATTTTTGAGGATTTGAAAAAAATGAAAAATGAAAAAACGGTGGGTTATAGCCCATGTTTTTTGAAATTTTGAAAAAAAAAGTTAGCCTCGTTTCTCATCATTTTGGACCGTGGGCTATAGCCCATATCGTACGGCATACTATGGCACGCCGTTTTTCATCATTTTTGAGGATTTGAAAAAAATGAAAAATGAAAAAAACGGTGGGTTATAGCCCATGTTTTTTGAAATTTTGAAAAAAATTGTTAGCCTCGTTTCTCATCATTTTGGACCGTGGGCTATAGCCCATATCGTACTGGCATACTATGGCACGCCGTTTTTCATCATTTTTGAGGATTTGAAAAAAATGAAAAATGAAAAAAACGGTGGGTTATAGCCCATGTTTTTTGAAATTTTGAAAAAAAAAGTTAGCCTCGTTTCTCATCATTTTGGACCGTGGGCTATAGCCCATATCGTACGGCATACTATGGCACGCCGTTTTTCATCATTTTTGAGGATTTGAAAAAAATGAAAAATGAAAAAAACGGTGGGTTATAGCCCATGTTTTTTGAAATTTTGAAAAAAAAGGTTAGCCTCGTTTCTCATCATTTTGGACCGTGGGCTATAGCCCATATCGTACGGCATACTATGGCACGCCGTTTTTCATCATTTTTGAGGATTTGAAAAAAATGAAAAATGAAAAAACGGTGGGTTATAGCCCATGTTTTTTGAAATTTTGAAAAAAAAAGTTAGCCTCGTTTCTCATCATTTTGGACCGTGGGCTATAGCCCATATCGTACGGCATACTATGGCACGCCGTTTTTCATCATTTTTGAGGATTTGAAAAAAATGAAAAATGAAAAAAACGGTGGGTTATAGCCCATGTTTTTTGAAATTTTGAAAAAAAAAGTTAGCCTCGTTTCTCATCATTTTGGACCGTGGGCTATAGCCCATATCGTACGGCATACTATGGCACGCCGTTTTTCATCATTTTTGAGGATTTGAAAAAAATGAAAAATGAAAAAAACGGTGGGTTATAGCCCATGTTTTTTGAAATTTTGAAAAAAAAGGTTAGCCTCGTTTCTCATCATTTTGGACCGTGGGCTATAGCCCATATCGTACGGCATACTATGGCACGCCGTTTTTCATCATTTTTGAGGATTTGAAAAAAATGAAAAATGAAAAAACGGTGGGTTATAGCCCATGTTTTTTGAAATTTTGAAAAAAAAAGTTAGGCTCGTTTCTCATCATTTTGGACCGTGGGCTATAGCCCATATCGTACGGCATACTATGGCACGCCGTTTTTCATCATTTTTGAGGATTTGAAAAAAATGAAAAATGAAAAAAACGGTGGGTTATAGCCCATGTTTTTTGAAATTTTGAAAAAAATTGTTAGCCTCGTTTCTCATCATTTTGGACCGTGGGCTATAGCCCATATCGTACTGGCATACTATGGCACGCCGTTTTTCATCATTTTTGAGGATTTGAAAAAAATGAAAAATGAAAAAAACGGTGGGTTATAGCCCATGTTTTTTGAAATTTTGAAAAAAAAAGTTAGCCTCGTTTCTCATCATTTTGGACCGTGGGCTATAGCCCATATCGTACGGCATACTATGGCACGCCGTTTTTCATCATTTTTGAGGATTTGAAAAAAATGAAAAATGAAAAAAACGGTGGGTTATAGCCCATGTTTTTTGAAATTTTGAAAAAAAAGGTTAGCCTCGTTTCTCATCATTTTGGACCGTGGGCTATAGCCCATATCGTACGGCATACTATGGCACGCCGTTTTTCATCATTTTTGAGGATTTGAAAAAAATGAAAAATGAAAAAACGGTGGGTTATAGCCCATGTTTTTTGAAATTTTGAAAAAAAAAGTTAGCCTCGTTTCTCATCATTTTGGACCGTGGGCTATAGCCCATATCGTACGGCATACTATGGCACGCCGTTTTTCATCATTTTTGAGGATTTGAAAAAAATGAAAAATGAAAAAAACGGTGGGTTATAGCCCATGTTTTTTGAAATTTTGAAAAAAATTGTTAGCCTCGTTTCTCATCATTTTGGACCGTGGGCTATAGCCCATATCGTACTGGCATACTATGGCACGCCGTTTTTCATCATTTTTGAGGATTTGAAAAAAATGAAAAATGAAAAAAACGGTGGGTTATAGCCCATGTTTTTTGAAATTTTGAAAAAAAAAGTTAGCCTCGTTTCTCATCATTTTGGACCGTGGGCTATAGCCCATATCGTACGGCATACTATGGCACGCCGTTTTTCATCATTTTTGAGGATTTGAAAAAAATGAAAAATGAAAAAAACGGTGGGTTATAGCCCATGTTTTTTGAAATTTTGAAAAAAATAGTTAGCCTCGTTTCTCATCATTTTGGACCGTGGGCTATAGCCCATATCGTACGGCATACTATGGCACGCCGTTTTTCATCATTTTTGAGGATTTGAAAAAAATGAAAAATGAAAAAAACGGTGGGTTATAGCCCATGTTTTTTGAAATTTTGAAAAAAAAAGTTAGCCTCGTTTCTCATCATTTTGGACCGTGGGCTATAGCCCATATCGTACGGCATACTATGGCACGCCGTTTTTCATCATTTTTGAGGATTTGAAAAAAATGAAAAATGAAAAAAACGGTGGGTTATAGCCCATGTTTTTTGAAATTTTGAAAAAAAAAGTTAGCCTCGTTTCTCATCATTTTGGACCGTGGGCTATAGCCCATATCGTACGGCATACTATGGCACGCCGTTTTTCATCATTTTTGAGGATTTGAAAAAAATGAAAAATGAAAAAAACGGTGGGTTATAGCCCATGTTTTTTGAAATTTTGAAAAAAAAAGTTAGCCTCGTTTCTCATCATTTTGGACCGTGGGCTATAGCCCATATCGTACGGCATACTATGGCATGCCGTTTTTCATCATTTTTGAGGATTTGAAAAAAATGAAAAATGAAACAAACGGTGGGTTATAGCCCATGTTTTTTGAAATTTTGAAAAAAAAAGTTAGCCTCGTTTCTCATCATTTTGGACCGTGGGCTATAGCCCATATCGTACGGCATACTATGGCACGCCGTTTTTCATCATTTTTGAGGATTTGAAAAAAATTAAAAATGAAAAAAACGGTGGGTTATAGCCCATGTTTTTTGAAATTTTGAAAAAAATAGTTAGCCTCGTTTCTCATCATTTTGGACCGTGGGCTATAGCCCATATCGTACGGCATACTATGGCACGCCGTTTTTCATCATTTTTGAGGATTTGAAAAAAATGAAAAATGAAAAAAACGGTGGGTTATAGCCCATGTTTTTTGAAATTTTGAAAAAAAAAGTTAGCCTCGTTTCTCATCATTTTGGACCGTGGGCTATAGCCCATATCGTACGGCATACTATGGCACGCCGTTTTTCATCATTTTTGAGGATTTGAAAAAAATGAAAAATGAAAAAAACGGTAGGTTATAGCCCATGTTTTTTGAAATTTTGAAAAAAATAGTTAGCCTCGTTTCTTATCATTTTGGACCGTGGGCTATAGCCCATATCGTACGGCATACTATGGCACGCCGTTTTTCATCATTTTTGAGGATTTGAAAAAAATGAAAAATGAAAAAAACGGTGGGTTATAGCCCATGTTTTTTGAAATTTTGAAAAAAAAAGTTAGCCTCGTTCCTCATCATTTTGGACCGTGGGCTATATCCCATATCGTACGGCATACTATCGCACGCCGTTTTTCATCATTTTTGAGGATTTGAAAAAAATGAAAAATGAAAAAAACTGTGGGTTATAGCCCATGTTTTTTGAAATTTTGAAAAAAAAAAGTTAGCCTCGTTTCTCATCATTTTGGACCGTGGGCTATAGCCCATATCGTACGGCATACTATGGCACACCGTTTTTCATCATTTTTGAGGATTTGAAAAAAATGAAAAATGAAAAAAACGGTGGGTTATAGCCCATGTTTTTTGAAATTTTGAAAAAAAAAGTTAGCCTCGTTCCTCATCATTTTGGACCGTGGGCTATAGCCCATATCGTACGGCATACTATGGCACGCCGTTTTTCATCATTTTTGAGGATTTAAAAAAAATGAAAAATGAAAAAAACGGTGGGTTATAGCCCATGTTTTTTTTATTAAAAAAAAAAGAATTAGCCTCGTTTCTCATCATTTTGGACCGTGGGCTATAGCCCATATCGTACGGCATACTATAGCACGCCGTTTTTCATCATTTTTGAGGATTTGAAAAAAATGAAAAATGAAAAAAACGGTGGGTTATAGCCCATGTTTTTTGAAATTTTGAAAAAAATAGTTAGCCTCGTTTCTTATCATTTTGGACCGTGGGCTATAGCCCATATCGTACGGCATACTATGGCACGCCGTTTTTCATCATTTTTGAGGATTTGAAAAAAATGAAAAATGAAAAAAACGGTGGGTTATAGCCCATGTTTTTTGAAATTTTGAAAAAAAATGTTAGCCTCGTTCCTCATCATTTTGGACCGTGGGCTATAGCCCATATCGTACGGCATACTATGGCACGCCGTTTTTCATCATTTTTGAGGATTTGAAAAAAATGAAAAATGAAAAAAACGGTGGGTTATAGCCCATGTTTTTTGAAATTTTGAAAAAAAAAAGTTAGCCTCGTTTCTCATCATTTTGGACCGTGGGCTATAGCCCATATCGTACGGCATACTATGGCACACCGTTTTTCATCATTTTTGAGGATTTGAAAAAAATGAAAAATGAAAAAAACGGTGGGTTATAGCCCATGTTTTTTGAAATTTTGAAAAAAAAAGTTAGCCTCGTTCCTCATCATTTTGGACCGTGGGCTATAGCCCATATCGTACGGCATACTATGGCACGCCGTTTTTCATCATTTTTGAGGATTTAAAAAAAATGAAAAATGAAAAAAACGGTGGGTTATAGCCCATGTTTTTTGAAATTTTGAAAAAAAAAAATTAGCCTCGTTTCTCATCATTTTGGACCGTGGGCTATAGCCCATATCATACGGCATACTATGGCACGCCGTTTTTCATCATTTTTGAGGATTTGAAAAAAATGAAAAATGAAAAAAACGGTGGGTTATAGCCCATGTTTTTTGAAATTTTGAAAAAAAAAGTTAGCCTCGTTTCTCATCATTTTGGACCGTGGGCTATAGCCCATATCGTACGGTATACTATGGCACGCCGTTTTTCATCATTTTTGAGGATTTGAAAAAAATGAAAAATGAAAAAAACGGTGGGTTATAGCCCATGTTTTTTGAAATTTTGAAAAAAATAGTTAGCCTCGTTTCTCATCATTTTGGACCGTGGGCTATAGCCCATATCATACGGCATACTATGGCACGCCGTTTTTCATCATTTTTGAGGATTTGAAAAAAATGAAAAATGAAAAAAACGGTGGGTTATAGCCCATGTTTTTTGAAATTTTGAAAAAAAAAGTTAGCCTCGTTTCTCATCATTTTGGACCGTGGGCTATAGCCCATATCGTACGGCATACTATGGCACGCCGTTTTTCATCATTTTTGAGGATTTGAGAAAAATGAAAAATGAAAAAAACGGTGGGTTATAGCCCATGTTTTTTGAAATTTTGAAAAAAAAAGTTAGCCTCGTTTCTCATCATTTTGGACCGTGGGCTATAGCCCATATCGTACGGCATACTATGGCACGCCGTTTTTCATCATTTTTGAGGATTTGAAAAAAATGAAAAATGAAAAAAACGGTGGGTTATAGCCCATGTTTTTTGAAATTTTGAAAAAAATAGTTAGCCTCGTTTCTCATCATTTTGGACCGTGGGCTATAGCCCATATCGTACGGCATACTATGGCACGCCGTTTTTCATCATTTTTGAGGATTTGAAAAAAATGAAAAATGAAAAAAACGGTGGGTTATAGCCCATGTTTTTTGAAATTTTGAAAAAAAAAGTTAGCCTCGTTTCTCATCATTTTGGACCGTGGGCTATAGCCCATATCGTACGGCATACTATGGCACGCCGTTTTTCATCATTTTTGAGGATTTGAAAAAAATGAAAAATGAAACAAACGGTGGGTTATAGCCCATGTTTTTTGAAATTTTGAAAAAAAAGGTTAGCCTCGTTTCTCATCATTTTGGACCGTGGGCTATAGCCCATATCGTACGGCATACTATGGCACGCCGTTTTTCATCATTTTTGAGGATTTGAAAAAAATGAAAAATGAAAAAACGGTGGGTTATAGCCCATGTTTTTTGAAATTTTGAAAAAAAAAGTTAGCCTCGTTTCTCATCATTTTGGACCGTGGGCTATAGCCCATATCGTACGGCATACTATGGCACGCCGTTTTTCATCATTTTTGAGGATTTGAAAAAAATGAAAAATGAAAAAAACGGTGGGTTATAGCCCATGTTTTTTGAAATTTAAAAAAAAATTGTTAGCCTCGTTTCTCATCATTTTGGACCGTGGGCTATAGCCCATATCGTACTGGCATACTATGGCACGCCGTTTTTCATCATTTTTGAGGATTTGAAAAAAATGAAAAATGAAAAAAACGGTGGGTTATAGCCCATGTTTTTTGAAATTTTGAAAAAAAAAGTTAGCCTCGTTTCTCATCATTTTGGACCGTGGGCTATAGCCCATATCGTACGGCATACTATGGCACGCCGTTTTTCATCATTTTTGAGGATTTGAAAAAAATGAAAAATGAAAAAAACGGTGGGTTATAGCCCATGTTTTTTGAAATTTTGAAAAAAATAGTTAGCCTCGTTTCTCATCATTTTGGACCGTGGGCTATAGCCCATATCGTACGGCATACTATGGCACACCGTTTTTCATCATTTTTGAGGATTTGAAAAAAATGAAAAATGAAAAAAACGGTGGGTTATAGCCCATGTTTTTTGAAATTTTGAAAAAAAAAAGTTAGCCTCGTTTCTCATCATTTTGGACCGTGGGCTATAGCCCATATCGTACGGCATACTATGGTACGCCGTTTTTCATCATTTTTGAGGATTTGAAAAAAATGAAAAATGAAAAAAACGGTGGGTTATAGCCCATGTTTTTTGAAATTTTGAAAAAAAAAGTTAGCCTCGTTTCTCATCATTTTGGACCGTGGGCTATAGCCCATATCGTACGGCATACTATGGCACGCCGTTTTTCATCATTTTTGAGGATTTAAAAAAAATGAAAAATGAAAAAAACGGTGGGTTATAGCCCATGTTTTTTGAAATTTTGAAAAAAAAAAGTTAGCCTCGTTTCTCATCATTTTGGACCGTGGGCTATAGCCCATATCGTACGGCATACTATGGCACGCCGTTTTTCATCATTTTTGAGGATTTGAAAAAAATGAAAAATGAAAAAAACGGTGGGTTATAGCCCATGTTTTTTGAAATTTTGAAAAAAAAAGTTAGCCTCGTTTCTCATCATTTTGGACCGTGGGCTATAGCCCATATCGTACGGCATACTATGGCACGCCGTTTTTCATCATTTTTGAGGATTTGAAAAAAATGAAAAATGAAAAAAACGGTAGGTTATAGCCCATGTTTTTTGAAATTTTGAAAAAAATAGTTAGCCTCGTTTCTTATCATTTTGGACCGTGGGCGATAGCCCATATCGTACGGCATACTATGGCACGCCGTTTTTCATCATTTTTGAGGATTTGAAAAAAATGAAAAATGAAAAAAACGGTGGGTTATAGCCCATGTTTTTTGAAATTTTGAAAAAAAAAGTTAGCCTCGTTTCTCATCATTTTGGACCGTGGGCTATAGCCCATATCGTACGGCATACTATGGCACACCGTTTTTCATCATTTTTGAGGATTTGAAAAAAATGAAAAATGAAAAAAACGGTGGGTTATAGCCCATGTTTTTTGAAATTTTGAAAAAAAAAGTTAGCCTCGTTCCTCATCATTTTGGACCGTGGGCTATAGCCCATATCGTACGGCATACTATGGCACGCCGTTTTTCATCATTTTTGAGGATTTAAAAAAAATGAAAAATGAAAAAAACGGTGGGTTATAGCCCATGTTTTTTGAAATTTTGAAAAAAAAATTTGCCTCGTTTCTCATCATTTTGGACCGTGGGCTATAGCCCATATCGTACGGCATACTATGGCACGCCGTTTTTCATCATTTTTGAGGATTTGAAAAAAATGAAAAATGAAAAAAACGGTGGGTTATAGCCCATGTTTTTTGAAATTTTGAAAAAATAAGTTAGCCTCGTTTCTCATCATTTTGGACCGTGGGCTATAGCCCATATCGTACGGCATACTATGGCATGCCGTTTTTCATCATTTTTGAGGATTTGAAAAAAATGAAAAATGAAAAAAACGGTGGGTTATAGCCCATGTTTTTTGAAATTTTGAAAAAAAAAGTTAGCCTCGTTTCTCATCATTTTGGACCGTGGGCTATAGCCCATATCGTACGGCATACTATGGCACGCCGTTTTTCATCATTTTTGAGGATTTAAAAAAAATGAAAAATGAAAAAAACGGTGGGTTATAGCCCATGTTTTTTGAAATTTTGAAAAAAAAAAGTTAGCCTCGTTTCTCATCATTTTGGACCGTGGGCTATAGCCCATATCGTACGGCATACTATGGCACGCCGTTTTTCATCATTTTTGAGGATTTGAAAAAAATGAAAAATGAAAAAAACGGTGGGTTATAGCCCATGTTTTTTGAAATTTTGAAAAAAAATGTTAGCCTCGTTTCTCATCATTTTGGACCGTGGGCTATAGCCCATATCGTACGGCATACTATGGCACGCCGTTTTTCATCATTTTTGAGGATTTGAAAAAAATGAAAAATGAAAAAAAACGGTAGGTTATAGCCCATGTTTTTTGAAATTTTGAAAAAAATAGTTAGCCTCGTTTCTTATCATTTTGGACCGTGGGCTATAGCCCATATCGTACGGCATACTATGGCACGCCGTTTTTCATCATTTTTGAGGATTTGAAAAAAATGAAAAATGAAAAAAACGGTGGGTTATAGCCCATGTTTTTTGAAATTTTGAAAAAAAAAGTTAGCCTCGTTTCTCATCATTTTGGACCGTGGGCTATAGCCCATATCGTACGGCATACTATGGCACACCGTTTTTCATCATTTTTGAGGATTTGAAAAAAATGAAAAATGAAAAAAACGGTGGGTTATAGCCCATGTTTTTTGAAATTTTGAAAAAAAAAGTTAGCCTCGTTCCTCATCATTTTGGACCGTGGGCTATAGCCCATATCGTACGGCATACTATGGCACGCCGTTTTTCATCATTTTTGAGGATTTAAAAAAAATGAAAAATGAAAAAAACGGTGGGTTATAGCCCATGTTTTTTGAAATTTTGAAAAAAAAATTAGCCTCGTTTCTCATCATTTTGGACCGTGGGCTATAGCCCATATCGTACGGCATACTATGGCACGCCGTTTTTCATCATTTTTGAGGATTTGAAAAAAATGAAAAATGAAAAAAACGGTGGGTTATAGCCCATGTTTTTTGAAATTTTGAAAAAATAAGTTAGCCTCGTTTCTCATCATTTTGGACCGTGGGCTATAGCCCATATCGTACGGCATACTATGGCATGCCGTTTTTCATCATTTTTGAGGATTTGAAAAAAATGAAAAATGAAAAAAACGGTGGGTTATAGCCCATGTTTTTTGAAATTTTGAAAAAAAAAGTTAGCCTCGTTTCTCATCATTTTGGACCGTGGGCTATAGCCCATATCGTACGGCATACTATGGCACGCCGTTTTTCATCATTTTTGAGGATTTGAAAAAAATGAAAAATGAAAAAAACGGTGGGTTATAGCCCATGTTTTTTGAAATTTTGAAAAAAATAGTTAGCCTCGTTTCTCATCATTTTGGACCGTGGGCTATAGCCCATATCGTACGGCATACTATGGCACGCCGTTTTTCATCATTTTTGAGGATTTGAAAAAAATGAAAAATGAAAAAAACGGTGGGTTATAGCCCATGTTTTTTGAAATTTTGAAAAAAAAAGTTAGCCTCGTTTCTCATCATTTTGGACCGTGGGCTATAGCCCATATCGTACGGCATACTATGGCACGCCGTTTTTCATCATTTTTGAGGATTTGAAAAAAATGAAAAATGAAAAAAACGGTGGGTTATAGCCCATGTTTTTTGAAATTTTGAAAAAAAAAGTTAGCCTCGTTTTTCATCATTTTGGACCGTGGGCTATAGCCCATATCGTACGGCATACTATGGCATGCCGTTTTTCATCATTTTTGAGGATTTTAAAAAAATGAAAAATGAAAAAAACGGTGGGTTATAGCCCATGTTTTTTGAAATTTTGAAAAAAAAAGTTAGCCTCGTTTCTCATCATTTTGGACCGTGGGCTATAGCCCATATCGTACGGCATACTATGGCACGCCGTTTTTCATCATTTTTGAGGATTTGAAAAAAATGAAAAATGAAAAAAACGGTGGGTTATAGCCCATGTTTTTTGAAATTTTGAAAAAAATAGTTAGCCTCGTTTCTCATCATTTTGGACCGTGGGCTATAGCCCATATCGTACGGCATACTATGGCACGCCGTTTTTCATCATTTTTGAGGATTTGAAAAAAATGAAAAATGAAAAAAACGGTGGGTTATAGCCCATGTTTTTTGAAATTTTGAAAAAAAAAGTTAGCCTCGTTTCTCATCATTTTGGACCGTGGGCTATAGCCCATATCGTACGGCATACTATGGCACGCCGTTTTTCATCATTTTTGAGGATTTGAAAAAAATGAAAAATGAAAAAAACGGTGGGTTATAGCCCATGTTTTTTGAAATTTTGAAAAAAAAAGTTAGCCTCGTTTCTCATCATTTTGGACCGTGGGCTATAGCCCATATCGTACGGCATACTATGGCACGCCGTTTTTCATCATTTTTGAGGATTTGAAAAAAATGAAAAATGAAACAAACGGTGGGTTATAGCCCATGTTTTTTGAAATTTTGAAAAAAAAGGTTAGCCTCGTTTCTCATCATTTTGGACCGTGGGCTATAGCCCATATCGTACGGCATACTATGGCACGTCGTTTTTCATCATTTTTGAGGATTTGAAAAAAATGAAAAATGAAAAAAGGTGGGTTATAGCCCATGTTTTTTGAAATTTTGAAAAAAAAAGTTAGCCTCGTTTCTCATCATTTTGGACCGTGGGCTATAGCCCATATCGTACGGCATACTATGGCACGCCGTTTTTCATCATTTTTGAGGATTTGAAAAAAATGAAAAATGAAAAAAACGGTGGGTTATAGCCCATGTTTTTTGAAATTTTGAAAAAAATTGTTAGCCTCGTTTCTCATCATTTTGGACCGTGGGCTATAGCCCATATCGTACTGGCATACTATGGCACGCCGTTTTTCATCATTTTTGAGGATTTGAAAAAAATGAAAAATGAAAAAAACGGTGGGTTATAGCCCATGTTTTTTGAAATTTTGAAAAAAAAATTAGCCTCGTTTCTCATCATTTTGGACCGTGGGCTATAGCCCATATCGTACGGCATACTATGGCACGCCGTTTTTCATCATTTTTGAGGATTTGAAAAAAATGAAAAATGAAAAAAAACGGTAGGTTATAGCCCATGTTTTTTGAAATTTTGAAAAAAATAGTTAGCCTCGTTTCTTATCATTTTGGACCGTGGGCTATAGCCCATATCGTACGGCATACTATGGCACGCCGTTTTTCATCATTTTTGAGGATTTGAAAAAAATGAAAAATGAAAAAAACGGTGGGTTATAGCCCATGTTTTTTGAAATTTTGAAAAAAAAAGTTAGCCTCGTTTCTCATCATTTTGGACCGTGGGCTATAGCCCATATCGTACGGCATACTATGGCACACCGTTTTTCATCATTTTTGAGGATTTGAAAAAAATGAAAAATGAAAAAAACGGTGGGTTATAGCCCATGTTTTTTGAAATTTTGAAAAAAAAAGTTAGCCTCGTTCCTCATCATTTTGGACCGTGGGCTATAGCCCATATCGTACGGCATACTATGGCACGCCGTTTTTCATCATTTTTGAGGATTTGAAAAAAATGAAAAATGAAAAAAACGGTGGGTTATAGCCCATGTTTTTTGAAATTTTGAAAAAAAAAGTTAGCCTCGTTTCTCATCATTTTGGACCGTGGGCTATAGCCCATATCGTACGGCATACTATGGCACACCGTTTTTCATCATTTTTGAGGATTTGAAAAAAATGAAAAATGAAAAAAACGGTGGGTTATAGCCCATGTTTTTTGAAATTTTGAAAAAAAAAGTTAGCCTCGTTCCTCATCATTTTGGACCGTGGGCTATAGCCCATATCGTACGGCATACTATGGCACGCCGTTTTTCATCATTTTTGAGGATTTAAAAAAAATGAAAAATGAAAAAAACGGTGGGTTATAGCCCATGTTTTTTGAAATTTTGAAAAAAAAATTAGCCTCGTTTCTCATCATTTTGGACCGTGGGCTATAGCCCATATCGTACGGCATACTATGGCACGCCGTTTTTCATCATTTTTGAGGATTTGAAAAAAATGAAAAATGAAAAAAACGGTGGGTTATAGCCCATGTTTTTTGAAATTTTGAAAAAATAAGTTAGCCTCGTTTCTCATCATTTTGGACCGTGGGCTATAGCCCATATCGTACGGCATACTATGGCATGCCGTTTTTCATCATTTTTGAGGATTTGAAAAAAATGAAAAATGAAAAAAACGGTGGGTTATAGCCCATGTTTTTTGAAATTTTGAAAAAAAAAGTTAGCCTCGTTTCTCATCATTTTGGACCGTGGGCTATAGCCCATATCGTACGGCATACTATGGCACGCCGTTTTTCATCATTTTTGAGGATTTGAAAAAAAGTGAAAAATGAAAAAAACGGTGGGTTATAGCCCATGTTTTTTGAAATTTTGAAAAAAATAGTTAGCCTCGTTTCTCATCATTTTGGACCGTGGGCTATAGCCCATATCGTACGGCATACTATGGCACGCCGTTTTTCATCATTTTTGAGGATTTGAAAAAAATGAAAAATGAAAAAAACGGTGGGTTATAGCCCATGTTTTTTGAAATTTTGAAAAAAAAAGTTAGCCTCGTTTCTCATCATTTTGGACCGTGGGCTATAGCCCATATCGTACGGCATACTATGGCACGCCGTTTTTCATCATTTTTGAGGATTTGAAAAAAATGAAAAATGAAAAAAACGGTGGGTTATAGCCCATGTTTTTTGAAATTTTGGAAAAAAAAGTTAGCCTCGTTTCTCATCATTTTGGACCGTGGGCTATAGCCCATATCGTACGGCATACTATGGCACGCCGTTTTTCATCATTTTTGAGGATTTGAAAAAAATGAAAAATGAAAAAAACGGTGGGTTATAGCCCATGTTTTTTGAAATTTTGAAAAAAATAGTTAGCCTCGTTTCTCATCATTTTGGACCGTGGGCTATAGCCCATATCGTACGGCATACTATGGCACGCCGTTTTTCATCATTTTTGAGGATTTGAAAAAAATGAAAAATGAAAAAAACGGTGGGTTATAGCCCATGTTTTTTGAAATTTTGAAAAAAAAAGTTAGCCTCGTTTCTCATCATTTTGGACCGTGGGCTATAGCCCATATCGTACGGCATACTATGGCACGCCGTTTTTCATCATTTTTGAGGATTTGAAAAAAATGAAAAATGAAAAAAACGGTGGGTTATAGCCCATGTTTTTTGAAATTTTGAAAAAAAAAGTTAGCCTCGTTTCTCATCATTTTGGACCGTGGGCTATAGCCCATATCGTACGGCATACTATGGCACGCCGTTTTTCATCATTTTTGAGGATTTGAAAAAAATGAAAAATGAAACAAACGGTGGGTTATAGCCCATGTTTTTTGAAATTTTGAAAAAAAAGGTTAGCCTCGTTTCTCATCATTTTGGACCGTGGGCTATAGCCCATATCGTACGGCATACTATGGCACGTCGTTTTTCATCATTTTTGAGGATTTGAAAAAAATGAAAAATGAAAAAACGGTGGGTTATAGCCCATGTTTTTTGAAATTTTGAAAAAAAAAGTTAGCCTCGTTTCTCATCATTTTGGACCGTGGGCTATAGCCCATATCGTACGGCATACTATGGCACGCCGTTTTTCATCATTTTTGAGGATTTGAAAAAAATGAAAAATGAAAAAAACGGTGGGTTATAGCCCATGTTTTTTGAAATTTTGAAAAAAATTGTTAGCCTCGTTTCTCATCATTTTGGACCGTGGGCTATAGCCCATATCGTACTGGCATACTATGGCACGCCGTTTTTCATCATTTTTGAGGATTTGAAAAAAATGAAAAATGAAAAAAACGGTGGGTTATAGCCCATGTTTTTTGAAATTTTGAAAAAAAAAAGTTAGCCTCGTTTCTCATCATTTTGGACCGTGGGCTATAGCCCATATCGTACGGCATACTATGGCACGCCGTTTTTCATCATTTTTGAGGATTTGAAAAAAATGAAAAATGAAAAAAACGGTGGGTTATAGCCCATGTTTTTTGAAATTTTGAAAAAAATAGTTAGCCTCGTTTCTCATCATTTTGGACCGTGGGCTATAGCCCATATCGTACGGCATACTATGGCACGCCGTTTTTCATCATTTTTGAGGATTTGAAAAAAATGAAAAATGAAAAAAACGGTGGGTTATAGCCCATGTTTTTTGAAATTTTGAAAAAAAAAGTTAGCCTCGTTTCTCATCATTTTGGACCGTGGGCTATAGCCCATATCGTACGGCATACTATGGCACGCCGTTTTTCATCATTTTTGAGGATTTGAAAAAAATAAAAAATGAAACAAACGGTGGGTTATAGCCCATGTCTTTTGAAATTTTGAAAAAAAAGGTTAGCCTCGTTTCTCATCATTTTGGACCGTGGGCTATAGCCCATATCGTACGGCATACTATGGCACGTCGTTTTTCATCATTTTTGAGGATTTGAAAAAAATGAAAAATGAAAAAACGGTGGGTTATAGCCCATGTTTTTTGAAATTTTGAAAAAAAAAGTTAGCCTCGTTTCTCATCATTTTGGACCGTGGGCTATAGCCCATATCGTACGGCATACTATGGCACGCCGTTTTTCATCATTTTTGAGGATTTGAAAAAAATGAAAAATGAAAAAAACGGTGGGTTATAGCCCATGTTTTTTGAAATTTTGAAAAAAATTGTTAGCCTCGTTTCTCATCATTTTGGACCGTGGGCTATAGCCCATATCGTACTGGCATACTATGGCACGCCGTTTTTCATCATTTTTGAGGATTTGAAAAAAATGAAAAATGAAAAAAACGGTGGGTTATAGCCCATGTTTTTTGAAATTTTGAAAAAAAAAGTTAGCCTCGTTTCTCATCATTTTGGACCGTGGGCTATAGCCCATATCGTACGGCATACTATGGCACGCCGTTTTTCATCATTTTTGAGGATTTGAAAAAAATGAAAAATGAAAAAAACGGTGGGTTATAGCCCATGTTTTTTGAAATTTTGAAAAAAATAGTTAGCCTCGTTTCTCATCATTTTGGACCGTGGGCTATAGCCCATATCGTACGGCATACTATGGCACGCCGTTTTTCATCATTTTTGAGGATTTGAAAAAAATGAAAAATGAAAAAAACGGTGGGTTATAGCCCATGTTTTTTGAAATTTTGAAAAAAAAAGTTAGCCTCGTTTCTCATCATTTTGGACCGTGGGCTATAGCCCATATCGTACGGCATACTATGGCACGCCGTTTTTCATCATTTTTGAGGATTTGAAAAAAATGAAAAATGAAACAAACGGTGGGTTATAGCCCATGTTTTTTGAAATTTTGAAAAAAAAGGTTAGCCTCGTTTCTCATCATTTTGGACCGTGGGCTATACCCCATATCGTACGGCATACTATGGCACGCCGTTTTTCATCATTTTTGAGGATTTGAAAAAAATGAAAAATGAAACAAACGGTGGGTTATAGCCCATGTTTTTTGAAATTTTGAAAAAAAAGGTTAGCCTCGTTTCTCATCATTTTGGACCGTGGGCTATAGCCCATATCGTACGGCATACTATGGCACGCCGTTTTTCATCATTTTTGAGGATTTGAAAAAAATGAAAAATGAAAAAACGGTGGGTTATAGCCCATGTTTTTTGAAATTTTGAAAAAAAAAGTTAGCCTCGTTTCTCATCATTTTGGACCGTGGGCTATAGCCCATATCGTACGGCATACTATGGCACGCCGTTTTTCATCATTTTTGAGGATTTGAAAAAAATGAAAAATGAAAAAAACGGTGGGTTATAGCCCATGTTTTTTGAAATTTTGAAAAAAATTGTTAGCCTCGTTTCTCATCATTTTGGACCGTGGGCTATAGCCCATATCGTACTGGCATACTATGGCACGCCGTTTTTCATCATTTTTGAGGATTTTAAAAAAATGAAAAATGAAAAAAACGGTGGGTTATAGCCCATGTTTTTTGAAATTTTGAAAAAAAAAGTTAGCCTCGTTTCTCATCATTTTGGACCGTGGGCTATAGCCCATATCGTACGGCATACTATGGCACGCCGTTTTTCATCATTTTTGAGGATTTGAAAAAAATGAAAAATGAAAAAAACGGTGGGTTATAGCCCATGTTTTTTGAAATTTTGAAAAAAATAGTTAGCCTCGTTTCTCATCATTTTGGACCGTGGGCTATAGCCCATATCGTACGGCATACTATGGCACGCCGTTTTTCATCATTTTTGAGGATTTGAAAAAAATGAAAAATGAAAAAAACGGTGGGTTATAGCCCATGTTTTTTGAAATTTTGAAAAAAAAAGTTAGCCTCGTTTCTCATCATTTTGGACCGTGGGCTATAGCCCATATCGTACGGCATACTATGGCACGCCGTTTTTCATCATTTTTGAGGATTTGAAAAAAATGAAAAATGAAAAAAACGGTGGGTTATAGCCCATGTTTTTTGAAATTTTGAAAAAAAAAGTTAGCCTCGTTTCTCATCATTTTGGACCGTGGGCTATAGCCCATATCGTACGGCATACTATGGCACGCCGTTTTTCATCATTTTTGAGGATTTGAAAAAAATGAAAAATGAAAAAAACGGTGGGTTATAGCCCATGTTTTTTGAAATTTTGAAAAAAAAAGTTAGCCTCGTTTCTCATCATTTTGGACCGTGGGCTATAGCCCATATCGTACGGCATACTATGGCACGCCGTTTTTCATCATTTTTGAGGATTTGAAAAAAATGAAAAATGAAACAAACGGTGGGTTATAGCCATAGACTGTAAAAAATATGGACAAAGCGTTCCGCGGGTCTAACGTGAACGTAAAATGAAGCCTGTCAGTCCTTGCAATGGAAGTCGCCATCTTTCTAGATCCGTTTTGGCCCAGCTGGCCATTGGCTGGCCCAGACAACGAGGCGGGACTTCCCCCTTCTTCTTCGTTGGTTTTTATTTTGACTCGAGTGGGTGGGGGATCCCGTTCATAGACTGTAACGGTAGCCACGCCCCTCAG
Source organism: Protomyctophum bolini (assembly GCF_963924005.1). Lineage (NCBI taxonomy): Eukaryota > Metazoa > Chordata > Actinopteri > Myctophiformes > Myctophidae > Protomyctophum > Protomyctophum bolini. Next base: position 19,657,692 of record NC_137872.1, on the reverse strand, counting down.
AACATGCGCGACTTTATGGTCATTTTTCTAATAAATGGGACCATAATTTTCCAAAAAGAATATTATGACATTAGAAATGAGACTTTAAACTAGTGACTGGAAGCAAAAAGTATTCATGACCATGTTTATTAAGGTAATACAGTCTAGGTGAAGTTGGGCCAAAATACATGGACTTCTATGGGGCTATGGGTTTTTTTGAGCCCAATGAGAGCGCCACAACAGGCCATTATATGAACTTTCATTTCCTTAGTGGCTTCACAAAATATCCGTCTGACTGCCCCCCTGGTTATAGCCCATGTTTTTTGAAATTTTGAAAAAAAAGGTTAGCCTCGTTTCTCATCATTTTGGACCGTGGGCTATAGCCCATATCGTACGGCATACTATGGCACGCCGTTTTTCATCATTTTTGAGGATTTGAAAAAAATGAAAAATGAAAAAACGGTGGGTTATAGCCCATGTTTTTTGAAATTTTGAAAAAAAAAGTTAGCCTCGTTTCTCATCATTTTGGACCGTGGGCTATAGCCCATATCGTACGGCATACTATGGCACGCCGTTTTTCATCATTTTTGAGGATTTGAAAAAAATGAAAAATGAAAAAAACGGTGGGTTATAGCCCATGTTTTTTGAAATTTTGAAAAAAATAGTTAGCCTCGTTTCTCATCATTTTGGACCGTGGGCTATAGCCCATATCGTACTGGCATACTATGGCACGCCGTTTTTCATCATTTTTGAGGATTTGAAAAAAATGAAAAATGAAAAAAACGGTGGGTTATAGCCCATGTTTTTTGAAATTTTGAAAAAAAAAGTTAGCCCCGTTTCTCATCATTTTGGACCGTGGGCTATAGCCCATATCGTACGGCATACTATGGCACGCCATTTTTCATCATTTTTGAGGATTTGAAAAAAATGAAAAATGAAAAAAACGGTGGGTTATAGCCCATGTTTTTTGAAATTTTGAAAAAAAAAGTTAGCCTCGTTTCTCATCATTTTGGACCGTGGGCTATAGCCCATATCGTACGGCATACTATGGCACACCGTTTTTCATCATTTTTGAGGATTTGAAAAAAATGAAAAAAACGGTGGGTTATAGCCCATGTTTTTTGAAATTTTGAAAAAAATAGTTATCCTCGTTTCTCATCATTTTGGACCGTGGGCTATAGCCCATATCGTACGGCATACTATGGCACGCCGTTTTTCATCATTTTTCATCATAAATGTAGACGTCTAAATGTAGACGTCTAAATGTGTACGTCTAAATGTAGACGTCTAAATGTAGACGTTTAATGTGTATTAATGTGTTTAATAGTTATAATAGCATATCTGTGTTATAATTAATGGGTTTGATTGATTGATTGATTAAATTAATATTTTATTAAAAATGTAACAAGTACAAAAAAACAGTACAAGTACCGTCAAAACAAAATAATTCACAAAGGCAAAAAAGCACCGGTATAGGTACTTACAATTTACAATTTAGGCATTTAGCAGACGCTCTTAATCCAGAGCGATTTACATTAAGCAAGAACAAAAAAGCATGCAGGGAATACATCACATAAAAACATTTATCATGAAACATGCGTAAGCTAAGAAAGTAACAGTGGAAAATCTATATAATGAAACTATACATATAAATACATCAGAGACACTGGGCTCACTGCTACAATCAAAAAATCAAAAAACCACATATTACACACATAAAGACCCCCAGGAAAGTGTTCCAAAGCTTCTAAATGTCATGAACATGTATTTTTTTGCAAAAAGGGTGAAGTGTCCCTTTAAAGAAAAGACGTGTTCCATAATGTGTGAGGCAACTTGAATTGTATTGAGGCAATAAAGTGCAATAACAGGCACAATCATTGGCTGAAAAATATGTGTGCTCAAAATATCAAAGTGAAATAACAAAATAGGCACATAGCATGAATCACTTGAACAGTGCATTACTTAAACCTGTTGGGAAAAGATGTGCAACATGTTAGCATGAATCACTTGAACAGTGCATTATAAGTAGGCCTACTGTAGCCTACTTATGTAAACCTGTTGGGAAAACATGTGCAACATGTTGCATGTAAACGTGAGGATAGCTCATGTAAACAGGTGTAGATATAAACAGGTGTAGGCTGAGGATAGGTGGAGTAAAGTCCAATACTTACTATCATTAAATACCAACTTCAATAAATGCATATTCATTGCAGGTACAATAAATATACCAAAATGATCAAAAATGATTCAAAATAATAAGTGCAATTTGCTTCTTCCTTTCCTTTTTTTAATAGGAAGGCAACATCAGGAGAAAATACAATGATCAACACACACGCACAGAGGCAGGCAGGCAGGCAGACAGGCAGACAGACAGACAGACAGACATCTTTGTGTAGGCCAAAAATAGCTGATTTCAAAGTGTCTGGAGACATTAGCCAATAACATCACAGGAAAAAACAATCACATTCCGTGAAAACTATAGGATAAAACTCTAATAAAACTATAGGATAAAACTCTAATAATATAATACAACTATAGGATAAAACTAAAATAAAACTAAAATAAAACTATAGGATAAAACTTGAATAAAACTTCAATAAAACTCAAATAAATCTGAGATAAGCGATAGTGCGATAAGTGATAAGCGATAGTGCCATAGGCGATAGGCATTAGGCGTTAGGCGATAGTGCGATAGGTGATAGGCGATAGGCCCATAGTGGCCCATTCAGCCGACCGGCCGACCCATGGGCCAACCAGCCGACCCATGCATGCGACCCATTCGGCCGACCCATGGGCCAACCAGCCGACCCATGCATGCGACCCATTCGGCCGACCCATGGGCCGCCTGGCCGACCCATGAGCCACCCGCCGACCCATCATCATACATCACATTCCGTGCTCAGCCAATCAAATAATTTCCGTGGTACACACAGACACACAAAGCTGGGCATAGGATGTGGCTAGCACCCCTCAAAAAACACTTGTGTCAAGTGAGGGGTGCTCTTATCATCATACATCACATTCCGTGCTCAGCCAATAAAATAATTTCCGTGGTACAAACACACAAAGATGGGCATAAAAAACCCAAATCACATCCCGTGGTACACACTGACCATAGACCCAGACACACAAAGCCCAGTGTCACTGATGTCATGGACACTGGGCTTACTTACGTCCTGGACTACATGTTGTCTCAGGCCCAATCCCAATTGCCTCCCTCAAACCCTGAGCCCTGAACCCTCATTGACTTTAGTGACGTCAGCTGTAAGTGCTTGAGGGTGAGAGGCTGCAAGGGCTCCAAATTGTTGTGAAAGGAATGGGACAGCACTTTGAATATGAGTCCGCCATTCATGACACTTTGCATCACTTTATAAAAACTGTCCTTATTCACAGCTAGTGCCTACATGCCTATATGTCTATCATGTCTATTTTAGTATTTAAGCTGATTACTTGCGCAAGCAGAGCGCGCAAGTAATCATTTCGCTTGGTCTCTTCGAAGTGAAGCCAAGTTTTCTTCAACCGTAAGTCTGTGCCTGGTTTGCTGGGACTAGTTACAAGTTACAACATTACGTCATATACACACCATGTACTCTGGTCCCAGTTCTCAACGATGACGTAATGTTGTAACTGGTCCCAGCAAACCAGGCACAGATTTACGGTTGAAAAAAACTTGGCTTCACTTTTTGGAACCAAGTAACCACAGTATACTGCTAATCAAATTACAACTACATACTCTGTATGTAGTTGTAATGTGATTTGTAATTTGTAAATCTGTGCCTGGTCTGCTGGGACCAGACTACACAGATGACCATATCTCTTACGTCATCACTGAGAGCTAGTCATACATATACACACCATGTACTCTGGTCCCAGTTCTCAACGATGACGTAATGTTGTAACTGGTCCCAGCAAACCAGGCACAGACTTACGGTTGAAAAAAACTTGGCTACACTTTTTGGAACCAAGTAACCACGGTATACTGCTAATCAAATTACAACTACATACTCTGTATGTAGTTGTAATGTGATTTGTAATTTGTAAATCTGTGCCTGGTCTGCTGGGACCAGACTACACAGATGACCATATCTCTTACGTCATCACTGAGAGCTAGTCATACATATACACACCATGTACTCTGGTCCCAGCTCTCAACGATGACGTAATGTGTAATCTGGTCCCAGCAAACCAGGCACAGATTTGCATATACATAAAAACGGTTGAAAAAGACGGCTGTCACTTTTTGGCACCAAGTAACCACAGTATACTGCTAATCAAATTACAACTACATACTCTATATATATAGTATAATGTATATGTATACGTATGTCTAGTCATTAGTCATTGCTGGGACGGTGCATACGCATCGAAAAGGCTGGGACGGTGCATAGGGCGCAAAGTAACCACAGTATACTGCTAATCAAATTACAACTACATACTCTATATAATATATGTATATGTATACGTATGTCTAGTCATTAGTCATTGCTGGGACGGTGCATACGCATCAAAAAGGCTGGGACGGTGCATAGGGCGCAAAGTAACCACAGTATACCGCTAATCAACTTACAAATGACATATAAATAGAGGCAGAAACTGAGATTTGACAGTTTGTAGCGGTTTGTAGCGGTCGAAAGTACTTGCGCGCTCTGCTTGCACACTAGTAGGCCATTTATGGCCTACTAGTGTGCAACAAGCAAGTATGCACTCGGCAGAGTGCAGTTCTAGTTTATTATTAGTTTCGTAAATACACTTTCCTGTGTGATAGGGGTTGTAATATTCATATATAATAATATTCATTACTGCTCAAATTTAAAATATCTAAAAACAAATAAAGACCCCCAGGAAAGTGTTCTAAATCTTCTAAATGTCATTAACATCATATATTTTAGCAAAACGGGTGAAGTGTCCCTAACTGGAAGTGAATGGTGGTTGGATTAGGTTGAAACCTTTCCCAAATATGGAGTCATACTGTACATCATAGATATCTGATGTGACGATGTCAGACATAGACAAGTCACATGAAGTCCGAAATCTATATGGAAGCCAATTTAGTTCAGGCTTCAAGGAAGCATTTCTTGCATTGCAGCCAAGTTCCTTGTTGCTAGCGGGGCGATGAAGGTTTTCTGTGGACGAGCAAACCCAATCTCGGGTGCTTTGGATTGGGTGGAGGAGAGTGAGGAGTACGACTATCACCAAGAGATTGCCAGGTCCTGCTATGCGGACATGTTGCACGATCGTGATAGGAATGTGAAGTATTTCCAGGGAATACGTGCTGCGGTCGCCAGGGTCAAGGCTCGTGGCGAGAGAGTCATTGTTCTAGACATTGGGACAGGAACAGGTCTCCTGTCCATGATGGCTCTCACGGCCGGGGCTGACTTCTGCTACGCCGTGGAAGTGTTCAAACCCATGGCCGACGCAGCCCAGCGCATTGTGGAGAGGAATGGATTCTCCGACAAGATCAAGATTATCAACAAACACTCCACCGGAGTCACCGTGGGGCCAGACGGAGACATGCAAACGAGGGCCAATGTCCTGGTCACAGAACTGTTTGATACAGAGCTGATAGGGGAAGGAGCGCTGCCCACGTATGAACACGCTCACCGGAATCTGGTTCAAGAGGGCTGCGAGGCCGTGCCCCACCGGGCTACCGTCTACGCCCAGCTGGTGGAGTCGGAGCTGCTGTGGAGCTGGGCTCAACTGCAGCCCATGGAGGTGGAGAGCCGAAGGTTGGTGCCCCCGTCCGGTATGGGCCGTTGCGCTGGAGCCCATTCTGCGTGCGACATCCAGCTGAGTCGGGTGACCCCAGACAGCTTCACCCCCCTGGGTCCTCTCTGCACCATGTTCACTGTGGACTTCAGTAAGCCAGTGAGCAGCGCTCCTCGGTCCTACTCTTCCCGGTTCTCGGCTCCGTCCAACGGACGGGGCCAGATGGTCCTATCCTGGTGGGACATTCACATGGACCCTGGCGGAACCATCGTCTGCTCCATGGCTCCCAGCTGGACCTACCCAGAAGCTCAGACCGCTCCGTGGCGGGACCACTGGATGCAGAGTGTTTACTTCCTGCCGATAGAGAAGAGGGTAACAGAGGGGGAAGAGGTGGCTCTGACTGTCTGCCATGATGACTACAGCCTGTGGTACAGCCTCCAGTCAAGCAGCCAACAGGACACAAACACAGAGGCATCTCCATGTCGACCCCGTTGTACCTGCCAGGCCCACTTGGTTTGGACACGGCCGCGGTTCGGGGAGCTGAACGACCACCATCGCAGGGAGAGCTATATCAGTGCACTACGCAGCGTGTTAAAGACAGACAGCGTGTGTCTAGGAGTCAGTGATGGGAGCCTCCTCCCCGTCTTTGCCCACATCCTCGGAGCTAAGAAGGTTTTCAGTTTGGAGCATTCTAAAATGTCCAAACAGGTGATTCAACAGGTGCTAGAAGCCAGCTCCATGACAGGAGGCGTCCAGCTGCTGGAGATCAGACCTGAGCAGCTGACCAGCAAGGACTTAGGAGGAGAACAGATCTCGGTGCTGCTTGGTGAACCTTACTTCAGCACCTGCCTCTTGCCATGGCACTCCTTGTTCTTCTGGTACTGCCGGACCGCCCTTGAGGGCATTCTACGGTCCGACGCCACCATCCTGCCCCGCGCCGCTACGCTCCACATGGTGGTGGTGGAGTTCCGGGATCTGTGGAAGATCAGAGCGCCGTGTGGGACGTGCGAGGGCTTCGACATCAAGCCCATGGACGAGATGGTCCAGCGATCCCTGGACTTCCGCGAGTCCCACGAGTCAGAGCCCCACCACCTGTGGGAGTACCCCTGTCACGCACTGACCCAGACCAGAGCCGCCATGACCTTCGACTTCACGCGGTGTGTCCCTCAACAGCCAATCAGCAGCCAGGGGTCGCTCCCGCTCATAAGGAGCGGACGCTGTCACGGGGTTGCGCTGTGGATGGAGTACCAGCTGACCGTTGACATCGCTGTCAGTGCGGGGCTGACGGGACCAGTCAGTGAACAGGGCGTCTGTGAGTGGAGCCGGCACAGGAAACAGGGCGTGTACTTCTTCAGGTCACCGTGGGACAGCTTAGAGGAAGGCAGGGCTGCGGTGTCTTACAGCTTGACATTTGAACCCAGTTTAGGAGATATCAAAATGGAGTTCACTGTAGAGCAGTGATTCTCAACCGTTCAAAGTTTGATCATTTGTTTCTCGTTGTCGGGCAGAAACTGTGTCCCAAACTGTTAACTGCTCAGGGAATGGAAGAAGAAAAGATAACCTGTGTTCCAATTGATCGCTTTTTTGTGCGACCCTTTTGTATGATAAAGTACAGGGCATTAATTTATGAAAGAAACATAAAACATTTAAACATGGGCTCAATAGACTCAGTATTGTCAGATTGGGAAATGGAAATGTGCCCGATAAGACTTAAAAAATGCCCTTTTATAACATACATGGGGTCGATTCCATAGAGGTGTGTTGATACAGTATGTAACATCAGTCTACAGTAGCCTATGTATAGCCTCTATTATACTTCATGCGTGTTTTCAGACCCTACTGTCTATTTAGGGTGCTGTCACACTGAGTGATTGAACTATGATTTTGCCTATGCTTTTCAATGCAAGCGGTTTGTTGCCATTCGAGTCTTTGCAAAAAAGAATTATAATGATAATAATAAATCTCAATTCTCATTGAAAAGCAATGGCAGAATCTGGACAGACAGAACTAGAACTGCACTCTGTCGAGTGCATACTTGCTTGTTGCACACTAGTAGGCCATAAATGGCCTAGTGCGCAAGCAGAGCGCGCAAGTACTTTCGACTGCTACAAACTGTCAAATCTCAGTTTCTTTGAAATGTTGAATTATTAGGTTTAACTATTTGCTACCTACCTACTTTATGCATGTAACGTAATGACTACTTGTGCCTGAAACGGCAGTGGTGCCAGATTATATACATGTATGCATACGCATCAAAATTGGCGGGACGGTGCATATGCATGGAACGGCTGGGACGGTGCATACGAGTCCCGGGCGAAACTAGTACTTGCGCGCTCTGCTTGCACAAGTAATAAGGCCTAAGAATATGGCATAAGGCAGCAGAAATGTACATGGCCTATTATGACACACACACACACACACACACACACACACACAAGCACACACACACACACACACACACACACACACACACACACACAGTGTTCTCAAGCAGTGTATGGGACTGTCAATTGACAATATTGCACACCCAGGCAATTAGCAAAATCACACTGTGGCTAAACCACATATATGCTGCAGTGTAATTATCAAGATGACATACACCTGCACTGCTCTGCAGACAGCAGCAAACACTGTTTAGAATTCCAAACTTCCAAATAAACATTCACAAAACATATCACAGAAAGATACAATTACTGGATTCACCAGCATAACTTACGACATTGCTTAAAGGCAAGACACACACCATTTTGCCTCTTACTCCCTGTATAAGTCAGCTAAAATAAATATATATATATATATTCACACAAGTGTGTAGTGAGGTGAACTCTTGTCATCATACATTTTCACATTCTGGCCAATCGCAATCTTCACTAGGTAGGTAGGTAGCGGTACCATCCATGTACAACTGTATGAAGCAGGGGTCCAAATGAACCAATCAAACTGTGGGTCCTTGAAATACTAAAAAGGTTGAGAATCAGTGGACCGTCCAGCCTTTCATATTCTACATCAAAAGCTTATTTTTTGCAACATTGTTGTCATTGTCTCATAAGAGCTCATTTGGTTCAAGACTGCTGTTCCCCATTGTTGTTTGCTGCCCTCTGCTGGTCGAAAGGAAATGGCACTATTGCACTATTGCACGCGCTTACACACACACACACACACACACACACACACACACACACACACACACACACACACACCCCAACTGGGCACATATGTGGGCACCTGGAAGACACACCTGTATGTGTGGGCACTTTGACAACTGGTCACCTGGACAAAACCTGTGTGTGTGTGTGTGTGTGTGTGTGTGTGTGTGTGTGTGTGTGTGTGTGTGTGTGTGCGTGCATTTTAAACCCTACACTTAGTTGACTGGATTCCCAAGGGCTCTGTGGGCCCCAACCTGTTTTCGCTCGACACTGAATATCTTTGACGAAAATAGCTGAAAGTAAAAGTATCAAGAGTTACCACTCTCTATTATACTTGTATAATGGGATTTAATTAAAATAATAAAGGATTTTGAATCGTGAATGCTGGTGTTACAAATAATATAGATTTTACAGGTCATGTCAATAATACAAACCAATTGGTTAAAAAGCCTGCGCTTGCTTTTTAGATCCCCCTCCACACAGTAAACTGCTCAGTGTTAATTCATCTATGTGTAACTCTCTCAGAGTTAAATCAGCACTGAGGATTTTACGGTGTGCTCTCTCTCTCCATTTAGCCAGATGGCTCTGTGTTGCAATCCCCTCTCACAATCAAGATTAAGATTACACAGTCGCACACACACACACACACACACACACACACACACACACACACACACACACACACACACACACACACACACACACACACACACACACATACACAGGCAACAAATCGCACACCCACGCACTCTTGCACATATACGTCTTGGTGCACAACATTCAACACACAAGTGCCCCACACACGTGGTGGTAACACACTGTGTGGTAACACTGCGTTTATCCTGAGTTGACTTTTAATTCTGCGTACTGTGCTGATCCACACAGAGAAACTGCACAGTATAACCCTTACTGATCACTTTATCTCTTTGGTACAAGATGACAAGCTTGTGAGCTTGTGGATCAGAAACGAGATTTGGGGTGAGGGCGCTCACTGGCCTAGCGGTCCAGGGGCATACCACGAGGCACCAATGCAGCCTGGCAGCACACCGCAGGTTCGGATCCCCCTGTCTACTATATTGATAAAGGCAGAAAAGGCAGAAAAACAGATCTAAAAGAGAGATTTGGGGGTGTAAAAGAAACCCTATATTTGATCAAGGGTATCAAGTATCAACAGTTAGTTCTTCCATTTGTATACTCGTCAGAGTTACAGACGTGTCCAGAGGAAATAAGGCAAATAACTCAGAAGACACATGAGGGTCCATTTTGTTTCATTTGTATACTGATGATATAACACTGACACTTAATAGTCCGTAGAGTAGCAGCAAGGCTTTGCAAAGGGACAGATCTCTCACCACCGCAGACCCCCACCCCCCAGGCTTAAGTTATTAAACGGAGCCGTAGATTGCGGAAATTCAAGGTTGGAAGAAGGAGCAGTGTGCTGGATTAAAGTATTTTTACCACAAAGCCATGTATCCACGCTCGCTTATCTGAGTGCTGAGGGAGAGAGAGAGAGAGAGAGAGAGAGAGAGAGAGAGAGTGACAGATTGAAGAGGATAGACGTAGAGCCCTGCTGTCGCTCGACTGTCCAGTCTGGCGTTTCTCTGTCTCTCCACTCAATCTCTCTATCTCTCAATCACTCAATGTTTCTGTTTCGCAATCTCTCTACCTCTCCATCTCTGTACTTCATCTCTATCTAACTTCTGGCCTCCTCCCGCCTCTCGTTCTCCCCTCAAGGACCCCCCGGAGGGTGGGCCTCGACGCAGCATGAGGCAGGCGCCATGGGCTTTCTGGCGAACTTCCAGGTAAGCATGGGACGACAATCGTTTATTTAAAAAGAAATGTTATTTAGTTATTATTATTTATAAAGAAATTCGTCATTTCATTTCGTGGAGATTAATTTTTTAAGGACAATGTTATATGTACACTGGGATCAATTCGCTTTTGCCAAGCTGCATATCCGGTACCCTCTTAAACCCTCAGTCTATACTTAGTAAAAACGGACAACTCTGCACCAAATCTCTTCGCCAAAAATAGCCGCTGTTGTAGATTGGCCATTTTTGGGGCGAACGTTCCTCTCTGAATATGGATGCTGGGGAGTCAAGTGCTTGGTTAACAAAAAGTGCTATTTGAACAGTTTTAAGCATATTTTTGATCATCGCGATAATATCGTTAATCGCAAGTGTTTTTGGGGGCCACAATAACCCGTCCCCTTAACCTACCAGGAGATCGACCCGGTCACGTTGAACCTGTGCATCCTCATCGCCAGCTACGTCATCCTGCTCCTGGTCTTCCTCATATCGTGCATCATGTACGACTGCCGGGGCAAGGACCCCACCAAGGAGTACGCCCCGGACCCCCAGCCCGACGACGCGCCGCCCGGCGCCCAGCAGTCCCCCATCCGGCTGGTGGTTATGCAGAGCGCCCCCGCCCCGGCGCGCTGGGACGCCACCGCCAACATGATCACCACCTATCACGAGCCGGCCCGCGCCGACTTCAACGAGAAGAAGAGCACGATGGTCTGAGCGCGGGACAGACACAAACGAAAAGGTGTCAGGACTCTTTAAGGACTCTTGATAAGGACTCTCTCTGGCTGTTGGATAAAGCATAAACTTTGTATATATTGGACTTTTTTTGTATATCTTTATGAATATCTTTTTTATTTTGGACCTTTTTTGCTCCCTATAGTGCTTTCGGGACAATCCTTGGGTTTGATCTACACAGGACCAGATTTGGACGGTAAGGGGAGTGTGTGCGTGTGCGTGTGATATTTAAATGCTGTGCTGGGTCTAGAACTGTCATATAGCAGAGAAATGGCAACACTATAGAAATGTCTTACTCTGAGAGTGTACAGTTAGATTTGTACACTCTCTGAGTTAGACGTGACTCAGGGAAATAATGGTTGCATTTGTCAGAGTTACAAATGTATAAATGAACACCAAGGATTTCACTGGGAAAGAATAAGAGGGGTTTTATTGTTTTATTCTTATTGTTGGCAACTGTTACTCTCTTTTTTGTAAAGCTGGATTATTGCCTTTTGACATCTGAGAAAATATATTTGTCCCACATTGAGGTCACTGAACTTTGCAGCTGAATCAAATTGTACACTTTGTACTGCATGAGGTTGTTTTGTTTTCGTGCCAAGTTCCGACAACACACAATAATTCTCTAAATCAGACCCATGCAACTCTTACATTCCCAATGGGGAATTCAGTTGCTACAGAAGCTATTAAACACAGGACAGGTACAGGAAACTAAATAAGGGTAGATATAACTAAATAATAATACTAATGATAGAAATGTAAAAATAAAATAAATAAAAAAAGAGAGAGAGAGAGTAATCAGATGGTAATGGGATTAGATGAAGAGTACCAGAAAAGGTAGTGCAGATATCTTGCTTTGCCCTCAGTACTGAGAAGTGGGAATGGTGAAAGAGCTTTCAACAGGTGTAGTCAAAGTGCACTCACAGTATATTAACAGTGACAACGTATTATCAATAAAATAGTTATATTTTAGGTAAATGTGTACAAAGACATTAGCTTGCCACGTATAGGCTACTTTATTCTTGTGGCAACACACAATAATAAAAGATTGGACACCATTCAGGGATATAAAGTTCTGTGTTTGTGTGAGTGCGGAGGAACGTGTTATGGCTGTCAGGAAGACCCAGATACACGCCTTGAGCCTTGTGCGAAGATCAGCTCCTGAACTGCATGTGAGGCCCACGTTCTAATTTAGAACATGACAGGAGTCAGGAAGGCATATTCACCTAGCGTTGGAAGCAGTACTCTTGCCAAAATGGGTCAGCAAAAGTATTTCACATCAAACTATATCCATCACTGGATGCAGGTTGATGCTTTTATTTGTGTTGGGGTTTGGGGAAAACAAAACTCGGCTTGTTTCGAAGCATAATCATGTCACGTGATGTGATGTTTGAGTTCTGAGTGGATGTAGGCCTATTCGTGACACAAACAGCAATTTAAATTCACATTAATCGCATGATGTAAACACTCCCAGTGGACCTTTTATAGTGTAAAAATGACCTTGTTAAAACGGTATAAGTACTGCAGTCAAAATATGTACAAGTCAAAGTACCAAAAGTATTAGCTTCAAAATTAACTTAAAGCAGCTAAAGTAAAAAGACTCATTATGATGAACAAACTCAATCTACCAGAGACTCTGTCAGACAAAAACATGGGGTGTGTAATTGATGTGTGTGTGTGTGTGTGTGGGGGGGGGGGGTGTTGTACTATATAGAGACATATATTTCCTATTCAAGAGGAAGAGACAGCAACAATTAGGCTGTATCTACAAGGAGGTACTTCGTAAAAAAGCAAACGACCCCTCTCATCCACTCTGCAGGGAGTTCGAACTACTTCCCTCTGGTAGACGGTACAAAGTACCAAGAGCTAACCATAACATTTTTTTTTAATTCTTTCATACCAAATGCCATTAAGGCACTAAATTATACCATGTCTCGCTAGATTTGTTTGTTTTCCAATGTATCTGCCACTGTTGTCCTGCACTTTTTTGCCATGAGAAAATAATTGTGTTAAGTGTTGTTGCTGTTGTTGTAACCGTTTGTTTTTCATGTTGAGACCGAAGACGAATTTCCACACGTGGACAATAAATGAAACTAACTAACTAACTAACTTATCCACATTAATGAATGTACACATATATGAACCTGAATATGGCATATATATGCAGCATAGGCTATATTCTGCATATACTTGCCATATATTGGCATAATATGTTAATATATTTAAAATAAAATCATAGCATCATGTCGCGCACACCCTAGAAGGTGCCCGCGCACCACAAGGGGTGCACGCACCACAGTTTCGGAACCACTGGGCTACATGGACTATATGGTGATTTGTTATGTACTTATGTTTACACAGTTACTTCAGTAACTTTTTGAATAAACTGTACAGCGCATCTTTTCCAATATCAATTCAATCCAAAGGAGCTTTATTGGCATGAGAGAACCAATGTTTACATTGCCTCTGATTGGCCGGTAACGTCCCCTTCTGACACACACGGAAGGCGGAAGCTTGGCAAGAATCACAAGGACTTACTACAAAATAAAATAGAGCAAGAAATAAATAAATGTGCAAAACAGAGAAACACAGTGACACATTCTGATAATTCAGACAATAAATAAGCTTTTGTGAAGTTACTACTACTGCACATACTCGAGTAGTCTTTTCACCAGATTATTTGACTCTTATTTGTAATACCACTTTTACTTCTACTTGAGTCATTCTTTTAAAGTAACAATAATTCTACTGGAGTATAGCCTAGTAGTTTTTTGTGTATACTCCACCCACCTCTGTGCATATAGACAAATCCATGGAGGGGTACCCTGGGGGTGGCCATAACTGTGGTGTACCATTAAGCACAGCTTTACACCGCAGCACTGATTAGCTACAACTGGACTACAGGGCACTGCTCCATGGATTTGTCTATAGCCACAAGAAAGCAAATACTCCCAAGGTACAAAAGGTAAATATGATCTGTTAAGGATGTGATAACAGATACAGGTTTATGTTAACAAAATGGGGCCAGGCCAAAGTCAAGTGTAGTTATCATACACACACCAGCCACATGCAGATAATGAAGTATGCAAACAAAGTGTGGAGAGACCTAAACTGTAATCTATGTAATAAATACATGATAGCTCTGTTTGTTGTGTTGAGCATTATAGCATTCTCAAGGATACAGCAGGTTGGAATATAGTATCTATCTATAAAGTATAAACGCACCACATCTGTCTGTACGCACGCGTGTACTGCTGTAACGCACGTAACTCGAGAATCGTTCACCCCACGACTTCAAATTTGACACACGCGTTCCACACCCCAACAAGAAGTGCAGTGCCCGGTGTGGAGTCGGTCGGACCCACGGTTGTCCAGAACCGCCACAAAAAGGCCTCTGGACAGGCCCCTGCCCATGCAGGGTATGGAGCTGGCCTGTTCTGACATCACAACACTCCATATTTGGGCTTGCCTGACACAGAACTCCATAGGAATAAAGGGACACGGTAGATACAGAAATCTCTATACTGTATATGGGCATAAAAGGGACACAGACAGATAGATGCATGGGTGGAATGGGTACTGACACGGGTACTGCATACCCAGGTGGGGCATGGATCTCAAACTTCCATCGTTACCGACTCAGTGCTCTACAGCTGGGCACCAGTCTAGTAGATTGATACATTGACTTTGCAGTGGCCTAGACCAGTGAATGAGAGACGGAAACATAGATTGCTGGTTTGAACGTAAAGATATATTGAACTTTTCAAAACCAAATATGCCATTTAAAGGGGGGAAAATGTTGTCCCTTTAAAGGGAGACATTGGGAAAGTGTGTGCGTATTCAAAAGTGCGTGCGTGCGTGCATGCTCTCCTACTGGGTGTAACTGAAATGTATTTTGTGGTTGCCAGACCAGAACCCCCGTGATCTGTGCAGGTCCGCTGTCACTGCAAAACCCTCCGGCCCTGCGATTTGCAGGTTAGATTCTTTTTTAGCAATGTGAAAATGACCAATCTTCAAGTTAGACAGTTTAATATCTAATGGATAGATTTACATGCTACTAGCAAAGCATAACCATGCCATAAGATAAACAGGGGCAGAGATGGGTGGGGAAGACACGCAGTAAAGTTTGTCAGGATCGGGACTCGAACCCACGACACACTGTCATGCTGGATTACCAGCCAAGGTGCCTGGACCTCTTAGCCGGCCCAGGCCACAAGAGAAATCTTTAAATTAGTTATTCTTTTCAGAATCAGAAAGGCTTTATTGTCACACCTTAAAAATAATTAACAGTACAAGACGGGTGAAATTAATTTGCCAGGGCTCCTCAGACTTTAAGTTCATTAATAAAATAAATAAATAAACTTGTGATGATATCACTATATAAAAAACATCAACACAATAAAAAAACTAAAAAGAGTATGCTTTTCTCAACAATAAATACAAATATAATTAAACATGAGTGATGGACTTTGCAGCAGCAGCCAATCTCTGGTCTAGATATAAGCTCGGAGAGTGTGCCAGTTTTTCTGGTTTGATATCCCAGCAGCGGCCCGCTTGCTGATGATGTCAAATCTCAAGTCCACCAAACGTTCGTGTGGTTTCCTATATGGAACATGAACTTGAATAGTTCACATCCGGCTGTGATGATGTCCTCCTTGTTGGCTTGGACGTCCATAAACTTGTCCATAGCCCTCTCCACTTTGTCAAATTCCAAATACATAATTCAATTGGATTTATCCTAACACATGATAAAAAAAAACATCCTACTCCAAAGTACTTGGCACATTCCCAATTCCCAATTCTCAGTAGGATTGCCTTGCCAGCACTGCAGATTAGAGACAGTGCTGTTACCTAATAATGTTGGCAGATGTACACATGCAAAGAAAACGTGCAACAAAACACGACTTATATCACTCTCTCACACACACACACACACACACACACACACGCACACACATCCCAGCCGGCTTGATGGTGATTGACCAAAGGCCCGCAGGAAGTACTTTACACTAGTAGGGGGGGGGGCTGAGCGTTTAGTAGGGGTGCGCGTGGTTTAAGAATACTATTTATTTTATCCTCCAATCAGTCCACTTTTTATTTATATAAATAATAACGTGATATTTCAAAAAATAATTCTCCTGTTCGAGGGGGGGCTGTGCCTGGGGGGAGGGGGTGCTTCAGCCCCTCCAGGACCCCTACTTCCCTCAGCCATTTGACCATCAGGAGCAGCTGTGGGTGCAGCCAAATATTCCTCATTACTGAATGGAGCTGCCCCGTGACAGGTCCAATTAGATTTCCCGCTCAAATTCAGGAGGGACATGACTGCAGATCACAGCAGCAGAACAAACCATGCCAGTGTATACCAGAGTGACAGTACACATACATAACATAGTTTATATACCCCCAATAATAGTGTATCCCATGTGGCAATTATATCTTACTATACTGTTCTGGATAACCTGTCCGTACACTGGGCGTCACCAAGTCAATTGGTTGGACAGTTCTCAAGACGGACTCACAGACTCATGTATTGTAGTAGGCCTATGTACAACCATTTGAGCAATGCGCGCGCACACACACACACACACACACACACACACACACACACACACCTCCTGGTGGCGCTATAATAGGCCAATGTGAAAAGGGTGCCATTTGTTCTTACGCCTTTGATGGCAAGGCGATGATTTGAGGCATTTTGTTAAAAAAAAATCCACCTGTTGGTGGCGTTATAGCAGGCCAATGTGAAAAGGGTGGGATATATTCCTCAGCCTAGTAGGAAAGTGCGTAAAGGATTTCACGTAAATTGCACGCTGCGTGATTTCAGGCTTTTTGTTTAAAATGGGGCAATCCTGTAAAGCTGTGCAAAACAGCCTTCGGCCTGGTGGAGACAAAAAGGAAAGGAAGGAAAAACAGCTATACTGTATCACTGTTATTACTCTATTATAACACTTCTTCTAATTGAACGTGTACAAAGGGAACCAAATGGGCCAGTGAGGGTTTCACATTGTAGCAACCTGCGTGGCTGCCATGCACACTAATCCCGCACCAAAAGTAGCGATGTGCTTTGTACAGAAACACGTTATGTACAGCATGCTAGCAAGTACAGAAGTTAACCCCTTCTGTGAGACTGTGAGAGCAGCACACTTCACTGCTTCCAGTCTGAGAGCAGCTATAGGCCATACCTGTAAGCTTTTTGTTAAGTCATAGTGCATGCAAATATAGAAAGATTGAATAGGTTTGAGTGTGGGGATGTTCATTATATCTCTCTCTTCCACACAGGCGGACGGGCAGGGGTCGCAGACAGACAGACAGACAATACGGTTACTGCTCTTGTTTAGTGTATAGCGGTTACGCCACCACCAGTGGCTGTGGCCCTCAATGTGTATAGCCTGGGCACTATTCCATTTCGGGTTCATGAACCGGTCGGGAGCGGATGATATTGCTACGTCATGTTGTAGTATTGTTTTGTAGTCCGGTTTGTAGTTCCGGTTTGAAGGAAAAGGAAGTTCCGTTTGATTGTTTCTGCCTGCTGACTACAAAACAATACTATACAACATGACGTAACGATATCATCCACTCCCGACCGGATCATACGGCACTTTTGGAACAGAGACCAGGCTTTCCTCCGAGGTGGAAAGCCTGGTGAGGCGAGGTTACCAGAAGGCTATAAAACAAAATATCAAGCTGACTTAGGTGGATATGTGCTTTTACTTCTCAGACAGTAGTCGTAGCAATAACATTTTACCATGTGCTGAATAGAATGCATGGCCGTGCATGGTATGACAGTGTACTGTACTGTGCTGTACTTGGTCGTGTAGGGTTTCCTCCATTATGGATTCCCTGCCCTGCCAGGGGGAAAAGGTGCAACAGGTTGTGTTGCATTCTGACATGACATGGTAAACCAATTACAGAGCTGTTTAACCCTGGGTCACGTGTGCCAAGGAAAGCCTCTTTTAGCCCAGCCATATTCCCACCACTCTCTCTGTCTGTCTGTCTGTCTGTCTGTCTCCTTCCGTCCATCCTACAGGAGCAGTGTGCAAGTTGCACACACACTTTTTTTCTGGGAGGTCCCTGGAACCAACTCGGTCCTTGGTGGTTTTGAGCACCACTAATATAGAAACATACAGTGCCTTTTCAAGGAAACTGTTCTGATTTAGAAGACACTTTGTAGAACCGGCCTCAGGTGTTAAGGGGTTCACCTATAATTTAACCTAGTGACTAGGCATGTCCTTATAGGTGAACATTGTTCACAAATCGCAAGACAGAAGCTGTCACGGCGCGACTAAAGATGTGGAACCCAAAAGTAGAACAGACAGGCAGGAGTAGAGCAGATCATATGCAAAGTATTTATTATACTGAAAACACTGGACAGAACACCATAACATAAACTATAATCAAGCCGGGAACACAAGGGACTGAGGGTTTAAGTAGACACAGGGATCACAATACACAGGTGAACAGAACAAACGATCAACACTGGGATTGGCTGGGAGACTAACAGGACACAGGTGGAGAAAACTAGTAAACACAGGGAGGTGAGACAAGACAGGCAAACACAACTAGGCAGAACAGGAAACACTAGGGCAACACTACATAATAAAAGTGTGCAACAGACTGATATCGTGACAGAAGCTCACAACGAGTTGCAATGAATGTGGTGTGTCGTGAGTTAATTTGTTCTAATAGCTTCTACTGCAGGTTTGATACACACACCTTCACTCAGGAGAGGGAGGAGCTGACCACCAAACTCCTGTGTAACGCAGCGACTGACACCAACCTAGAGCTCCACCCAAGGGAGGTGGAAAGGGTGTTCAAGAGAACAAACCCCCATAAGGCCCCGGGCCCTGACAATATTATGGGCACCTGCTGAAGGTCTGCCATGAACAACTGGCTGAGGTCTTCTGCAATCTCTTTAACCGCTCCCTGTCTGACCACTCCATACCAACCATATGGAAGTCCTCCACCCAGTGTTGCCAACTCTCCACTAACGGAAGTAGCTAGTAGCTCCTCGAAAAGTAGCTAAAAGTCGCCAGGGGTGGGATATGCGCGCCGCCCCTAGCGACTTTTTTGCGTCCCTAGCGACTTTTAGGCGCCCCTAGCAACGAAAATATGTAGCCAGCCCAGATTTTTTTTTTTCATTTATGTGCACTTAGTTTGTATCATCTCTTGCTGTTTTTTTATATTACAATGAGTTTAAACGAGCAGCGAAATTTCAGAGTTCAGACCACAGCACAGAGTGCCTCTGCAGCTGCTGCGTCGAAAAACCCCTACCCATTAAAAAACAACAAAAAATAAAATCCTCTCCAAGGACCATCACCTTACCGTGGTGGCTGCCTGACACTGTTTTTTTACACTGTTTGGATTTTATCTCTGGCGCATATCTGGCGCCTGTCAACACGATTTGTCCCCAATTCACTGAGGAAAAAAAGCTAGATTTCTCGCCAGAAGCTTTTCACTAATTCAGTCGCTAGGGGGGTCTGGAAAGAAGCTAAATATGGTGACAAATCCGCTAAGTTGGCAACACTGCCTCCACCATCTGCCCAGTCCCTAAGAAAACTAACCCCACCTGCAATAATGACTACCGCCCTGTAGCTTTAACATCTCTGGTGATGAAGAGCTTTGAGAGGCTCGTTCTACCCCAGCTACAGAGGGAGGTTAGTGGGTTCACAGACCCAGTTTGCATACAAGCAGCAGAGAGGTACGGATGATGCAGTGATAACCCTGCTGCATCACACCTACGCACAGCTGGAGAAGCCCAAGTCCTTTGTCAGGATGGTATTTGTGGACTTCTCGAGTGCATTTAACACAGTGCAGCCTCACCTGATGGGACAGAAACTCCTCCGGATGAATGTCAACTCCCACCTCATAATGCTCATTCTGTCTTTCCTCACAGACAGACACCAGACCGTCAGATTCAATGGCAACTATACAGCTCTAACCGGGGCACCACAAGGATCTGTCATCTCACCAGTCCTGTTCACCCTGTACACAGATGACTGCAGCAGCCCAGACCCTGACATGCTATTCATCAAATATTCAGATGACACTGTTGTTGTCGATACCACCAACACCAATAACCGCATCATTGGGGTAATGGACTATTTTGCTGAGTGGTGCAATAACAACTTCCTGGACCTAAACCCCAGCAAAACTAAGGAGCTGCTGGTGGACTTTAGGCAGGGCCCGCCCACTTCACCTCCGGCCCTAGAGATAAATGGCCAGGCAATAGTGTCGAAGAGTACAAATACCTCGGCACCACCATCGACCATAAGCTCACATTCAACGCGGAGAACATTCACTCCAAGTGTCAACAAAGGCTGTTCTTCCTCAGGAAGATGAGGAAGCTTCGATCCTGCAGGCCATCGATCCTGCAGGCCTTCAACAAGTCCTTTGTAGAATCCATAATAACCTTCAACATCACATCATGGTTTGGTGTGATGCGTGCCATCAACCGGAACCCTCTCGACAGGGTGGTTAGGATCAGCGGCAAGATCATTGGGAGGGACCAGGAGTCATTCAGCAGCATCCATAAAAAACAGACAATAAAGAAGGCCTCTCAAATAGTTGAGGACAACACACACACCCTCCATAACCACTACGAACTAATGCCCTCAGGCCGGCGATACAGAGCATCAAAACTCACTAAAAGGGGCTCAGCTAGCTTTGTGCGCACCTCCATCGGACTCTTGAACACATAGGCTGAACCCCCTCCCCATTGGAATCCATAACAAACAACCCCCCCTTTCCACCTGATGGACTATATAGAGAATGATGCATAGGTTGCATACAGTAAATAATTAGATTTTAATCATTAGTACAGTACTTATAGAACAGATTTGAAATATATTATGCTTTTAAGTAGTTCCTCTTAAAAAAATCGTTTTTATGAGCTTTTATATAGTAACTGTGTTTGTGTGTACTGTGATCTCTGTTGTCTTTACCACTGCACAAAAGAAGTTTCCGAAAGGAAAAATAAAGTTCTTTGACGTGAAGTTGAAGTAATAAACCCTCACATGTGGCCCCCATGGCATTCTTCTGTTGACAGTGCTAATGTCTCTTTTAAAAGCCAGAAACAAAACCCCTCTTTCTCACACTGTGTGTGAATCGACGCTATTCTTTAGCCCACGGACAATAGACGTGTGTGTGTGTGTGTGTGTGTGTGTGTGTGTGTGTGTGTGTGTGTGTGTGTGTGTGTGTGTGTGTGTGTGCACGCGTGCGTGTGTGCGTGCATGCGTGCGTGAGTGTCAGACTAGATATACAGTAGCATAGTTTGTATAGGCTTGCTGTTGGATGCTTTTATTGCGTTCACAATACATAGACTAGGATCTACTGTTGTGAGGCCTTTGGTGTGCAGCCTTTTGAAAGCAACGAGAAAGACACATACTGTACAGATCTAAACTTGGCATGACGCCAAAGATCAGGAGGGCATGAGGGCTTGTCTGTTTGGAGGTAGCACAAAAACATAATGTTGCACAAGATCATGACTTGCATTTTTGGATCATTATTGTAAAAAATAAGAATATAAGAAATAAGTAATCCCTTTTCTTCTTATTATTTTTTTTAAGCAAAAAGCAAAACAGTTCCAATGACTGGACGCGCGTGTCCCTGGCCGCGCATGTCCCTATGTATGTTTGGAGTTAGCCATGTGGTTCACGTACTCCAACAGTAGTGGTCTCAGCCACCGCGGTGGATATTTGGACATTCCGTTAAAAAATAATTTAATGTTGCCACTACTGTTGGAGCAGCCATAAACTACACAGGTTCATCCCGATGTTCTGGGCATCTTTGTAATGTTAGAGTTTAGTAAAAAGCAGGTAAAAGAGTAACGTTTGAGGCAGACTGACATCAGTTACTCTGCCGTTCACTATAGTAGAAGAGGTGCGCCTGGTGAGGGTTTAAACCCGCAGCTATGTCGAGTCCGCCTACAGGAAATACATAAGCTGCGACCATGAGACCCGCTCCTGGATTCGTCTATCTATACTGTGTAGGCTAAAAGCTCTGTATTATTCAATGGCAAACGATCAAATTACACTGTTAACCGAGCTGTGAGGGTTCATCAGATGGGCCTACAGCACCTCATGTTCTATTCACCATGAAGCTCCATTACCTATTTATTACAGTGGTTCTCAGACTTTTAATAAGCGTTGTCTTTTACAGCTGGCAGCACCGTTCTGACACACATTACTATGGTGAAGACGAACTGCTGGTGCTCTCCTTTTCCCAGGGCCTGAGCATTGTGTTTAATCATTATTGCGCATAGGCCTATAGGAAATATTAGGTGAACTAATCATGACAGATGAACTGATTCACGATAGATGAATGATTTTTTTAGAATATGAAGTTTATTAAATTTGTCTTTTTAAAGTGTATTGTAGGATACCGGCATCTGTAGTCTTGTATAGGATGTATGTTCATTCTGTCTGTTACGGCCTTTTGTCTAGGGGTATAAAGGCCGTAACATAACTAAAAGGACAAAGAATTTAAAACTGTCAAATGTTAACTTCCTGTTAATTTAGCCATTTTTGTTAGGAAGAAAACCTGGACTGGGTCTGTGGATCCAGGTCCAGATCTTCAAATGGGCCTAGTAAAATCAACTGGAAGTTAACATTTTTATTAAAAAATAAAGCGGTAGGCCTACAAGTTTTGGTTATGTTCTATATTACTCTGAATCAACTTTGTGCTTGTTCACATGAGGCATATTTTGAATTATCAATTTTTAATCACTGGAGGAATTATTATTGATTTCTTGTCCACATTTGGAGTTACATCATGGCAAGGTAACTACTCAACCCAAACCTCGACCAAAGTGGTCTTGCACTTTAAAGGAGCATTCAGTGATTTGGAAAAACCCCCAGTCACGCAAGTGACTCACCAGGCCAACAGCACGCACACCAAGGCCCGCCCCCACTCGATCATGATTGGCGGAAGGACCCCCTCTATCCTGATTGGATGAAGGCTGGGCCACCTAGCCAAAAACAAAACCCTGGACCCCAGGGGTTAACTGGGGACAGGGAGGAACTCCTTATATGGTCAGCAGTGCACACTCAGTGAAATCTAGAGAAAGAAATACACCTTTAACTAATAAAAACAAATCAGAATCAGCTTTTGAATGGGCACAACAAGGTGGCTACAAAGCCCAGCAGACCAGAGGCTTAGTTTGGTCGGGTGGAGTGAGACGACAGAGGAAGCGATTCTCTGCTGTCGAAGCTCAGGCTGACATGCAGTCCAAGAGCCATTAGCCAAATTCCAATAACTACAATCTTGGCCATGCGCTTGCTCACTCACACTCGGTCACTACACTAGCATGGCGGTGTTATGGTGAAATTAGTGACCTGCCGACATATGTGACCATAATAAATAATAATAAAACTTTTTTTATATAGCAACTTTCAAATTGCATTACAAAGTGCTTTACAACAACAACAAACAGAGAAATATACAACAAAGACATTTCAATAGAAAACAAAAGCAGGAAAATATATATACTAAAATGTTAGATTGGCAGTGGCAGGCTAATCTATAAAAGTGGGTTTTTAAAAGGGATTTAAAAGAGGACACTGATTCAGCGCGCTTGATGTGTAAGGGCAGTGCGAGCAGCAGCATTCTGTACTAGTTGGAGACGATGAATAGATTTTTTAGTGAGAGTTACAATATACTAAGCGTGAGAATATGAATGCATGAATTACTTTTGTCAAGTCGGAGGTGGATAGAAATTATTTTATTTTGAGCTGGAGTGAACAAATGTGAGTGAACGAGTGGCCGAGATTTGGGGTATTGGAATTTGGCTAACATTTGAGAGTCAGCTTTATTTATTTTTATTTAGGAGAATGGGTGTGGCCCCCAGTCAATCCACTCCCATGTGTCAGTCCATTTCATAATCAAGGCTTTAGTCTCCACCTCCAACTCTCCACCTCAGAACAAAGGAAAATAATAAAATTCCAAAATATAATACAATTAATCTAACTTCAAAATATAATACAATAGACGGCGAGCCGTAATGTAATGTGCAATTTCTGTCTTTT
Source organism: Protomyctophum bolini (assembly GCF_963924005.1). Classification (NCBI taxonomy): domain Eukaryota; kingdom Metazoa; phylum Chordata; class Actinopteri; order Myctophiformes; family Myctophidae; genus Protomyctophum; species Protomyctophum bolini. Next base: position 19,633,296 of record NC_137872.1, on the reverse strand, counting down.
TTAAAGCCGACCCTGGGCGCTGAGCTCCAAGATTTACTATTTGTGCAAATGGCAAATAAAGTCTACCGTATTCCATTCTATTCTATTCTGTCAGTGATCCCAAGGACTGTCTAAAGAGGACGGGAAGTGAAGACCGTAAGGGCGCCGCCATGTTGCTCACATGGTGCTCCATGGAAGGAAAGAAACATGCACAATGGGCTTTATGCAGCCAACACTTCCGCGTTCCGTTCAGCTTCCTTGGTCTGCAACTGCGCATGTTTCTTTCCTTACGGTCTTCGCTTCCCTTCCCGTCCTCTTTATACAGTCCTTGAGTGCTCCCAGGAACTGGCTTTTTTGCCACAGCACCAGCAAGCAATGATTAAACTTTTGGAATGGAGCGTTGCTCTTTTGATCTTCCTAGTCGTGTCTGACAACCTGGCCGTTGAATAGTTATCACAACAATGAGAAGAAGGCCATGCTTGACACTGTTTCAGCTAAGATATTTGTGTCAACGGCAGGATTTTAGAGCACAGCACAGCAACGGCAGGTTTGAGTGATGCGCATGTCAATAAACACTGAGTGCACTGACATGATTATCCAAAGTGCTCTCATAGAACACTCTCTGTAGACATAGCCCCTCTTAGGCCACGGGACCCCCATAACTCAGGCACGTGCACACAGAGACATCAAAGAGGGCTTCAGCACCCAGCCCTTTTACCCGTCTGTAAACAATTGCCCTCTCCAGACCATGAATGCAGCATTACCATTTACTATGGTGAAAGAAATGTAAATGTGGATGCCCTGGAACCCCCTCAAGGACCCCTGGGGGTTCCGGACCCTCGTTGAGCCTATAAGTTGTAGATGAGCTATTTGTGGCTTATTTGTCATACAACAAAGTACATACGTAAGGCTTTAACAAAAAGAGAACCGGTTACATTCCCTGAAACCGGTTCACTTTTGCTGACTTGTAATGTCTCCATTATGAGCAGTAGGTAGCATTCTAGAATCATGCATTCATACATTGATTGATTGATTGATTGATTGACTGACTGGTGTTCCACCCTCCAGAGAGAAAGGAATCTATCCCTCCATTACTAATAATTAGTATATAAAGTGTCATAATACCATGGCATAGGCCTATGCCAGAGAGAAGGTTGCACTGTGCCATATGCCAGAGAGGGAGGGTTGCACTCAGATTTGTCTCTATTTCTGGGTCACAGTGACACACGGGGAGGAAAGACTTGCTCTTGTTTAATTAAACTACATTTCTGGCAGTAAATCTACAGGTTTTCCTTCACGAGAGGGCTCTAGTCTGAACTATCACTGCATGCCTGTCACGTAGAGTATATGTTTTGGTCTCTAAAGGCAGATCTTACTTCCTCCCACACATTTAACAGTATTTCATAAGTTTAACAATAGAGCTGTAGCCTATATTTCAAAATAAGCTTATTGTACAGTTCTATCATCTGAGAATGAGCCATGAGCCATGATGAATTCCTGTTCTGTTCTTTAACTATATAGAAGTGTCTATTTGTATGTCTCCAAATGTTTTGATGAATTGAACATGGTGGACCCAGTGTTGTAAACAAGTGTAATGCTTAATTGGGTCGTCCACTCACAGTTAACAGTCTTTGTATTGAGTTTGTGTTTGAAATGTACTGTAATTCTGCAAACTGTTAATAAATATTTCAATCAATCAATCAATGAACAATGTTCAAATATTTTTACTTGAACGATGAATTATTCCACATTTTGGTGGCATAGGAGCGACATCAGACAGACAGACAGACAGACAGACAGACAGACAGACAGACAGACAAACAGACAAACAGACAGACATGGGCCGCTTAGGCTATACTTATGCTGCATGCACTAAAGCCTAAAGGCAAGGGTTTTTCATTAGTTTTGCAATATTTCACATGGCTGCTTTGGTAGAATCCTACTCTTAATACTTACCGTAAGTAAAGAATAATTGTCGTGTTCTGACTTCCACCTGTGTGACATTCAAACATTACACACACTATTGTTTTTAGACCAAAATGTGCAATACATTTTCCGGTCGCCACCGCCCACATCGATCCCTGATTGGCTTCTACGACTGTTTCGTCATTCACGTTTAACACACTCATTGGTTGAATGGTTGCCCGTCACGAATAGCACGGCATTTCTCCAGAAATGGATCAATGTTGCCATATCTGCTTATTATAAGCGACCATATAGTTTTTTCCTGCAGTTTTCTTTCTCTGTAATCGAAATAACGAATCCCTCAAGACAGATTTAGCAGCCAGAGCCAACAGAGTCGAGAGATTCCGTTTGTTAATAATTGCTAGTTGTGGTTTGCGGTTTTTTGAGGGTTGTTGTGAAGTGTAGCATAATTGCTTGTTTGTGCCCAATGTTCATTAAACCATTGGTGCTCAAACATTTTCATGTCGGACCTCCAAATTAACATAGTATTTGTCCACGGACCCTCATCATAAAAGATGTGTGTACTTAAACATTTTCAGAAATATTCCCCCCCCTCAAGATTAGATATTTAAAAACATTAGCCTACATAGCTGGGTTTGTTTTTGTAGACCTGTCTGCTTCGTCTCTCACAAAACCTGGCGACACTGAAAAACTTGATAAATGATGCGTGTGTCGTTCTGGTGTGCTGTGGATCATTCTTATCGAGCAGCAGGGGGACCAACCTGAGCGACAAGGCCGGCGGTAGTGCGCTCCTCCTCGGCTTGCGAGGCGGGTATCGGATCGGTGTTTTGGTGGAAGCGGCCGGTGGTTGCCGTTGCGTCCTCATGGATGTTGTGAACCGTATAATGTGGATTTAATAGAGATACTCGCGTCACAGAAAGATGGTGTTTAGGAAGAGACTCAAAGCATTGTGCGCTGCTGTTGGCCGCTGCTAGGATTGTGTGCGCGCGTGCGTGTGTGCGCGCGATCTGTGTGTAGTGTGGGGTGTTTCAGACACTAGAGTGAAAGTGAAGCTGATTTTTGTTGTTGCTGCTGCTGCACCACCACCAGGCCTTTTATTCACCGATCTGATCCTCTTCTGATCAGCTGTTGCTTTTCGATTTTTTTTGTTTTGTTTATTTATTTTAATATTATTATTTTCCAAACACGTTTTGAAAGATGAAGAGTGTTAACATCCGCTCCCAGAGGTGGGTGTTATTAGTTTAATTTAAAAGAACGAAAACATTTACCTTCTGTCAGGTCATGATTATTATTGTAACTTCGACAGACAGTGTATAGATATCCATTTAGTTTAATACATTATAGCCTACAATCTAACTTAGTATGGATAGGCATTGCATGAACACACGTTGCTCTGTCTATGGGAAATGAATGTTGTGTGATAAGGCTGTTTTAAAACTTATCTAAAAACCATTATCTGGTGTTTAATAGATTAGTGAATTCAACTGCATCAGAGCTATTTGCACTGCAGTGCTAAATCCTATACTACTACTACTACTACGAGTACTACTACTACTACTACTACACTACTAGGCCTACTTTCATTAATGCTAAGTTTAGTGTATAAGTAATACCAAACCTCTAATGTTGTTAAATTCATCTTAAGAACTGTAGTAGCCGTGCACATTTTGACCAAACGTTTATGGGAAATCTACAGTGGCATGCATGGTTGTCAAACCCTCAAACTTCAGACTACAGGAGTTTGTAGAATTATTAACTTTGTCATATTTATTGCATGTACAGTGCAGGTAATTGTTTTATGATATAGATATTTGGCAATAAATTATATTGAACTAATCAATGTAATCAATTATTGAAACTATTTTAATGGTTATCACTTATCAGTCAATCAATCCCAATTTTCAAAAAACAATAGTGAAATAGCCAATCTAACACTCACTCTCACACACACACTAATGGAAAAAAATAATCAATGGAGTACATCACTGCTTTGTCATGGAAGTACCGTACTAACCCTTGTGTCATACAAGAACCAAAAATAAACAAATCAGCCCCACGATTCTGTCAGGTATGTGTGTATAATTTATATGACAGATTTACATTTGATAACGTCTGTGTTTCAAGAAAATGTGTTTATTCTGTTACTCTTTGGATAAATTAATACTTTTTCACTGTCTGGTGATGCTTCATATCCAAGAGTAAACTTGCGGAGCTGATTCATTTATTTTTTTGGAACATCAAGATCTAAGATGACCCTATGGCATTTTCAATAGAAAAAAACGGATAAGCGACATAATGTACATCAGACTTGTATGTCAGGTTCTAGACATTACTCACTTTGCTGAAGTTTGCAGGCTCAACATGTTTGACATAACTAGAATGATGCAATTAGCAGTTGCAAGTGTGGTTGCCTCTTGTAAGTGGAGATGCTGATGGCATGCATCATAATAATGGAAAACCCCATAGATTATTATGGCATCAGCATGATGACATAATGTAAAATCCCATAGATCCACATGACGTCAGAACTCAGAAGTTACTCTAGAAACAGACAAACGGACAATAACAATGGTGCGGTTGCTCGGCCCACAACGACATTAATAGATAACAGTTGACCCTCGCAGGCAGCTTTCTTTCTTTAAGTTGGACAATTATGTGTTGTTTTTCATGTCTTTGCAGGTTTATGAACAGGCCTGCCTCTGCCAACTGCCGCTACCAGCCCACCTGCTATGAGCATGCTGCAAACTGCTACACTCACGCGGTTAGCAAACAATATATTACTGTCTGTCTATGAACTAATATAATACTAGGATCTCAACCTTGTCTGGAGGATCGGGCCTGCTTGAAGACCTCAAAAGCGTTGGCGGGCTGAGCTCGGCTGACCACTTCAGTCACTTTGCTCTGTGTTTACATAACAAAACAATGCAGTATATAATGTTGTGCCCATTCTTTTCCCTCTATACCAGCAGTCATCAGACACTGGAGTAGTGTGGTGGTGTTTACCTGCAGAAACATACTTGCTTTCTGGCTGTATTTAGGTATTAGTTTGTTTTTTTGGGCAGCCAAAACAAACGGTGAAAATGCAAGAGGACAAAGTGTTTCTGCAGCTAAAGGGCACCACACTCTGTTTGAGTACCACAGACGAAAAACAGTCCAAATTGCATTCTGACCCCTCCACAAAAAGGCCTCGTTGTCCTGAACCCTTATCTATCATTTATACATTATGGATGAATAGTGTGGACTTGGACTGTTTTTCGTCTGTGGCATTGAATGATGGGTAAAAATGTATGTATTGTTTTATGAACACAGGGCAAAGTTATATGCTGTGCATACCAAATTGTCCCATTAGGGTCCATTTGGTTCCATTTGTACACGCATGAGTTACAGACCCATAAGGGTCCATTTGGTTCAAAACTATCATTTAGCTGGGGAGCCCCTGGAACTCCCTCAAGGAGTGTCCCTGGACCCCACTTTGAGAACCACTGCTGTAAGCGACACAACTGCAGCTATTGAAATTAACGATGGGTGTTGTTAGATTTAGGTGCGCGGGCATGGACCCGTGACACACCCATGGCTCTGGACACGCAACGCCTACATCTAAGTAACACCACACATTATTACATTAATTATCTGTTGCGTTGCATACTAGCTAGCCTGCCATGTTTTTGTTTTTTTCAACCCATTAAGGCCTGATGCCTGATGCTCAAACCTTTTTTTTCTTTTTAATGTTAAGGACACCCAAAATATTATGTATTTGGCTGTCTGAAAATGTTTTGTGCTAGCGACCCCCCACAGAAGAGACAGGTTGCATTACAAATGTCAGTTTTTTTCAAACACTTAGCCAGAAGTCAGGTTAGCCAATAGTTGCTCCGGGGATAAATTGAATCTTGACCATCAGATGAGACATGACCTTTGACAACGTGTGTTTTTGTGCATCATGCACGTAGGTCCTCATCGCGCCGGCCATCGTGGGGATGTCACTGCTCCACCGACTGTCTGACGACGCCTGGGAGAGGATGACGGCGTGGGTGTACGGCACAGGCCTGTGTGCCCTCTTCATGGTATCCACCGTGTTCCATGTGGTCACCTGGAAGAAGAGCCACATGAGGTGCGTGCGAGGATGCAGTTATTTTGAGATGACTGCCAAAAATGTGCTGTGAGCTTGTAGATCGGCTATTTCCACCACATATATATATATATATATATATATATATTATTATTATATTATTATATTAAAGAATATTTTTTCCAATCTGCCCAGTACAATTGCTGTTGACGAACCCTAAAATAAATGTATTTTTATATACATGTCCCAATGTGGCAAAACCACAGCCCATTCAGATATACGAGCTCTGATCTGCTGTCACTATTATTTCTTATTTTGTATTGATCGTTGATCAATACAATCAATCGTTGATCGTCATGGAAAATGTCATGATCAAAAAACAAAATCATTAAAAAAGGAGGCGGACCTTTACTGTACACGATTACATCACCAGTTCATTGAAATTGCATTTCAGCCACGCCGCTGTTGCACAAGGTTCCTTATTTCCTTATTGCTCATGTCTGTTAGGCGGCAAACCATGCAATTGGAACAGCAATGTCCGTGTTAACCTATGTGTGAGTGAGAGAGAGAGAGAGAGAATGAACAATGAGAACAATGCCATGCGTTACACAGAATGCACAAAGTGTCTGTGTGTCTTTTCAACAGGGTGAGAGGAAACGATTTCACTAAAATAATCTCTCCAATCTCTTTTGCTTCCCGTTGGACCAGTTGTCCAATCTGATCAGGCATGGAGCCAATTTTAGATGGCCCCAAAGTAATTTTGTCCCAGGCCATTAGTGTTTGAACAAAATCCCATATGACTGACCGAAAATCATTTTTGGATAGTCAGTTCTCAACCACTTAAACCCTCTATTCTTAGTCAAATGGACCTGCTTTGCAACTGTACTTGGACCAGCAGTTATTTTAGTCTATACCAAAGCTCTTCAACAAAAATGGACTATCTACAAGCTCACAGCGAGTTGCAACACAACCCGTTGTTGATTTGCGATACTTATTTTATAACTTTTTAAATGTATACATGAAATTCTTTTGAAAAACTTAAACATTTCTGGGTTTTGTCATTTTGAAAATCTAAAAAAATGAGGGGGAAAAAGGGAACAAACAAAAATTGGCAGTTACTCGTGACCCATAAAAATGGGCCCAGCGACCCCAAGAATGTGTCCCGACCCACTGTTTGGGAACAGTGCTTTAAATTGATGGCATCACAGCAGACACTGGCTGACTTGTTAGTGTGGGTCTTGTGACGGGGACAGTGTCACTCTGCATATCGGTGACATCAAGTGAATTCTATTTCAGGAAGGGGTGTGTGTTTGTTTTGCAGGTCTGTAGAGCACTGCTGCCACATGTGTGACAGAGTGGTCATCTATATCTTCATCGCTGCCTCTTACACGCCATGGTAAGACCCCCAGAGCCAGAATTCCTAAACGTATTATGTGTGTACCGTAACAGTGCTCACCACATGCCCCCATAGGGTTTAAGTGATTTAATTTAAAGCAAACATTTTAATGTCAAGGACCCCCAAAATGTATGTGCATTTTGACAGCGGTACGCCATCTCAAAAGGGCCTGTGTGATGCCAACCTGATGGGCATCACTGATCCTGGTGGGTTGGTCCCTTGACTCCCTTAGAGTATAGAGACGGCACCCGGGTTCTCCTCCCATCCACTTGCATTAAGTTGCTCAAAAGCGCATGAGGCAATTAAACTCCTCCTCCCGGGTAGGAACAGATTGCATTCTGGGATGGATTGGGCCCAAACACATGAACGCGCTGCCGTTGACTATCATTGCACGCGTTCACGTATGAAACGGCGTTCACGTGTCATCATGAATGTGCGCAATGATAGTCAACGGACCAGCGTGTTCATGTGTTTGGGCCAGCGCTACAATACCATTTCGCCTCAGGGTTTCCTCCGGGTGCCGTCTCTATTAATATATACTCTAAGCTTGGTCCCCAAGACAAAGAAACAGACCTGAGGTGTACATGGCTTTCTCAGTTGCAGCCCCACTCCCTTTGAAACTCGCTCACAGCAAAGTTGCGGTTGCCCCCACCCTTTGCCTCATTCAGAATCGCCCCCAGAACCCACCTCTTCTTCAGTCTTTCATCCCCCCACCTTGCACTTGTAGATCAGCTCTTTTTGGCTAAGATAATAGTGCTGATGTTTTGGTGATTGTTTCTCAGGCTGAATCTACGTGAGCTGGGTCCTCTGGCTTCCAACATGCGCTGGTTTGTGTGGCTAATGGCTGCTGCCGGCACCCTTTACGTTTTCAACTATCATGAAAAGTGAGTGAAGCATGACACAACCTCCACTGTGTGGTATATAGCAGGGGTCTTCAACAGGGGGTCCGAGACTGCTAGGGGTCCTCAAGTGTTACCACAGGGGGGCTGCCAAATCAACAACATGAATTCACACAACACTGATGACAGTGCTATCATACAAAGCTATCTATGAAACATATGACACAAGTTTCTGTGCCGGGGAGGGGGGGGGTAAATTAATTAAAAATGAATAAATCAATAAAGGGTTGAAATCTTATTTGAAATGACCAAACCTGCTTACCGATGATAACAGTTCACAGCCCTCCTCTGAGGTACAGGCCATCGTATAATGAGCATTAGTGTGTGTACCGATTATATGAAGATGTGGTCCTTTAATGTCAGCTGTTCTGGCCACAGCATCTTTTTTTACAGGGGTTGTGCGCGGTGGCTGCCTTTAGCATCACGACTGTCAACAACATGTGGCGTGTTGTGCAGTACAGCACCAATCATAGAGATTACCACATGTCCTTCAGGCATGCTTATTCAGTTGGCAACGAGCAGCATTTAGAGAAACGCATGGATTAAATGACTCCGTATCGCCAATATGACGCATTTGAGTCATTTGGATTCTGCCAACGCTGCTGCTCTGCGCACTGAAGTCGAGCCCTACACTAATAGCGGATATTTTATCTGGTCAAACTAACAACAAGAACACATTCAGAAGCATCTCCCATGAACCCTAGAAGATATTTGTTCAAAGCAAAAAATTAGTCTCAATCTGTTATTTCTCCAACTGGTTGGCTCTGTGTAGAACAGTGAGAAAATGGGTTTAGAACAATAATATCAAAACATAAACATGTATTGTGCCAATAGGTTCTTGTTCCACAAATAGCAGATCGGGGCTTGGCCTAACAAAAAATGTTCAGTCATGAGATTATTTTGCTGTTGCTGTAGTCCCTGGTGCCGATTAAATTGAAGTGCCTGAAGGACATTTCTGTGAGTGTTGCTAATCCCTATGACCGTCAAGGAACTGTTTAGCCCGTACACCCGCTAAGAAACTACTAAACTATTACAAGTTGGAGGTTGTGCTTGCATTATCTTGTAATCTTGGAGTAAAATGCCAAACATTTTTAATAATGCATTTGATGATTAACGGGGTGACCCAATACCCAAGTGCACACACCACAAGGGTGCAAAAAATCCCCCGTTTCTTTTACCTGCCGGCCGGCCGGCCCTTATATTCTGCAGTATACTCTCTTTATAATTGTCTTATATACTCTATCTACAAGTAAAGGCTTAAATTATTCCCCCAAATTAATGTCAAAGTCCTCATTTTATATAATTGGTAATATGTGGTCTGATGGGTGGACTGAAAGTGTTTATTTTTTATAGATATATATTTCTTTCACATACACGTATACTTGTTCATATCAATGTTATATTGTCATTAAAATCTTATTGTTTTGCTAATTAAACGGGCCCACTTCATAACCTCACAGCCCACAGGTTGAGAATCAGTGCTTTACTAGTTAAAACGTGTGAAAGTCCAGCAAGTTCACTAAATCCTCCACCTGCTCCCTCAGTTTGCACCGTAAGCAGCAGTGCTAATCTCAGTTATCACACACGCTAACTTGTGACCTTTGCCACCCAGCAAAATCCTCTGTGTCAATTCATCCATTTGAGACACCTGAGAGTCTACCAATGCAACCACATTGTTTCCATTTGTATACTTTCTGATATATGTTCAATTACAAGCGTTAAGCGTTAATTGGTTCTATTCTTCCATACTAATCATTGCTATACATTTATGTTCAATAATGGGTCTTGATTGATTGAATAGTTTATTGAACATAAATGTAAAAACGGCAACAGAGTACAGTCAAACACTCTGTTCATAAGAGATAGCACCATAATAAAGTCCTTGCAGTCTTCTACACTGAATCAGCTCCCAGGAAACTTTTATTGAAGTGGTACAACGTTTCGACCCTTACGGGTCTTCGTCAGGTATGAGTACAAAACACAAGTAGGCGTGTTATCTACAACAGCATATGGGCAGGTCAACAAGGAACAAGCCGTTTTGCAATGAAGGAGATTAAGCTGATACACCCACCGAATCTGTAAGGATAGGGCTGCAGGCATATAAGGGCCGATTCATACTCCTATTTTAGAGCCGAATAAAAGTCGGTTCGGCGCTGTAGAGCCTACAATTTGACGTCATTTGAGGTTCGGGGGGGCGGGTACCGTCCTAAAGTCGGCGCTTCGGTGCTACTGAAAATTTCTGACGAGCCGAAATCATTTCGGCACTACAGCGCCGAAACAGCGGTAAAATAGGAGTATGAATCGGCCCTAAGAGCATGACAAGCAGAGGAAAAAAAGAATTGGAAGTAGAGGGTGAGGTGGTACAGGGCTTATCCGACATACCATAGGACCGACATGCGGAAACAACGATCGGATTAAGGTTGGCGAACATGCGTTAAGGTTGGCGACCGGATTATGGTTGGCGAACATGCGTTAAGGTTGGCAAACATGCGTTAAGGTTGGCGACCAGATTATGTTTGGCGAACATGCGTTAAGGTTGTCGAACATGAGCTGCTCCAAGCTTGCGGTTAAGGTTAGGTTAGGGTTTTTTGATCACCTTTGTTGCTATGCTTTCACCTGTCAGCTTGTTGTCGAGAATACAGCCCAAATATGTAATCTCTTCTTTGCTGTCATCAACTTTAACCTTGAAGTAATTTACATTGACCTTACTGAGGGAATGTTTGGAACCGAAAATAATAGATTCTGTTTTACCGAGATGTAGAGTGAGTTTGTTATCGGTTAGCCAAGTACGGATTTTGGTGAGTTCGGAAGTGAGAGCCTCCTTGACTTGCATTTTGTTCTCGCCCGAGATCAGGAGTGCTGAGTTGTCCGCAAGCAAGAACAATTTGCAGTCATAGGCAGCATTAATGTTGTTAATGTAAAGGAGAAACGGTAATGGCCCAAGTATACTTCCTTGGGGAACCCCACAGTTCACGAGGACATGGTTCCATTGATGTCAACCACTTTTTCTCTTACCTCCAGGTAGGATTTCATCCAGTTTATTGATGTGTTATCAAAACCGATCGCTTCTGCTCTTGAGTGAAGCAGAAAATATATGTTGAGTTTGTTGATACAATTTTATCCAATCAAGAGAGGGAACTCATACAGGATACAGGATGAACAAGGGGAAGTGATGAAACAAAGACATGAGCAGACATTGAAACTGGAACAGAACAGAATGTATTTTCTGTTGTTTATTAGGTGGCACTCATTGTGTTGAGGTGCGCATGTCTGGTTTGAGGCCATCTTGGATGCTAAAGAGCTGGAGAGACGTGAGCAAACACCGTTATATAGAGCTTTAACTATTTTGTATCTGATTCTGTGAAAATAGTATGTGTGCAAAACTACTGGAAAAGGTGAACTATGAAATGTGTTTGAATGTGACAGTTGCCCTTTCCCCCCTCCCAGGTATAAACTTGTTGAACTGGCCTTCTACTTGGCAATGGGGTTTCTCCCTGCATCGGTAGTGACATCGATGGTAATGTTTTAATTTTTTACGCTAGCAGCCACAGTTAGGACAACATGACATGTAAACACCTGTTGCTTCCCCGGTTGAAATTTAACCCATTTAGACCTGAGGCCCATTCTACAAATGCCTTCTAAGCCAGAAGTTCTCAAACTTTTCCGTGCCAAGGACACCCAGAATGTATTTGTTTTGTAAATTGTTTTGTGCCAGGGACCCCCAGAAGAAGAGTTACGTTAAACAATTCAAAATTATTCGAAAAGTTTCAAACACTGTCAAGAGTCGAAGATAGCAATATCACAATGTAGACATACTACAATGTAAGTATCTCTGCTTCCACCTTGTGGATTTCCCATGAATGGCAGACCCTTATATTAAATTCTTATGTCTTTACTGCATTATATAACACACTTCTAAGGCAATATACTCTTGAAAATCTCTCCTTGTGCTAAATTTGGCCATAGCCAAATGTGCTGACCTCACATCATTTGTGATGACGGCTATGGCAGTTTTTAGCCAAACGGCAAAACGAATGCTTGCAATGGATTCCCCTCGTTTGACCCGTCACATGCTACTTAAAGCATAATGAAACTTTTAAGATTTTGCCATATATTGGTTGTTAATGGTACCCCATCTTATGCTAATTATGAAAATTCCCCAACATATGCAAGTTGGCATCCCGCAGTCTAAATGCTGGGGACCCATACTCAACATTTCTAACATAGACATTTCTAACATAGACCTGACGGGGGACTCGCCCTTCCCAACTTTAAGTACTATTACTGGGCTGCTAATATATCCAAGTTGGTCAGTTGGGTTCACAATCCTGATTTGGACTGGTGCCAAAACGAAGCCAGTTCATGCTTGGGCACATCTTTATTGGCTCTTATCACATCCAACCTACCCATTTCCCAGAACCGCTATACCTCCAACCCTATTGTTAGGAACACCTTGAAAATATGGTCCCAATTCAGATCCTCTTTCAACCTCAGAGAACTTTCTCCCTATAGCCCGATACGTAATAACCACCTGTTCACCCCCGCACTGTCAGACCCAACTTACTCTCTATGGTCTAGATCAGGACTCGTTAGACTGGAGAATCTCTACGTCAACAACATTTTTGCTAACTTCAGGCAACTATCATCTAAATTCAATCTACCTAACTCTCATTTGTTTAGATATTTCCAGATCCGCCACTTCGCCCAGTCACATAATCCTTCTTTTCCTAACATCTCTCCCAAATCTGGAACTGAATCCATCTTAGATGCCCCGTTGCAAAAAAAAAGGCCTTCTGTCTTATATTTATAACATTATCTCTAATTTAAGGACCACTTCTCTTAATACAACCAAATCAGGCTGGGAAGGGGAACTAGGTGAAACCATAACAGATGAGACGTGGAGTAACGCCCTCACTCAGGTAAATAGTAGTACCTCATGTGCCAGGCTAAACCTAATCCAACTTAAAGTTCTGCACCGCTCTCACTACTGCAAAGCTAAACTAGCTAGAATGTATACCAGTGTTGACGACAAGTGTGATAGATGCCACATATCCCCAGCTAACTTAACACACATGTTCTGGTCATGCTCCCAATTAACACAATACTGGACTGTTATATTTCGATCCTTATCAGAAATGTTTAGTATATCCTTACTCCCCTGTCCTGAAGTGGCAATCTTTGGTGTACTTCCAAAAAATATTAAGTGTAACAAAAAGGTTCATAACTGTATAGCCTTTCTATCACTACTCGCTCGAAGGAGAATCCTCCTAGAATGGAAATCCCCACTCCCCCCTAAACCAGACCATTGGCTGAAAGATACCATGCTATTCCTGAATCTCGAAAAAATTTAATTCGATCTACGCTGCTCTCCAGGAGGATTCACCTCCTCCTGGGGTCCGACAATAACCTATCTGGAGAATCTCTCAAGTCTGCTGAACATAGACCAATGGTTATAAACCATGATGTTCCCCTCCTACTCCGCACACCTACTCCGCACACCAACCCCACTCCTTATACTTCCGTCTATTTTTCTCTCTTTTCTACTTCTCATATATCCCTGCTGGCTATTACTACTATTTACCCTATTGAAACAAATGTATAGAAAAAGGCGTCAAAGTTCCAAGTGGGAGGGTGGGGGGTCGTTACTCGTCCTGTCTCTTGTTCCGTTTCGTTTAGTCTAATTTTTGTTTTGTCTCAGTGTCAGTTTTGTGACCAAACCAACTAAAAAACAACTCTGTCCATGTACTACCAGAACTGTCCTGTTCCCTGTCTGTTCTCTGTATTTGTAAAAATAGAAAAAGAAGCATGACATATGTACTACATTACTTCCTGTCTATAACCCTATTCTATGCTCAATAAAAAACTCTAAAATTAAACATTTCTAACATAAAACTTTAGGGTACTCAATGTCTGGGTTCACAATGGGGCTCTATAGGCTGGCAAGTAGACTATGACCTAACGCTCATGTTTCGTTGTGCAGAGCAACACTGAGGGCTTCCTGGAGCTGGCGTGCGGCGGACTTATCTACTGCCTTGGCGTTCTGTTCTTCAAGTCGGACGGTGTCATCCCCTTCGCCCACGCCATATGGCACGTGTTCGTGGCGCTGGCGGCAGCCGTGCATTACTACGCCATCTGGAAATACCTCTACAGGAACCCTGGCGTTGGCAACGACATCCCCGTGGACTCCTGACCCGCCCCCGGTGCCCGCCCACCCTACACTCCAGTGGTTCTCTAAAAATGCTGTCGATGGAGACACATTGGTGACTACAAATTCACGCCCACAAATGAGACAGCCCCCCCTCCGCCCCCCGCACCGCACACACACTTCTGGTCCGTTAGAACAGTGTACTGCAGCTATCAATGCAATCCCTATGAGAGGTATCATAAAATACCGTAATTTCACTGGTTGATTACTGAAGCTGTAGGCTGTAGCGCATAATTATTTTGTTCTAATAAAGTCTCCCATTTGTTTGATTTGTCCCTGCCATCTCAATATACAATCCACAATATGCTATAATATACTCTGTAAGTGTGTCAAATGTGCGACCATCGGAAATCTAAAGTTAAAGTCGCCGCATGGGATATACGTCAGTCGCATTCCTTGAGGTTTTCAATACCCAGATACAAATTTGTGTTTAGTTTCATAGGCAAACAGCATCTTGCAAGACTAATTATTAATACGAACCTGGAGAATTCACTGGGTAGTTGAAAATGTCGGGATATGTCACTCCTCCATTTGGTTGGATTATTTCCAACTACATAAAGCCAAGTTAATACAACGGTAAACACACACGTTTTAATTTATCATGTACCGTCAACGCGGTATGTAGAACATTTATATAAGCCTCATAACATGACATGTTCAAATAGACATGAACAAAGTCAGGCAGGAACGGAATGTATTATTGAGAATTGCCCTCTTCAAAGTGGGCGCTCATAAAGACAGTGTAGGCCTACTGTCTGTCTCCCGTCTGCTCTGTTAATATTATGGGTAACCCATTCAATTGGTAAATTAAATGTGAAACATCCTCTATTGAGAAAACAAGAAGATATGTTGACAGACACATTTGGAAACATTTTTATTCAAATTGATATAGTCTTCAGTTAATTTTGTATTATTTTAAAAGTATAGGCTTAACTCTAGTGGAATTTCAATGGGCTTCTATGGGCTGGCCTGCAGTACACCGTTCTAACGGACCAGAAGAGATGGCGCTGTCTCAATTGTGGGTGTGAGTGAACAAATGGAATCAAATGGACCCTTAAATATCTGTAACTCTGAGTGTACAAATAGAACCAAAATGGACCTTTACAGGTCTGTAACTCTGAGTGTACAAATGGTCCATTTGGTTCCATTTGTACACAGAGTTATGGGGTTTCAGCGTGGAGCAGCATGTTGGATATCACGTCCGTAGTGCTCACATCAACGAACGATCCATAGTGAGTTTGTAAAGGACACAGCCTGAGCCAGTTGAAGTGCAGTTTTCTTTTTCTTCAAAATGTTCTTCTTTTTTTTGTTTGTTTGAAGCACAGACTTTATTCTTTTTGGATTCTCACCTCAGCCCACCTGGCATTTAGTGTGTGGATTTGTGTTATTTTTTGTTTGTTTGTTTGAAGCGCCCCCCAAAACGATGCTGGGAAGCGGAGCACACCCATAGACTAAGCACACCAAGCGTGTCTTTACCATAGACATGCATGACAAGAGACAGGCACTGCCAGCTCAAAAATAATTAGTTTTCTGTGGACATGGCCCTCAGTACATACCTAACCTCCTTTTTAATTAAAGGGTCCCTAAACAAATAAGTTTGAAAACCACTGATCTACTTGGCAGCCCCCCACACACACACTCACACACACTGCCCAACACTTCCAACACCTTCGAATGTTTACAGGGAAAAAAAGACTACACATTGTTTACCTTTTCTTTTTTAAACGTGACGGGCGTCAGGCGACTTTCTTTCTGACCACCTCCTCCTCGATCCCCCAATCTGCATGAAAAAATAGGAAAGATAACTTTCAAAGCTCTTTTGTATACAAACGTTTGTTTCTTCCCAATCTGAACCCAAAGGAAGAAAAAACTAGTTTAAAAAAATGTACCTATAACCACATTATTGTTGTTTGTATCCTCTGCACGGAGTGCACGCTGATCATGGACATTTTGTGCAGTGTTTGATATTGGTATTTTTTTTTAAATATTGGTCGAGGTCACATTCCACTTTTATGTACATTTGTGGTGATTTGTTTTTGTCTTTCACCCTCTTCTTCGGTCACAGCTGCATCCCTTCTCTTTATTCTTACCGGTATAAAATTAATGGTCTGAACAATGGGGTTGTCAGATGTTACAGTAGACTTTGAGTTGGATGTAGGGCTGGGCGATATGGACAAAATCAAAAAATATTTTTGGACCAAATACCTCCATTGATGTTGTGCAATATCAACTTCCCTTTTAATGTGTCAAAAATGCTGAAGAATGGCAAAAATCTACAAGCTCACAACGTGTCACATCTATGCTATTTTCACAATTTCTGACAATTTGACCATTTTTGAGATGATAATAAAGTGATTAACGCCAGGAAAAGACAACACTTTTGCCACAATATTATGATATACACAATGCCAGATGATATCTAGACTCATATCACCATTTTGATGTCATTGTCATATCAATAATATTGCTGAGGTGTAGTTGGACACTGGCAAAATCATTTTTCTTGTGAGCATAACTTTTCCCTTTGGGCTAGTGAGGTAGTTTTTGTACAATGGGATGTTAATGTCATACTGTGTACCTTTCAAATAAACTAAAGAGTTACTTGCTATAATCTTTCACTGGTAGATTTTTTACAATAAACTATTCCACATAAATATGACAACTTATCTAAACACCTCAGACATTAGCGCTGGAAATGTATTTCTCTTTTTTAGTTTAATACTAATTTCCACAATTTCCATTTCCGCAATTTCCATTTCCACCATTTCCGCAATTTACGCAATTACAATTTCCGCAATTTCCATTTCCGCAATTTCCGCAATTTCCATTTCCACCATTTCCGCAATTTACGCAATTACAATTTCCACAATTTCCGCAATTTCCGCAATTTCCATTTCCAACTATTAATGGCAGCTGGGTTTCATCATTCAAATAAAATAGAATTCTGTCCGTTTAGCTATAAAATTATGTCAGGGAATAGGGATACACAGTATATGTCTTTCATTTGCATTGCATCCCCCCCCCCCCCCCCCCAAGCTTTTATTTTCGTTCGAGTAATAGTATACAACTCTAATAGTATTACTTATAATAATGTAATTAAAGATAACTTCATTCAGATTTATTTATTTTTATTTCATTTTCCAGATTTTATTTTCTTCTTTTTTTTTTGATTTTCATTGGTGGGCCAGTCATAATGGTCCCGCGGGCCTGATGTGTTAAATATGTTTAATTGATGCCAATTAAACATATTTCCCCAACTGGGATTTCTTGGGACTTTTAGTATGTTGTTCTGGAGACTTCATAGAAATGATCTGTGAAAAAAAATCTTTTGTTACAATTACTTTTGATTTTAGGTCCCAAATGAGCTAGAATGCCTGGACTAACTTACTGTTTCTGAAAATGCTAGACACCCTTGGTGCCCAGGACCCCACAGAATTTGTGGTAATTATTTTTGTTCCAAACTGGATTCTGGGAATTGCGGTTCTTAACAGTCGACAGAGCTACAGTACCATGTTGCCAAATAATAATAATAAAAATAAAACTTATTTGTATAGCACCTTTCATGACATGGAATGCAGCTCAAAGTGCTTTACAGAGCAATGGAGAAAAAAGAAAAAAGTTAAGCAATGCATAAAACATTAATAATAATAGCAGTAATGCAATACAGTGAGGACATGAATAACAAGGAATTTAAAAGATCAATGAAAAGCAAGAGTGTAGAAGTAGGTCTTTAACTGTGCTTTAAAAATGTCTGTCGAAGGTACAGTGGGAGTTTGTTCCACGCCGTCGGCTTGCAGAAGCACAAAGCTGCTAAACTGTGTTTTTTAGTTGCCATTTTTTTAAGCACAGTGAGCAGGCCAGCAGTGGAAGGCCTGAGGCAGCGGTTTGGGACATATTTAGGCAGGCAGGAAGGTGCCGGTGCGAGACCATTGAGAGCTTTATAAACAAGTCAAATAAATATTAAATCAATCCTAAAAACAACTGGAAGCCAATGCAGTGAAGCTAAAACTGGAGTAATATGTTCTCTCATCTTAGTTTTAGTTAAAACTCTGGCTGTCACCAAAAAGACTATTAAAATGGCTGTTACACAGTATGACTTTAATGCTTGATCAACATGCACAATACATTTTTGTTCAGAGTATAGCTGGCTAGCTAAGAACACCAAAACATCAGTCCTCCTTCCTGTAAATACTTTAGCACATTCTGTTTGTGAATTTAATATATAGTCTGATTATGAGAGTATGAGCTGGTATAGCATGGGATGTTGGTATTTTAAGCTGGGGAGAAAAACTAAATGTCATCATACAACTATAAATGATTGAGGAGGTCTTTGTAGACAAGATAATATTGCCTCCATTTGGAGAGTGACATTGTGACAGAGCTTCAGTGTGTGTGTGTGTGTGTGTGTGTGTGTGTGTGTGTGTGTGTGTGCATGTGGTCAGAACAGCGAAGCACACAGCAGTTGGTTTCATATAGTTATTTTCTTTAATTGTTTATCGTATGCTGAATGGATAGTATGGTATGGTATGTGTACCTTGTAGGCTGTCCAAAACTATCCTTTTATATTATCATTTTAACTGATTTTTAAAATGTTCACTACTTTTGTGAAACACTCTTGGCTAATAAGACAAATGTGTCTTAAAACACTATATAGGCCTACTTGCCCTCTATAACTAAAATGACAAAATAAAAACACCATCAATATTTTTTTTTTTTTTCGTAAATAGAGAATATTTCACTCAATAGGAACTGCTCCTGTCACAAGTTGATGAAGTCATATGTCCATGTGTGGTCCAGCCCTTTGGAATGTATGGAATGCATGTGCTAATAAAAAACAAAATAAAAAAGTTAATATGAGCATCAAAGCAATATTTTAAATACTTTTTTATTAGCATGTGCATTCCATAAATTCCATCGGGTTGGACCACACATGGACATATGACATCAACTTGCGACAGGAGCAGTTCCTATTGAGTTGAGTTTTAGTTATAGAGGGCAAGTATAATGTTTTAAGGCATATTTGTCTTATTAGCCAGGGATCCTTTTAACAAAAAAAGAAACTGCCATGTCATGGATTTACCTAATCTATAATCTTGAGTAGAATCAGATAAGGGACTGTGAGACAAGCAGCCTCTTAAAGAGGGGGGATAACTGCCATAAATGACGAGATAGGGGAACCTACATGTGGTCAGCATGCTTCCTGGGCCAACTCAATTTGCCCAGCCAATGACTAAGGTTTAACTGTAACCCACTCCCAAGAGAGCTGACTCCAGTATACCCATAGCAACCAATGACTGGTAATCACAGTTGCCACTCTCTAACCACTCCTTTAAGGAGGATCCTAAAGGCAGAGGTTTAACTAAATCTAAGAACTACTGTAATGCCCCCATGCTGGGCGACGAGAACCCAGATGGGGAATGGTAGGTGTACTGATTATGCTCTGTCTGCTAATTTAATTCATGTTAATGGAATGTATTATATGGGAGAGTACTAGCAATTATATGCTCTCTGTTTTCAAGTTCAATACAATATTCATTGCAATACTTTGTGCAGATATCTGCTTAGGGCCTGCCTGCACTAATGTCACCATTTCTTACTTTGCCATGTAGTATTGTGTAGATCAGGATGTGTAGAGAGGGTAAGTTACCCTGGGTAACTTCCCACTATAATCTTTACTAGCTCTGGTCCAAAGCTCGAGTCTAATGCAAAATGCAACAGCATTAGAGCTAACTCTTTACTAACCCTTAGAGATAAGTGTTAGGGTTAGAGTTCAGAATTAAATTTATCACACTGTATCAGAAATGTATTACATCAGATCGTAATTCTGTCAGAAAGGCAGTTACCAGACTAGACTACCACAGTGGTAATTCTGTGTTCACTGAAAAAGGTGGACCCTAGCTGTTGTAAACAAGTGTAGACCTAATGCTTTATCAGTGTGTCGTCCACATAGTCTTTGTATTGAGTTGTGCTTTCATGTGAAATGTACCCATTCTGCAAACTGTTAATAAATACTACAAACAATCAACGTTTTAACATTTCTGATGAACTGAAAATGGTGGACCCTGTCTGTTGTAAACAAGTGTAATGCTTTATCAGTGTGTTGTCCACAGTAACAGTCTCTGTATTAAGTTGTGCTTTCATGTGTAATGTATTATGTAATGTACCGATTCTGCAAACTGTTAATACTTCAATCAATCAAATGTGTTTTGCAGCATGGTTTACGGCTGTGGTTTCAAGAGTAAACAAAACAATGCGTGACACTTTGCAGCAGTGCTGCTGAACATGGCGTCGCGCTTCAGCAGTGTGTTGCAACTGACCGACCTGGATGATTTCATCACCCCCTCTCAGGTCACAGCAAATTAATTTGAATCTTTATTACATTTAATCATCATGTTTATTAAAACATCGGTCTCCTTCAGAGACAACTGCCATCTTAATTTATCCCCGTTTCAGTGACGACTGACGTTACAGCACATCACATGATCTGAACGTTGAGTAACTTAAATTCGCAGTTATATATTATTATTGCTTAATATTTTTTCAAAAATGTTCACAAATTGTATGTACAAGCTTGCATTGTGTGTTGCTTGTATATCTGCTATTTTTTAATAACCGACGCAAAAACCTGAAATGACACAGATGCTTTCCCGGTTTTAATGGCTTAAAGTGATCACATCACTACCTATAATTTACATACCACTCTCGGTTTGTTTGCTTTTCTGAGGAATAGACTTGTCATTCTTTAACCCATTTTAGGCGGGAACCCCTTTTGGTATTAGCATTATGTTATGCTTTAGCTATTGAAAAATAGCAGATCTACAAGCGCATACCTACGAGCTTGTAGGTCTGCTATTTTAGAAAAATCGAAGAACGACTGACATAGAAACACAGCTTTTTCAGAAAACTGTCATTTTCAAACAGACATTTTTAGAATCTGATCTCAGGTCAGAATGGGTTAATAATATTCTGGATCTTGTGTGCCTTAAAATACATAGTCAGTTTATGTAGTATAGGAAAAATACTGTACAAAAAAAAAGAACAATCATAGAATAGCTTTATATAAACATATCTCTTGTTATAACCAATATATCATATCTCTGTTGTGGTGAACGGTTTGGTCTGCAGTAAACAAATTGATTGGGTTAACCACAGTACTGGACAACAACACCACCTAAAAACCCACCCACCCCGATTATAGCATATTTTACATTCATTCAGCCATCTTAAAAGTAGGCAGACATAACATACAACAGAAATAATAAAACGCAATGATGGACAGCAGTTAACGGTACTCGATTTAAAAAAACAGCCGTGTTAATCATGCTAAGAGAATGAAAAGAACAGAACAAAACTAACACAAAATGAGGAACAATCAACTTGGGAGAGACTAAAAGGAGGATGGTAAATTATTTAAAAAAAAATACAATGAGATTAGTTTTCATTAACAATTAAAATGATCAAATACTTAATAATAAAATACACATGTCCACGTATAAGTAGATTTGATGAGGTCAGATTGTGGGACAACAGTTGTAGCACAGAGACGGTGAGGGTGCTTTGAATGTGGTTCAGCAAATTTCAATAGTTTTTTGAATAAAACTAGTTGACTAAATATTACAAGGTTTTAGTCAACATGTTCTTTAGGCATGCCTTGATGGCGTCATAATGCCTGATTTATACTTGCGTGACACCCACTTGCAGCCAAGCATATATAATAACTAATGACTGGAAGTCTTCTCCACTTGTCCCTCCTTAACATCTAGTTTGTATGTGTTGACGAAATTGTTAGTGTATTTAGTCATCGTTGGGAGTCATCATAGCTTAGTTTATATTTAGTTTCGGTCAGCGAAAGGTTTCCGTCAGTTTTAGTCTATGAAATGAACACTGATTCCGATTTTTGTGAGGGTGAAACTTGCAGAGAAATTGTTGTTTTTGGCAAGGAACACAATGCTGTACAATGGTACTATGACATTTAAATTAACGTTCAGAGAGAAAAGCTCAAGTTTTGATTCGTTGAACACAGACACCATCAAGAACACACTTTACGCTGGGAGATCGCGCAACAACACAACTGCGTTTTATCGACGGCCGCCAGCCAACGGGCTGAAACACAACGCGTTGAACGTGGAGAAGAGGTGGCCCTTTTGACAGCAGATAAAACGGGCAAGCAAAATAAAATTGCACATACACACCCTCTGCTAGTGAAAAGAGGTGAAGTAAAATGGCAAAACAGAGGGCAGATCTCAACGAGAACACAGAAGGGTCAGGGTCACAGCATGATTTTTTTGTTTTGATTAGTTAAAAAAAAAGAAAAAGTACAGCTGGGATTGGAGTGAGGAAATGTTCTCGCTCCGGGATGTATGTAAGGAAAAGAAAAACGGGTATATGAAACAGAACCACAGACAGCATGGCATCATTTTCAACATGACGTTCATCAACTCCTCAGAAAGACCCAAGGAGTAAACTATGTATACAATTTTATGTGTGTGTGTGTGTGTGTGTGTGTGTGAGAGAGAGAGAGAGAGAGAGAGCGAGAGAGAGAGAGAGAGAGAGAGAGAGAGACTATTCATTTGAATGTGTAGTCTACACGACAATAACGAAGAGGATCGAGACAAACACACAAGAAAGCTTATGTATGACAGAATTCAAAACAATTCAAAATGGTAATTATTAATACCAAAAACATATAGAATTGTTTCTGGGGGGCATTGTCCTTCAAGCTTGAGGGGAAGTGGTCAAAGGTGGTGTAAGTCATGTTTTTGTGGTTCATTGGGAAATTAAAGTAATCTATATATTAATAGTAATCATTGCTGTAGACTGTTTGTTCAGCAGCAGGGATCTGGAGAGACCCCTATCTCTCCAGCTCTGAAAATACATTACAATACATTGCATACAAGTCGGGATAGCAATTGTATCCAATCAGGAGTGAACCCCATGCACCAGCTTCCATTTGATGGTGTTCCAGTTCTAAATGTGTCGGCTCATTCATTTGTGTCATTACTTCCAATTGCTCCTATCCTGTATGTCTTGAGTTTTTTTCTCCCGACTCTCTCTAGACTAAAATTGGCCTCCCAACGTGAAAATGTATATTATTGTTTACTGAAGAGCTGGAGAGGCAGGGAGTTAAATGAACACTGGATATTTTACAGTTTGTACTGCAGATTCTCCATGAATAAAAATGATTGCATCAAATGCATATCAAATGGAGGGTCCTTGAGAGACTGGAGACTTGCTGCTCTATAGCAATGATTGCTATCAGAGTATACTGTAGATCTAGGTATTTAAAAGATCACTTACAGCACCTTTAAGAGAGGTTGTGTGAGCGTTTGGGGGGGTCCAGAGACAGGGTGGGGTCTGTCGGGGCGCAACAAGGCCCTCACAGGGGCCTGTGGCGCAGCAAGGCCCTCACAGGGGCCCGTGGCGCACCTCGTACTTTGCTAAAACGTTCTTGCATCGGCCCAACTCTTTGCGCAGGTCGGCCACCTCCATGCGCAGCGCCCCGTTCTCCTTCTCCAAGAAGCTGGCGCGGATGGCAATCTGGTTCTCCTTGAGGCGCCGGGCGTCCCGCGACCGCTTGGCCGCCACATTGTTCTTCCTGCGACGGCTCCAGTACCTGTCGTCCTGCGCCCAGAAGCACAGTGTTAGGACCAGGGAGGAAACCTATGATGTTTAGAGCAGGTGTGTAAAGCCCTACACACACCGTCTGCGAACACCGCGCGTCAAAACAGCCGCCTGCGTTATTTTCAATGAACCTATCCCACACCGGCGGCGTCAGACGTGCGTTCACGCCTCGCCTGACGCCACCGGTCTATTTTCCAGGCGTTGCCGCGCAGCAACACTTGTGCCACGTCACTGTGCACCCGGTGTGTGCTGGGCTTTCGCCACAAGGCAGTAGACGTTAAAGAGGGAGACCCGCCACACCCGGCTCTGTTTAGAGCAGGTGTGTTAGCCACAAGGCAGTAGACGTTAAGGAGGGAGACCAGCCACAAGGCAGTAGACGTTAAGGAGGGAGACCAGCCACAAGGCAGTAGACGTTAAGGAGGGAGACCAGCCACAAGACAGTAGACGTTAAGGAGGGAGACCAGCCACAAGACAGTAGACGTTAAGGAGGGAGACCAGCCACAAGGCACTGAGGCAGTAGACGTTAAGGAGGGAGACCAGCCACAAGGCAGTAGACGTTAAGGAGGGAGACCAGCCACAAGACAGTAGACGTTAAGGAGGGAGACCAGCCACAAGACAGTAGACGTTAAGGAGGGAGACCAGCCACAAGGCAGTAGATGTTAAGGAGGGAGACCAGCCACAAGACAGTAGACGTTAAGGAGGGAGACCAGCCACAAGACAGTAGACGTTAAGGAGGGAGACCAGCCACAAGGCAGGACGTTAAGGAGGGAGACCAGCCACAAGGCAGTAATGTTACGGAGGGAGACCAGCCACAAGGCAGTAGATGTTAAGGGAGACCAGCCACAAGGCAGTAGATGTTAAGGGAGACCAGCCACAAGGCAGTAGATGTTAAGGAGGGAGACCAGCCACAAGGCAGGACGTTAAGGAGGGAGACCAGCCACAAGGCAGTAGATGTTAAGGGAGACCAGCCACAAGGCAGTAGACGTTAAGGAGGGAGACCCGCAAACTATCACTTTCTGGTTCAAGAGTTTTTATTAAATAAATAGCAACGTTTCGGGCCTGTGACCTTCCTACAGGCCAATTTAGTATTGAAATGTCTTAAAGGTAACTCAATTATAAAAAATGTGCAGATACCCTGTAGCCTGTATACATTTATTACTTTTCTTTAGTTTTTTTTGTTACTGTTTTTTGTTACTGGTTTTTTTTGTTACCTGGGGAATCCCCACGAAATACCATTGAACCACGGGAACCATTGCTCTACTTTACCTTGAGGCCCTCAGGGATGAAGATCTTGCGTGCTTTTTTGATCATGGGCTGAGGTTTGAGCTCCTCGGCGGAGAACTTGCGCTTCCTGGGGTCGTACATCTCCTGGCCCGGCACGCTGGACAGGGCCAGGTCGGCAGGGTCCGGCTCGTAGCCCGACGACACCTGGATGGACTCTGGGTCGATGGGACTGGGGGAGTCGCAGGCCGATGGCATCGCTGCTGGACATGATGGGACAAAGGAGACGTGCATTATATATATATATTATATACGACTTGTTAAAGCAACACACACCCATTATGTATGGTTTTGCTGCATGTCCTGCAAGTGCAACATTTGGGGGTTCCCAGGGGATGGTAATTGCCACCCCCCTTAGCTTTGGCATTTGACCCATTAAAACCGGGAAAACACCCATGTCATTTTTGACACAGATGTTGGCTATACGTTGGCTATTAAAAAATAGCAGATGTAGAGTTTGTGCCGATCTGCTATTTTTGAAGCTTTTTGTTAAATCCTGAAAGTGTGAGTACTGATTTAAAAGGGTGAACCTGGTGTAAGGGTGAAATGCCATTGTGTTTGTGTAAGGTCCTGGTCCATCTTTTTTTCATCTTTTTATAGAAAGGGAGAAAAAGAGAGCGGCCTCTCTTGGCACAAAAGGTTTTGAGGTGGGGGTCCATGGCATATACATTTCGGGGTCCTTGACAGAAAGAAGTCTGAAGAACTCCTTTCCTGAAATCATGGCATGTTGCAGTTCCACAAGATAACCACCGGGTGGTACTAACACACAGGCATTGAAACCAGTGCAGGTTCAGTGGTTGATTAAAAAAATAAAAATGCAGTTATTCTTAACCTTTTCCTCAATGTTAATGTAACTCTGACACTGTACAAATGGAACCAAATGGACCCATAGGGGTCAGAGTCATAGTTACAGACCCGTAGAGGGTCCATGGGCCCCCAGGGGGTCCCCGGACCAAACGTTGGGAAACGGTGATCTGGACTCAAGACAGTTTGTGTCATCAGTTGATCGCACCAGTCAGTGCTGTCTTTACATTGATTTTAAGCATGGTTCAGGAGGTTTCTGTTAAGCATGGTTCAGGAGGTTTCTGTTAAGCATGGTTCAGGAGGTTTCTGTTAAGCATAGTTCAGGAGGTTTCTGTTAAGCATGGTTCAGGAGGTTTCTGTTAAGCATAGTTCAGGAGGTTTCTGTTAAGCATAGTTCAGGAGGTTTCTGTTAAGCATGGTTCAGGAGGTTTCTGTTAAGCATAGTTCAGGAGGTTTCTGTTAAGCATGGTTCAGGAGGTTTCTGTTAAGCATGGTTCAGGAGGTTTCTGTTAAGCATAGTTCAGGAGGTTTCTGTTAAGCATAGTTCAGGAGGTTTCTGTTAAGCATGGTTCAGGAGGTTTCTGTTAAGCATAGTTCAGGAGGTTTCTGTTAAGCATGGTTCAGGAGGTTTCTGTTAAGCATGGTTCAGGAGGTTTCTGTTAAGCATAGTTCAGGAGGTTTCTGTTAAGCATGGTTCAGGAGGTTTCTGTTAAGCATAGTTCATGAGGTTTCTGTTAAGCATAGTTCAGGAGGTTTCTGTTAAGCATGGTTCAGGAGGTTTCTGTTAAGCATAGTTCAGGAGGTTTCTGTTAAGCATGGTTCAGGAGGTTTCTGTTAAGCATAGTTCAGGAGGTTTCTGTTAAGCATGGTTCAGGAGGTTTCTGTTAAGCATAGTTCAGGAGGTTTCTGTTAAGCATAGTTCAGGAGGTTTCTGTTAAGCATAGTTCAGGAGGTTTCTGTTAAGCATAGTTCAGGAGGTTTCTGTTAAGCATAGTTCAGGAGGTTTCTGTTAAGCATAGTTCAGGAGGTTTCTGTTAAGCATGTTCAGGGGTGTAGTGGAAACGTACTTCCTTCACCACTGATCAAATCCAACCCGGTCATGTGACACCAACCTCCATGGCCCCGCAGTCACCCCGGCAACGCTACAACTGCCATGGAGTGGCATCGGGCTCCTCGGAAATCATGTATGCTTTGGTGAAAAAGGGTTGGGTGGGGCACCCCATTTCAACGAAGCATAAAATGAGGCTTTAGACACATTAGGTAGCTCCTGGAAGCAGCGTGTCCTGACATATGGCTCTTTTTGTGACTTCCAAGAAGAAGAGAACCGTGGCGTACCATGAAATGCATTTCACAGGCGTTTATTTCCTCCAGATCTACAAGCTCACAAGTTTGTAGATCTGCCATTTTATTGGTGATTATTTCTAAGGCGGTTCAGTTTAATATAATATTTAATACCGTATAATTCTTTTCATCTAAAGCGCGTTAAAGCCACAGTAGCAGTCCGGTAATATCAGGCTATGCTTCACGACAGAGCTCAAATTAATGAAGTCGGAAATCCCCATTCAGGGGTGGTTCTGGTTATAACTAACGGAAATAAAAACGTTAAAAAGAAAGAAAGAAAGAAAGAAAGAAAGAAAGAAAGAGCATCTCAGAACTTCTCGGGTTCTGGGATGTTGCGAGGTGTCGTTCGACACTAGTCGCTCCAAGCATGAATTGTCCCTTACCTGTCTAACCATAGTGGAAAGAAAAGGGCAGTGGTGCTCAAATGTCAAGGAACCCCAAAATGTATTTGGCTGCAGAGCCCCTATCTCAACAATATTATTATTTATATCCTTAGACTCACTACATTTAGAAAACGCAATCATGTCACCGTCCGGGGTCCTGGGATGCAATAATGTACTCTGTAATACTCTAATATCGCTGAAGTAGGACTCATAGCATGTCCCTGGGTCCCGGGACCCAAAACCTATTTACAAGATTGCAGAACAGAGTCTGTTTTCTATCTGCGCCAAACACAAGAAGATGCATCCTTACTCAAAGCAAAGAAACTATCAGACTATCGCTATCAGACTGTCAGACTAAAAGAAAAGTGCTAATTTCACTTAAATTAATATCATTTAACCACTTAAGCCCTATATATACTTTGTTGTATGACAACGCGTTGCATCACAACGTGATGAGAGATTGTAGATCAACTATTTATTTTTTATTTTTTAAATATGTTTTGTACAAGGTTTCCACCCGACAGCAATGAAATGCAGGATTTCTACTTCGTAACAGAGGACATTTCTACATTGTGATGAAAATCACACTTGCCCCAAACAAACATTAAAGTCAATAGACTTCACTTGGCTGGTGACGGGGAATTAATCATTAGGCTCTTAAAAAAATCCATAGACTTGGCTGGCCTATTTTTTCGGAAAGCCATGCATTGGAGGAGCAAAGAAAACCAACCCGAGTGCTTCTGCCAGCACTTTCTCCAGGACATACAGTAAGTAACGTAACACAGCACTTGAAATAGATAGACAATGTCAGATATAGGCTGAGCTAATCACGAAGCCATTTATTTAAACAGGAGCGTAAGGCACACACATAGACAGAAAGCTTCTTACAGGGTTCAATGAAGACACATAGTGGATCACCTTACACCTGAACAGAGACCTTATAACCTCTACAAATTGCATGCTAGCATAATCATGAACTCCTGATCACTAATAGCTGATCTGCTCTAATGTCTAGTTTGAGGTAACTTTGTGCCTCGGTGGACCTTTTCATGTCAAGCACCCCCAGAATTATATGCATTTGGTCCTCCATCTGAAAATGTTTTGTTCTTTGGCCAGGGACCTCCAGGAGCCAAGATTTTAGTTAGCTCAAAGATACCAAGGACACCTGGGGGTCCCCGGCCCCCACTTTGAGAACCAATGGTCTATTGTATTTACTTGAAGTGTGTAGTGAGGTGTTGTGTACAGACCGTATGTTTTTAATCCATTATTATTTAAATTAGTGTAATTACTGTGGACAGTGTGTTGGTGTTTTGTTCCGTTCTGTCCATATTATCATTTACTGGTTGACTTGTGTCTGTTTGCTAAGTATTTCCGGGGCTTGGGTTCAGTGAGAGAAGCTTCTTTCTTACCGACATGTACTACCACTGGCTATTTTAGGAGCCGGATTATGTCGGACCAGCCGACTATGTCTATATAGCCTCGTCCATATAGATTTAACACCTGAGACAGAAGCTGGGGATTAAGCTAATAATGCTTAATTTACACAACAGTGTGTCACTCGCTGGAAATGGTCTACAAGCTGACTGGCCAACAATGTCAACAAGCTCACCGAGCTTGTAGATCGGCTATCGACTGGTGATTTCGGTTTGCCTTTTTTTGGAGAAAAAAAAAAGGAAAAAAAGAAAAAAGATATACTGAAATGGGTTAGAAATGGATAAATGACTGACAATGCTAATAATCAAAATAAATGATATGGCCAAATATATCGTCGCTGTCGGGCAGAAACATCTCAGCTCCATATTCTGATGACTTTTTGTGTTTTTTGTAAATTGATGGCTTACTTGATCACACTAAGCGGTGAAAGTTGTAGCACACCGTCACCGTGCCGCATCTGGAGTTTATACTAAAGTTGTAGCACACCGTCACCGTGCCGCATCTGGAGTTTATACTTTTGCTATTTTTTATTTTTTATTAGAATCCTGAACAGAAACCATTTTGGACATGTTTCCACCTGATCATTGTATTATGTTCAAAAGCAAAAAAAACAACAACCTGACAACATTTTGTGAGGCCTGTGGAGCTACACAAAGAAGATTGCCAGGTTTAAACCGTGGCTTACTGTTATGTAATACGTGTGACACAGTGACAGGCCTGGCCTGGACACACACACACACACACACACACACCCTGGTATGGCGAGGTAAGAATGAGTCTGAAGCAGTGGCGTGCAGCCAGCCATATCCTGGCTGGGCAGAGGGAAATGTATGGAACTCTGCCCTGGGTGTGACCCAAGCAGCAGCAACAAACAAGCCTGTTCTTTCTCTTTATACTGGCCAGCCGAGGGGGAAAGCAAGACAAAGGCGGTTCTCTCTAACAAGCTTTAAATAGCCTTTTCTCTCTCTCTCTCTCTCTCTCTCTCTCTCTCTCTCTCTCTCCCCCCTTTTCAGAAAGAGACAGAACACACAGGTTTGGGGCTGTGTTTGGTGCATGTTCCACTGTGATTCATGATAGGAGCTAGTCACAAAGTTCACCAACACCTCACCCTGATACCCTGATGACACATCTATCAGCAGATGGGACTTTTTTTCTTTTCTTTTTCAGACGGTTCACAGCCTGCGGTAGAGGACAACGTCCTTGACCTCCACTTCTTGAGTGAAAGTATAAGAAAAAAAGGGGAAATCGGCCAGGTTAGGGCAGGTCCAGTTTGTCACAGAATGATGCGTACACGTGGAACTAGTGATGCACCGAATATTCGGCCGCAGAAAATTTTCGGCAGAAAATGGCTAAAAATGCATTTTCGGCCTATTCGGTTTCGGCCCGAATAGGCAGAAAATATATCACCGAATAGTGTATGCAATTAATGCATTCAAAAGAGCTGAATAAATGTTTTATGGACCCATAATAGTGATTGTTATTTAAGTTAAGTTTTGCCATAAATCAGGTAGCTTTAAGGTACGGCCATGACAGCAATGGTAGGAAAAAAGATATATAATATTAATCATATTCGGATATTCGGTATTCGGTTTTCGGCCAACTGTTTCCTATATTCGGTATTCGGTTTCGGCCAAGAATTTCCCTTTCGGTGCATCCCTACGTGGAACCAAATGGACCTGTGACCTGAGTTATGGGGGTCCTTGAAATTACAATGTTTGATAACCACTAAATGGAACCACACTAAATGGAACAGAGCCTTCATTAGTATCTCTGGTAACACCTGTGAAGGAAGAAAGGAAGAGGCCCAATTTCTTAGACTAGAATAGACTACAGAGGTCATGACGTCAATCCCCTGGTTTGCAGAAGTAATTTCTCCATGGAGAATAACATTGGGTTATCTTAAAATTGTCTCATAAGAGTATTGTGGTCCAAAAATAAACAAACTGTCTCTGCGATATTGTCAGGGTGGTGTCTCTGTATCGTTTATGACAGTGAGTCACTCATATTTGACACAGTCAATGTGTAACTAATTTAGCGGCAGTCAAGTCAATTCTTCATATCCATAATGAGTGAAACCTCTGGGACCATTTGTTTATTTTTGGATCACAGTTATTATTTGACACGATTCGGAATTCAGAATGTGGGGAAAAGAACACAAACCAGGTAGGATGTGAAATGACGTCACACAAGGGCGCTCTATGGCTGCCGTGCGTGCACAGAGCATATTTAAGCCCCTGTTGAAAGGTGCTACAAAACAACCAAAACAACCACGTGACGGGCTCTAGACAGCCCGACAAAAGCTTGCCTGTGCAACAACACAAGACAGTACAGCAATATGTCGCAAGCAGGTAAAGATTTACTCCCTATCCTCTCTGTCCGGGAATGACAAGCATCCCTGCTTGTTTTGCAGGTCACCGCCCCGGGGCTGACGTGTTGTTGGACCAAATATTTCAACATCTGTGACGAGGGCCGGGTCACCGAGGTCTGGAAATACTTGAAGAAGCTAAACTTATTACCTACCTAACAAATTGTACGTGTTTTGTAACCCTAAACAGCTCTTTGTTGCGACCGCAGGTCGCAGTTGACTATTGATGTCATCAATATTGACCAGCAACTCTACATCTCACCTCAAACCGCAAACGCTTAGATCTCCATATATGGAGCTGACCTGTTCTGACATTACATATGTTGATCCTTCCCCATCCATCCTTCCTCTTCGATGTATCCCTTTTGACTGATACCTGTCCTTTTAAACTCTAGACAGGCCTGCCCCAAAGTTATTAGTGCAGCCGTACCCAGCAGCCGGCGAAAACTATTGCCCGGCCCTACCTGGGCCCTCATCAAACCCTGTACACTCAAGACACTGCCCCCGCTGCCTTAGATCTCCATATATGGAGCTGACCTGTTCTGTTCATTCCATATGTTGAACTGACCTCATCAAACCCTGTACACATTTGATGCATGTGTTTACCTTGCTTACTGTAAGTCGCTCTGGATAAAGAGTGTCTGCTACATTGTAAATTATCTATGTTCCCTCAAAACTAAAACTGTCCCGAACCCCAACCCAACCCTAACTCCATGAAAGCCTAATCCTAAACTGAGGGAACATATCGGGCTGAGCGAACATAGGCATGACCGCCATGTTGTGTTTGCGGTGGCCTAATAATCTCCCTCACTTTTATGTTTGTGAGCCCCCCAGCTCCATTTGCAACACATACAGTTAGTTGCTAGTGAGATCAGCACATTTCCTTTGGCCTGTCAGAACAAATCACGCAGCACGTCTGTGATTTTCCAATATTAGGGTAGGGTCCGATTCAGCAGCTCAGTGTCTGAAAGGAAACTTTTATTTTGCTTCCTCAACAGCTCCTTTGAATTGAAAAAGAGTCAATTAGTGAATAAGTTTGTTTATTTTGGCTTGGGTGGTGGGGCAAACATAATTGTGTAGGATATTTATTGGACAATAGACCTTGTACAGACCGCGGCCAACTAGCCGCAATTTGCCTTTGACAGTCCATACTGTACATACATTCAAAACAGAAAAGTCCTAACTGAATCTGATTGTATTAAACGATGTCAAACACAACGACATTGTAGCTGTACGAAAAACTTGAATTATCCTTTTTCTATCTGCAAAGTGGAAGCGCTCGCTTTCAGCAAGCAAAGAAAGTCCTACTGCCTCCTGCATTATGTGCAAATTCAGAACAGGTAGTACGCAGGGCGGTTGAGTGATATCCAAGGAGCACTTCCACACTTCAAAATAATCTCCTGCAAGGAATTTCTTGACAGAGCGTAGCTCCTAACATATCTACAGTGGATTTTTATGAAACAAACACTTTGCAGATAGAAAGAGGATAATTCAAGCTTTTCATACAGCTGCAATGTTGGTGAGTTTGACATCGAATAATACAATCAGATAGGACTGGATGTATAGGCTGTCAATGGCAAATTGTGGCTAGTCGCCACCCTGCCATTTACTTAATGGTCTATGATGGGCAATGTTTTAGGTAAGTTTTAGGTCCTTTTATAGAAAGACAGAGAAAGAGGCTGCATGCTGTCTACGGAACGCAATCACAACACGACCTTTAACATCTCCACTGCGGTCCACTGCCAACAGTGTACCAATGATGACGACCACGTCAGCCAAGCAACACAGCCACCTGTGCCAGTGTATGCTTGAAAGCTGCAAAGCAAAGAGTATGAGGTAGTGATGGGGGAAGGGAATGGGATAGTTGTTGTCTGTGTGTGTGTGTGTGTGTGTGTGTGTGTGTGTAGTAGCTTTTGCCCTGGCCTTGACTAGGCTATGACTTGACTATAGTGTGTACAGTTTCAATGTTCCGATATTCTACTGACGGATGATTAGTTTACTTATGATCCTAGATGATTATTTCTAAGCATTTGATGTATTACCTTGTGTTATTCTTGCTTATTTTAAGTCACTCTGCATTAAGAGGGTCTGCTAAATGCCAAAATTGTAAATTGTATTGGGGGACCGAATACTCAACCTTCCCAGAAATGTAGTATAGTCTTAATTTCTGCCCACCACAGTCTGTAAGAGCCAGCGGTCCATCCCTGTGGTGTACAGTAATTTGTACATTTACTTGAGCACTGTAAAACAATATTGTGGCTGCCCGCATGTGACCGGAGCACAGCCAGAGCCATGTGATGTGTACACACACACACACACACACACAAACACACACACACACACACACACACACACACACACACACACACACACACACACACTGCCTCTCAGCTGAGAGAGAGAGAGAGAGAGAGAGAGAGAGAGAGAGAGAGAGAGAGAGAGAGAGAGACAGAGACAGAGACAGAGAGTGAGAGGGGGGGGGGGGGGGGCTCCCATGCTGGGTGTGCTTTGTGCTACATGGAGAAGCGGAGAGGAAGAGAGAGGGAGGGGGAGATGGAGAGAGAGGGGGGTGGATCGAGAGAGAGAACAGTGTAATAACTAATAACAGTGTTATAACTATTACTATAATCCATCTCTGAGAATGTACAGAGAGAGAGAGAGAGAGAGAGAGAGACTTTACAGTGGTAACGTTTGTAAACACTGTAGTACCAGTACCGATACTCCAGACCTATTATTATTATTGTTGTTAATGTAGTTTAGCTTTGGCCTCCTACTTATTTCAATTCATCAAACATTGGAATATATTTCCATGAATTCAATTCAGGTGGTGGGAATTTGATAGTAATACCAATACGTATTTTTTATAATGTGTGTGTGTGTGTGTGTGTGTGCGTGCGTGCGTGCGTGCGTGCGTGTGTGCGTGCACGTGCACAGGGATACGATGTACCTAGGCTATTACACCTGCACCGACAGACGTGCAGCTTCATTCATCCACCGCCGTGTAGTATTACGGGCGATTTATAGTTTGGCGGTGACAAAAATAGCTGATCTATTAAGCTGCGACGTGTTGCAAGCTTACAGATCAGCTATTTTTGTTTACCCGCCGGAGGACAGATGGCTTGCGGAGGGGTTTTACGTCAAATTGAACGATGAAGGTGGAGTGGAGGTGTGTGTGTGTGTGTGTGTGTGTGTGTGTGGGCGTGCATTTTTGTGGATGCAAGCACTGCTTATACTTGAGAGCGATTTACTCAGGCCCACTGAAAACCTAAACAGCTCTGATAGGGTGGCCATTGAAACCTAAACAGCTCCGATAGGGTGGCCATTGAAACCTAAACAGCTCCGATAGGGTGGCCACTGAAACCTAAACAACTCTGATAGGGTGGCCATTGAAACCTAAACAGCTCCGATAGGGTGGCCATTGAAACCTAAACAGCTCCGATAGGGTGGCCATTGAAACCTAAACAGCTCTGATAGGGTGGCCATTGAAACCTAAACAGCTCCGATAGGGTGGCCATTGAAACCTAAACAGCTCTGATAGGGTGGCCATTGAAACCTAAACAGCTCCGATAGGGTGGCCATTGAAACCTAAACAGCTCCGATAGGGTGGCCATTGAAACCTAAACAGCTCCGATAGGGTGGCCACTGAAACCGATGGGGAACCAAACGGTACTTTGGATACTGCTCAGTAAACCCACTCCTGACACCGGCAGACTTGATTCGGAAACCCAGCGGGTTATTCAGAGCGACGGCGATGTAGAGACTCCATTGTTGCCAAAACCACAAAGACCTTGGGCCACCCTAACCCTAACCCTCCATCTGTTGTTAAGACTTAAAACCCCTGGAACCCTCTCAAGGGCCCCTGGGGTCACCACTGGACCCCGCTTTGAGAATCACTGGGCTAAAGCACAAAATAAAAACAACAGCCATGATGCTTTTTAAAAGAGAGTTGAACTTTATGTTGTTTTTTATCCGGTCACATGTTGGACAGAACAAACACCAGGTGAGAGCTAAAAAATATATATGTAAAAATAATAATCAATCTAAAAGCTCACATGTCGGCTCGTAGATTGCCTTATATTCGATATGTAGCACAACAAAAGCAGGCTTAATTCCCAAACTTCCAGATTCATAACATCACCTAAGGTGGGACCATCCAAAAACCCTAAATTACTGTACTGGGCTAAAGCGAACTTTAACCCAGTACAGCATATACCCCTGTAACGCCAAAGTCCAGGGCTACAGTATAGAACACCAACGGCACAAACTATCTGCGTATACATACATCCAACTGCTCTGCAAGGCTCAGCTGTGGTCTACACAGGGTCACGCTTGTCAGCCAAGGCAAATGGAAAAAAACAGCCCCTGGAAATAGTTTTGGGTGAAGGTCAGGGAGTACTTGGAGGGAGAGATAACATCTTAGGGGACAGAGATTAAGGGTGCAAGGCAAACAGCAACAACTTGTTCCCTCCCCTTTGCTCCCGGAGTTGACAATCACGTATTTGCGGAAGGCGATTCTGGCGGTTCTGCTGCTTGCTCCATTATGAGCAAACAGAGGCGTAAGGCCTCTCTGCCCTAAACATCACACCAATAAACGTTTTAATAGGGATGTTAACAATTAATCTAAAATCGATAAACTATAGTAGAAATTATTCGATTAAATAAACAATTATAATTAATTGTATATTTGATGTTTCTTTCTTTCTTTTTTATTTTTGGGGGGGGGGGCTTTGATTGATTGATTGAATAGTTATAAATGTGCAAACAGCAACAGAGTACAGTCAAACACTTAGTCAAAGGGATAGCACCAAAACAAGTCCTTGCAGTCTTGTTTTCATTCAGGCCCTACGCAATCATTATCTTGGAAACACAGTCCTGACGCGATCTAAAGATTTCCCTACAGTATTTTCAATACAACAGAAATATCGTTCCGTGACCCATGCAGCGGGGTAGCGGGAGTGACGTCAGTGACTTCGGTACTCTTTATTATTTATAACGAGCATGTGTGAGGTCCAATTACATGAAGATTGAAAATGAGCGAAGTGCTCATTTAAGTGCAGTACTCAAGTAGATGTACTTGGTTACTGTGCACCACAGACTATAATCAGCCACATAATGTTATTCAGCTGTCTCCTCTCCACCGCCCACGCATCATCTCGCCATCACCACGGCAACAACCAGTGTCACCAGCTCCTCGGGCAAGGTACAGTACAGCAGCGGTGCTCAAAGTGAAGCACCGCTATAGAAGGACTTATATAGCATTATCTACAGTATGTAGCATCATTTTAGCCAGTTTATCAATATTTGTAACTTGGGCTATTAAAAACAATAGCATGTCTATAAGCTCACAGTGTGTCACAATTTTTGAAAATGTAATGTTGATGACACATGATGTTTTTAAGAAATACAGCTGCAATGTTGGTGAATTTGACGTTATTTAATGAATGGGCTGCCAATGGGAAGTTGCACCTAGGTAGCACCTTACTGGCAAAATGGCAGCCGTGTGCAAATCATTGATTGATTGATTGATTGATTGAAATATTTATTAACAGTTTGCAGAATTACAGTACATTTCAAGCACAACTCAATACAAAGACTGTTAGTGTTAACCAGTGTTGTGACTAACGCCCTTACATGCGTTACGTTACATAACGTAACTACTATTTGCAGTAACTTGTAACCTAACGCTTTACATTTCCCCAATCCATAACGGCCTTATAGTTATTGTGCGAGCGTTATCCGCGTTATGGCGTTATTATGTCAACTTATGTGATCAGTGAAAAAAAAGTCTCGCAGCTCCGTGAGTCTATCATACAGGCGTCTCTGTGCTGTGCTGACTGCAGTGCAGAGCCAGAGAGCGCTCTCTGTTGACAGTTTCGTTTGTGCAGTCATACTAGCCTGTCAGCCCACATGGCTTGATACACCCTAACGTGATAAAAACAGAGGTCATTGATTGGCTAACGTAGGGCCAGATTTCAGGGTAAGCCAATCAGAGACAGTCTACAGGGTGGGCGGGCTTACTGGCTGTTGTAAACAGTAACACATTTAGTCACAGACACCCAAACCCTTGTAACACATACATA
The DNA here is from genome assembly GCF_963924005.1 of Protomyctophum bolini. Lineage (NCBI taxonomy): Eukaryota > Metazoa > Chordata > Actinopteri > Myctophiformes > Myctophidae > Protomyctophum > Protomyctophum bolini. The sequence goes on along the minus strand of NC_137872.1, from coordinate 19,595,516 downwards.
GATACTACACAGACAGAAATCTCCGGTAGAACGAAAATCATAATACAGTACCACACGCAAAAATGGCAAATGCGGATCATGATGACAGCGAGATCGGTTGCTTTGGGAGTTGGAAATTTAAACACTATTTTGAGTACTTGCGACCCAAGGACGACAAAAACATTGAGGTGAAATGTAAATTGTGTGGCGGACATAAAACATTGTCCTCAGCCAAAAAAAGCAACGCAAACCGTGAAAATGTGAAAAGCATCTCAATGTGCTTATTTATTTTACTTTACGGTGTAAGAAGAGTGTACTCATTTTATTTGATTATTATTTATTTTCTTCATATTGCACTGACAGCACCATTTGTTTAATTGTTTTGAAGGCAAGTTGAGGCTACAATAAAGATGCCTGTCAAAATTCCTGAACATTTTACATTTTTAATTTTTAATGTTTTATTGTTCCACTACATTTCATATAATGTTAGGAGGGAGTTGTGTTTTCTCTTACTGTGCGACAGAACAAAAAACGTTCTTTTAAATCGTTTTTTATATTATAATTTTTTTAAGTAAAGTAAAGTAAAGTAAAGTAGTTACTTTCATAATTTCATGTAAAGTAAAGTAACAAATTACTTTTTTAGATAAGTAACGATAACTATAATGCCTTACTAAGTAACTTCCCCAACACTGGTGTTAACTGTGAGTGGACGACCCAATAAAGCATTACACTTGTTTACAAGAGGGTCCACCTTGTTCAATTCATCAAAACATTTAGAGGCGTACAAATAGACACTTCTATACAGCCAAAGAACAGAACAGGAGGTAAAAAGGGAAAAGAAACATATGCAGTGAGGGGGGAAAGGGGTGGGGGATTCCGATTTTACGGGGGCCAGTTGCATGTCTTAATGACTGTTGGTAATCAATGGGGAAATCGATTATTAAAATTAATAATTGATAATCGCTGTATTTTTTTATTTTTTTATGAAAATCTGTTGGAAAGGCAATATTGTCGTCAAAACAGGACAGGGCTATAGGCCTAACAAAGTGTGCCTGGGATGTGTCTGTGTAGCTGCATGAGGAGTGTGAGTGGAGATTGATTCCAATCAAGATACAGGTTTGGAGGATTTAGCAGGTTTTGGGAAATTACCTAACCAGGCCAGGCTGGGGTTGCTATGGTGATCAATTGGCTCAACACTGGTCCAGGGACCACCAGTGGTCCTTGAGGGGGTTCCAGGTGGTCCTCATCCAAAAGATGGAGTTAGTAACCACTACCACTACTTTTTGGCCAGAAAGGGATTTTTTTTTTCACCAGAGGAAAAATATTCTCTATGAGGCAATTCTCTGGGCAATATTGGTAGAACGCGCAGTGGAGTAACTAAAAGTATTTTTTTTTTATACAAGTATTGGGTTTATACGTGTGGTGGGTGGCTCAGAGTGCTTCCACTAAGGAAAGTAGGCTTTCTAATGACACAACCCGCCTTTGTTTTGGTGAGTAGCAAAAACTAAAGACGAGAGGCTGGTCTGCATTAATGCGAGCGGCGGAAGTTGAGAGTAACATAGCTCTAAATGCAACGCATTAGAGCCCCCCAAACGATTAATCGATTAATATTGAATTATACAAATTGATTTTCATTTTGGACACAAAAGTAATCAACAGACTAGTAAACTTGTAAAATATTAGCCAATATAATGAAGGTACAGTATGCTGAATCTATGGGAGAAGGATGCTTACAGTTGTTTCTATGCATGCTTTAGCCTGTGGACCCTGCAAGAGACTCATCTAATTAGGCTAATTGCATATTAGCTAGTAATAGCTACACTGCATTGTAGGCTAGACTGGCAAATCTCTTTTTTTCCCAAGGTCGGACCCTCACTTTGATATGCATTAGGACACAGTGTCTGAGACTCCCGGTCTACACTATCAAATCCTCAGTGTTAATGTAATTGTGTGTGTGCAAATGTAACCAAATTGTCCAAATCTCAAAGATCTCTCAACTGTATTCAATCTGTGCAAAATAGCCCCTATAATACCAGTGATCACTAATGGCATATAAATATATATATAAATTAGTCTATCACTCTGTATAGTATATGGCAAAATTAAGGCACACCTGGACACTATTTGGGAACCGCTGGGCTAGACAATGTCATACGATGACGACTATGAGCAGCTGAATGCCAACTCTGAATGCCAAAGACGCAATTTCTCCTCTTTTTCTTCCAAGGACCAGAGTGCCAAAGATTGATTGTTTTTCCTCTCTGTGTGAAAGGAGAGTTCCTCTGCCGCCCACCTGTAGCTTTATTTATATCGTGGACACATTCACCACATCGTGCCTGCAGTGGCTCTTCAAAAAAAGGTAAAAACTCTGAAAACACTGGCACTGTCTGCGTGCGTGCGTGTGTCTGAATATGCTTTGACTGATGATCGCACGACATGGTGATGGCCAATTCTCCCAGCCCTCATGATAAATGGCCAATTTAATGGTTAGAGTTGGGTTTAGGTTTAAGGTTGTTAACAGTGTTAACGTTAAAAATGGACAAAGGTTAATAAAAGTGGCGTGCGTAATAAGAACATTATTTTACCCGCTCTGCTGGGGCTGTGCTGCTGGCAGTTGGGGGCGCCACCGGCATGAGCGGAGACGGTGGCTCGACTGCTGCTGAGGTCCACCACGGACGGACTGGTGGCGGCGGCGGGCGAAACGGGCGCCACCTGTTGCAGAGGAGGGGGCCGCTGCTGCTGTGCGGAGGGGGCCTGGGGGTGGAGCCGGGGGGCGGTGTCTCTCCGGGACGATGGGTTGGCGGGGATGCCGTTCTCCGACAGGAACTCCTCCAGGTCCATGTACTCCAGCTGGAAGTTGTCCCCGTCGTACGGCAGGGTCTTGTCCCACAGCGTGGGCCCCAGGAAGGCCGACTGCGGGTGGCTCTCATCATCCAGCTTCTTGATCTCCTTCTCCTTCTCTTTCACCAAACCTGGTGGGAAAAAAATACAAAGTGTTGAGAATATGATTTAGATGGCATGCTATTTAGACAGATGCTAGAATCATTGTTTGCCTGGCCTCCTATAGTTTCAAAATGTACAGAATGTTGTTTAGATAGCATATTGTTTAACCTGAGGCCGATGTTATAAAAAGGCTTCTAAATCAGACAGTTTTCTGAAATAATCTAATATATCAGTGGTTCTCAAACTATTTCATGTCAAGGACCCGGCACTCGGTGCTACGAGCTTGTAGATCTGCTATTTTTCAATAGCTAAAGTATAAAAGAATGCTTAAAACACCAAAAGGGGTTCCCGTCCTGAATGATGCTAGGATCATTGTTTACCTGGCCTCCTATAGTTTCAAAATGTACAGATTGTTGTTTAGATAGCATGTTGTTTAAACAGATGCTAGCATCATCGTTTACCTGGCCTCCTATAGTTTCAGATGCAAGGCTCATTTCTTTGAGGCACTATGTTGCCCTCTCTGTACTCTTATTATTGTTATTATCTACCTTGTTTATTGACTAGGGTTCACGTTTACATGAACGCTTACATCAGCATCCAGCCTCTAGATCGGTAGCCTCGGAAACCCAGACGTTTTTATTTCCATGGAGAAAAAAATCTGGGTCCGAGTCCACTTCAATACGGCATAGAGTAGAACGTCGATCACTCTCTGCTGATTTCTGATCGTCTGCACCTTTGTTAAATTGACAGACGCACACTCCTCTCTCTGTCGCTCTAATTAATTAGTCTCATGTCCAGCAGCTGCGCACAGTTTCTGCTGGCGGATCCTGGGGAGCTGCCTATGCCATAGAAAGCATAGGTGAGTTCCAGGCTACTAGATCGGTGTTTCTTCACCTTTTTTCTATAATACACGGGTTGTCGGGTTTAATGTTTGTCTTTAGTTCAATGTTTATGTTGTAAACGCCATTGACAATGAAGGGAAAATTTACGTCATAATGTAACTCACTACGTCATATTGTCTCTTTATTGTTAATGGCGTTTAATGTTTGTTTTTCCTTTACATCACCATTACATCACCTAATTAACACGCCCCTCACTTGACACAGGTGTGATTTTTCTGGATCTGGACAACTGGCACATTTTATCAGTTGTGTATGATTTAAGACTTCAATGTCACTCAGAAACAGATTCAAGACCAATGCATTGTAACTGCAAAACTGTACCTACCAACACACCCTCCCCCCAGACTTCTGACCTGCTCATTAACACTATTACATCAATCAATCAACCAACACATGCACACCATCTGAACTTGTGAGCCATGGCTTGTTAAGAAGGGTTTTCCCTTGATATTGTGGCCTGCTATTATTATTATTATTATAGTATAATTTAAGTAAAGGGATGCTGACCATTCTTTATTGGTGCTTAACAGTCAATATTTCGTTTCAATCTTTTCTCCTACACTACTAAGATTAGTTCAAACATTTAAGGTACAGTAAGAGATTTTACTTTGTTAAAATAAATGCTAAATTGTCCTAACACAAACATTAAATGCCATTGATAATAAAAGGCTTTTTTACATCATAATGTAAACACAAATATTACAAGGAAATTATGATGTATGATGATAAGAGCGCCCCTCACTTCACACATGGTGTGATTATTTCCCCCCCTTTTTTACATGTTGTTTTAAACAAAAATATCACTTACACTACATTTAATTGTGATTATGACATATTTGTATAACGATGTATGTGGTTGCTGTTTCTTTACATTTCCCCATGGACCGGCCTGTATTTATTTAGTAATTAATTACCTGCTAATCAACTGTCATCAAAAAACAGCTGCCCAGTCTGATGTTTAACAGAAACGGCGCCCTCTATGGACAGCTCCCAGAATGACAATACCCTTCAGAGACCCTGTATACAACCTACTCACTGCCATTATAGTTTAAAGTAAAAAAAAAAACAAAAAAAAAAACACATTATTATGAGACCCATATATGAATATTACTCCCAGTGTCCCACCGCAATATGCCGTGGCTATATCGGTCTCATATCAAATATATAGACAACAGTCAGTCACGTCACGAACCCAGCTGAGCATAGCTGCGAGGTTTTTAAAAGCTTTTTTTACGACTGTCACTCAACCACAGTCAATTCACTATGTTATCTGGCTGCTATGATTTTTACTAGATTCAAAACAAACAAACGAGGGGAGACGGCCGGGATCATTATTATTGATTTAACGAGGGGAGACGATCGGAATCATTAACAGCTGCTTCAAATTAAACGCAGTTATTCCCACTGCGGTTGTGCTGGACTATATAATCTGTGAAAAACAGGCTGTAGGCTACTGTTTACTGATTTATTTTGATAAACAATCAACAGAAATGAGTAACCCCGCTAGACTGACTGACACTTATAGTGTCACCAGGCATGTAGGCTATTTATTTTATTTATCCAATTCAATTAAATTAGAATCGTATCAATCTTGCAAGAACAGTGATTATCCTACGTTGTGGGTTATTGATTGCCATGGCATGTACCATTATGCATTGCACGGTCAATCAATCCATATTCACTGAATTTCACTCATGTAAAATGCATGCAAATATACATTGTATTTGTAGCCTACTAATTAGTGTACCTTCGTGGTGGTGGAAAGGCAGCTTCAGCGGGTTCTCCAGCAGGGACTTCAGCACGCCATGTGTCGGCGGCAGAAAAGTTGGGTTTATCGAGAGAGGTCTGGCCATTTTCTCCATTACACTGTCTTATTATTATTTTTAAATGTTTTGTCCGGGGGCAGGGGGGCACAGGCAAGAAGCGCACAAGGGCCCCCGCAACAACAAAAAGGGAAAAAAAGGAAAATAAAAGTTATGTGTTGTCCAAAATCCTCCGGGGAAAAACAAATCTCCTTTTTCCTCTTCGGCTGGTCGGACGGACCCCGCGAGTGTTGAAAGCTCCGTTCAGTCAGTCAGTGCTGTGGTGGAGGAGGGCGTTTGTCCTGTGTTCCCTCTCTGTGCTTTGCTGTACTGTTCTGTTCTGTAGCCTTCTGTTCTGTTCTGTTCTGTACATTAGGACTGTGTTTGTGTGTGGAGGAGCGCCTCTCTCCATGTGCGGACACTGTGGTCCTGACGTGGAAACTACTCCCCCTCCCTCCCGATGGATGGGACCGTCTCGTTGGCTTAGACGAGGGACGAGGCGTGGTCTCGCTGTGATTAGTTGAATGGACCATTAAATGGTAAACAAACCATCAAACTCACTTTAATAAATAATATACACAGTGACACTAGGCTACAACTAAAAATAATAACACTAATGTGATATAGGCCTACAACAAATACACTGTACAATATGCAAAATAAAATGCACAACAAGATGCAATTTACAATAATGCACTGACTATGACATCATTGAAACTCATGTGTTCAAACTGTATAGCCTACTTGATATGGAGGTGCCTGCGTCTATGCTTTAAAAGACAGCCTATGTCTGCAATATACTGTGTGTGTGTGTGTGTGTGTGTGTGTGTGTGTGTGTGTGTGTGTGTGTGCGTGTGTGTGTGCGTGTGTGTGTGTGTGCGCGTGCGTGTGCATGCATGCGTGCGTGCGTGCGTGGCTTTAAAAGTAGGCTATTAATTAATTCAGTAATTAATATTGAATGAATTAATGAATTAATGAATGAAAAACAGAGTTAAAAGTCACACCTGCGTGGAAGAATCTTTGGGTTCACTGAATGCTTCACTGAAACCCTGCAGTGTTCATTTTGTTGACTGAGACTAAAGGACTAATATTTTTTATATTTAGTCAAAAGTCTAAAGACTAAACAATTCCAGCTAACTGAATCGGACTAAAACTAAAAGGTGTGTTCAAAAGACTAAAAGATACTACATCAGAATTTGCTGTCAAAACCAACACTGCCCTAACCAATAGGCTACACAGTTCAAATCCTCAATGTTCATCTTAAACCCTGAGAGTGTGCAGATGGAACCAAAAGGGACCCGTGGCTTTTTTTACAGTTAAGCTCATGAATTAACACAGCTCATATGCATAGAATTGTGCATGTTGTATCAGAGACAATTTGCTTCCAAAAGTGCCAGCAATGTAATAAAAAATAAAAAAAGTGAATCCCTATGAAGTCGTCACGGTTGTGTTCCATATTCGGACAGACTTTTTCCAGGGGAGTTGTACAAATTTATGAGCAGCACCCCTTTTCGGGCCCCTTAATCATTTGGAATTTACTGAGCCTCGAGATTGCCGAGAAGGCTATAATATGCAATAAACCCAGTGGCTTCCACTATCCTCTTGAAAACATATTGAAAGCATTCGCGGCCCGCCCGTCCGACCACTTTACGGCCTCCGTGAAGACGTCCCGACTTGTAACACCATCGCGGGCCACCATCGGGGGCCCAAATACAGCCCACAGGTTGAAAACCATTGCAATAACGTGCATGATGAGTTACCATCACTTGCACAGTAAAATCCTGTGTTAACTTAACTCAGACTACTGTATGTGATACGTAACATGTACAGTCTCAGAGTTACGAATGGATGAATTGCAACACATCAGATTTTATACGCAGCATCCTCTCATCTTCTGTCTCTATTGCAAATCTTTAATCATGCACCCTTTTTTACTTACTGTAAGTAAAAGTAGCAATATCACAGTAAATAATAAAGGTAAAGTATTAGCATCAAAATATGCTCACAGTAACAAGGTAAATGTACTCAAATACCTCAACTTGTGTCAAACCTTTTCACAAAAATACAAGCTCACGTTGTGATGCAACGAGTTGCGAGCTTGTAGATCGGACTGGTATTTGCAAATAGAAAGGTAGATTATAGCTTAATTGGTTAATGTGTGTTTTGCAATAAGAATTATAATGTAATTCTCCAAAGTAACTTAGTTACTAAAGCTGTCAAATAATCCTACTGTAGTGAAATGTACAATATTTGCCTGAGATGTAGTGTAGTGGTAGAGCTCTACAGTACATAATATAGCATTATATGTTCTACAGAGCATATAAAGCATTGACAAATTGAAATACTCAAGGTAAATGTTTGTCCAAATTGTACTTGAGTACACACTACAGTACTTAAAATATACTAGTTACTTCCCACCACCCACTGAGTATATTGGACTTTGTATAATTATTTGATGTGACTGCATGTGTCTTCCTCTTATTTCTGTTCCTTCCTCTGTTACTTTCTTCTTCTCTCTTTCCCTCTTAATTCCTGTAAATACATGCTGAGAGCTTGCACAAAAACTACTTTACACCTGTAATTGCTTGATGCGACAATACAGTAAATACATTTATAAATAATTGTTGTGGTAAAGCGTCCGTTTGATAACTTGACACTGAAGCCCCTAAATGCTCCCAGTGAGCATGGTGCCTTGCATCCATCGTTGGTGGTGTGAACGCATTTGTGAATGTATTTTTCTTAAATGTTTATCCCATGATTTTGCAACCCATTAATTTGACAATAAACTTGATTCTGATTCCTTAATTGTTTACCAACACAGTCCGATAAGAAAAGGAATCAACTTGATTATTTCAGCATTCATTATCATGACCATTCAAACAATGGGGAAAAAAGGCCCAATGATGGCCTACAATTTACCACTGTCTACATGGGGGTCAATACGAACACGTTCATATCATGACGTATTATTAATGTGTAAAAAAAACGATGCTATGTTGATCAATTGAATAGATAGGACTTTATTGTGTTATCGTAGCCAATTATTTTTACCCCTTTTTTCATCCCTAATTTAGTCATTATGCCAATTAATTCACTAAATTCACTAGAAAATGATGTATAGGACTGTAGGATTTGTTTTACTGGAATTAACTGGTAAAGGGGCATTTCACACATTTCTACTCTGGCTTGTTTTGTTAATTTCCACTCAGCCTTTCCTCTCTGCCTCTCTGGTTCAGCATAGTGTGTTCCCAAGGCTTACAGTATCTATTTTACTTGAGCTGAATCATACTGATATGGACAATCAGGGCATATAATTAAATAGTTGCAGAGTCAGTGAAGCAAGGCACACACTGAAGACATAGATATCACTTCTTGATTTCTGTTTTTCAGAATTGCTTTGCGATGGATTTATGAGCAATGTGATTCTATAGCCTGAGGGGGTGCCAAACATTTACATGCCAATGTAACCCAGGGACTACCAAGTCTTAACCCCTTTATGATTTTTTGTATTTTATTTGTTATAATTATTATTATTTTACTGAAAGACAAGGTGTAGCCGTAGTAGGGCATTAAATGTTCTCTCTCTCTCTGCCTCTCTCACACTTTCTCATACGTGAGAGAGAGAGATAAAGAGAGAGAGAGAGAGAGAGACAAATGGAGGGAGAGGAGAGTGAATACATTTCAAGTCAATACAATTTGATTGGATGTTGATAGAAATCATAACTGGCACATGGAAATATCAATCAGACATTTTTCAGATTACAGTGACGTTTGAATGACAGAGATTCAGTATTGTGTGCAGAATCAGACCGGCGGGGACATGACACGAGGTTATCAGTGCACGTCACTAAGTACAGATCTGCTAGTTTTACCCACGGGGCACAGTGCACTTGACATGCCATTTTTGAATAGCCAAAGTACAAAATTATACTTGTTCGAGCAAATCTAAAATCTTCATTGGGTTAAAATAAACATGAACACCTGAACAATTACTGTAAAGTGGTCAGAAGGGCAGAAGGTTGGATCGTACACGCACGTGTGTGCACCCACACATTTGGCATCTGCATTTTGAGGACACGTGCAGCAGTAGCAATATTTATGCCATGGATATGCACCGTAATAAACGCAAAGTACCGCAATCACTATAGCCTTTTTCAAGTGGGCCCATGCCATGATCCCCACCCCAAAAAAGGTCGGAAAATAATGTTGTATATAATATAGCCTACAGTCTTGGGGCCCTGGTATGCAGCATCAGAAGTTGCACACAACACCAGGGTGTGTGGGCTTCCTGTGAAAGTCTGTCTTTCCTCCAGACTGGAGGAAAAAAAGAGAGCATGAAAGACGTGGAGGTCAGCATGATCCTGACCCTGAATGTCTGAACATAATCTTTTAAGACAGATTCTGCCGTTAGCACCAGAGTGTTGTTGGTGGTGGGGAACCCAGCAAGCATGGTCAGGACCTGGCCAATTAGTGACGTCTCTATTGGGGCCAGAGTCAAACAAGTCAAGTCTCTATTGGGGCCAGAGTCAAACAAGTCAAGTCTCTATTGGGGCCAGAGTCAAACAAGTCAAGTCTCTATTGGGGCCAGAGTCAAACAAGTCAAGTCTCTATTGGGGCCAGAGTCAAACAAGTCAAGTCTCTATTGGGGCCAGAGTCAAACAAGTCAAGTCTCTATTGGGGCCAGAGTCAAACAAGACGTCTCTATTGGGGCCAGAGTCAAACAAGTCAAGACTAGTCAGATCTATCTAATTAGTGACGTCTCTATTGGGGCCAGAGTCAAACAAGACGTCTCTATTGGGGCCAGAGTCAAACATGGGGATTTTCTTTAGGAGCTCAACTGGTTATATACGTTAGCTCCATTGACCAGATAATTTAATTAATCATGATGGGTGGGTTGCAAACACTATGCATGTTAAGATGTTTAAGTCTCGCACGTAAACGCATGCACGTACGCGTACGCATACACACACACACACACACACACACACACACACACACACACACACACACAAAGCAGTGACAGCACTTCAGAGAGAGAAAAAGAGAGAGAGAGAGAGAGAGAGAGAGACAGACAGACAGACAGACAGACAGACAGACAGACAGACAGAAGCGTGCCATAAACAATACATTAACAGCATGTAATTACATTTGCAAGTGGTCTCTCTGGTGGTCTCTCTTGTGTCTCAAACCTCATCTCCCTCCATGTCTTGACAAAAGGACCAGTGTCTGGTGCTATGCTTATAGCCAGCACTCAGTTTTACCCAAGAAAAAGTATCAATACTGCAATATAGAAATACTCTGTTATTATAATAATTATATATATTTTTAATTTTTAATTTATGTTAAGTACAAACGTATTGGTAGCAAAATATAGTAAAAAAGGAGAAAGTACTCATTAGGCTCATTAGGAATGTATGAAATGTATAAAGATCTTTTGAAAATAGCTCACAATGTGCCACATCACGACGTATTGTGAGCTTGTAGATCGGCTATTTTCAAATGGCCGAAATGTACAGTTAAGGTGTACATAATGGAGTATAGAAGTAAACATATTATGAATTGGAAATTGGAGTGTTGAGTGAGATGATTAGGACGGAGGTGTTGCATCCTCCCGGTGGGGGCTCCTCATTGGCAGGTGGCAACACAAAGACATATGCCAATTAATGGGCATAATGTCTAAATTGGGGAGGACGGGGTGAAACTAATTGGCTAAAAGAATTACAACACTGCACTGCAGAATTTACAGTGTGCATGGGGTCACAGAGCAAAAATAAACAACAAAAATGAAACGGGACATTCGGCATAATGAGTACTTTATACTTCTGGTACATAAAGTACATTTTGACACCAATATTTTTGTACTTTTACTCAAGTACATTTTGAATTTCAAACTTTTACATGACATAGAGTATTTCTACATTGCAGTACTGATACTTTTGTAAAAAAGAATATGAGTACTTTTTCAACCACTATTTAAAAAAAAAATCGCAAGAGATGTTGAAGGCAGAGAGGTCAGCCTCACATCCCACACACTGCAGCAGCATAGAAGCACTCGGCAGGCCGCCTCAACACGCCTGTAGCTCACCCACACACCTCATCATCATCAGCAGTGTGCAGGTGCACATGGGGGAACAAGTGGGATATGACAGATACAATGGCATGTGTATTTCTGGAATACCCTATAGCTGTTCCATGCAGCGCCAAGACCACGAGGCATGCTTTTTGGGAGGTGTAGAAGGGAACACAGGATTTTATACAGTGTAGATTGGGGTCCCAGAGTAAAACAAATGAAGATAAAAGGTATTTAATGGGTTTGTGTAGTTATTCATAGCATATCATTGAAATGAAAAATAAAAAGGTTGAGAAACACTGTGGAATCACTGTGTCATCGCACACACACTCGCACGCAAGCCTACACGCACACACAGTTCTCACCAATGCACACCCTGTGGGAAGCCTTGCTTCTGCCATAAGTACGTAACTACTACGCATGCAGGCAGGTTTGTAATAATATTACGATTCTGAGGCCAACATTTTTAACCGTAACGCTGAAGCCAAAAATAACCACTCTAAAAGCTCACCTGTCTGCGATATGTTGTGAGCTTGTAGAGCGGATAGTGCACAACGTATCAGGCATAAATCCATGAAGCCCAACCCATAAACCTAACTAAATCTTTACTAATTTACTAACCTCTACCAGTAGAGGTTAGTAAATCTTACTCTCTCTTGTCCTCATTGTAAATCCCTTTAAACCATAAATAAACAGGATTTCTCCTTTCAGGACCAGGAAAAAATGGTCCTCACAATTGTCAATTTCTCAAATTCTGCTGTACTTGTGGGGACATTTGCTTTCATCCTTATGCTTTCTGTTGTTTGTAGACATGTTTGATGTAATGTTTTGTCTGTGTTGTGCCAGAGGACCCCCTCTAAAATGAGATGCATCTCAAGGGGCTTATCCTTTAAATACAAATTCAATAAAAATCCACAGCTAGGGAGAGATGGCAGTCTTACTGCGTCCCACTGTGCTCTCTGCCTTCTCCATCTCATTTCCACCTCTGATTCAGCAACAGCGTCTGTGTGACGTCAGTGTGACGTGGTCTGACAGGGGGCCAGTACAAATAAAGTTGACTTGACCGTGTAATTTTGTTCAGAAATGGCGTATGCAAGTGTTATGCTCACTGAGGAGCGTGTGCGGTGTGCTATCTGTCTCGATCTGTTCACTGATCCAGTCACCATTCTTTGTGGACACAACTATTGCAAAACATGTATCACACAATACTGGGATAGCAATGATGTGTGTCAGTGTCCACTGTGCAAAAGGAAATTTTCCAAGAGACCAGAGGTCTTCGTCAATAACTTTATTTCTGAGATGGCTGATCAGTTCAGGCAGTCACAGCAGCAACCCGAACCTGAAGATGAGGTCTCCTGTGACGTCTGTATCGAGGCCAAGCTCAAAGCCCTGAAGTCCTGCCTGGTGTGTCTGGCCTCCTATTGTGAGACTCATCTGGACCCTCATCAGAGAGTCTCAGCGTTAAAGCGACACAAACTAATTGACCCTGTGAGGAACCTGGAAGACATTATTTGTAAGAAACACGAGAGACCTCTGGAGCTGTTCTGCAAGACTGACCACATGTGTATTTGTCAGTTCTGCACTGAGTCAGACCACAAGTCACATCAAATTGTGTCCCTGGAAGAGGAATGTGAAGGAAAGAAGGCTGAGCTGAGAAAGACAGAGGCTGAAGTTCAACAGATGATCCAGGAGAGACAGGTGAAGATTCAGGAGGTCAAACACTCACTAGAACTTAGCAAGAAAGACGCAGACAAAGAAACAACGGAAACATGCGTGCAGGTGCTCCATGCTCTGATAAGCTGTATTGAAAAGCATAAAACAATGGAGAAACAGGCTACATGCTTCATCAAAGAGCTGCAAAAGGAAATCACAGATTTAAAGAAGAAAAGCTCTGAGCTGAAGCACCTCTCAAACACTGAAGACCACCTCCGCATCCTCCATCAGTTTACATCCATTAACACCCCTCCACCCACCAAGGACTGGACAAAGGACAATGTCCATCAGTCTTCATATGTAGGGACTGTGAGTACGACTGTGGTTCAGCTGGAGAAGACACTCGGTCAAGAGATGAAGAAGCTGTATGATGCTGAGCTGCGGAGGATACAGCAATATGCGGTGGATGTCACTCTGGACCCTGACACAGCACACTGCAGACTCATCCTGTCTGAGGATGGAAAACGAGTGTATCATGGAGAGTCTCCCAAGAGTCTCCCAAACAACAAAGAGAGATTCTCCTATTGTACAAATGTCTTGGGACAGCAAAGCTTCTCGTCAGGAAGGTTTTACTACGAGGTTCAGATTAAAGACAAGACTGACTGGGTTATTGGAGTGGCCAGAGAGTCCATCAACAGGAAGGGATTCAACACCCGGAGCCCCAACAACGGTTACTGGACTATATGGTTGAGGAATGGAACTGAGTACAAGGCTGCTGCTGGCCCCAATGTCCTCCTCCTTGTCAGAGAGGAGCTCCAGAAAGTGGGAGTGTTTGTGGATTATGAGGAGGGCCTGGTCTCCTTTTACGATGTGGAGACAAGAGTTCACATCTACTCTTTCACTGGCTGCACCTTCACTGAGAAGCTCTATCCAATCTTCAGTCCTGATCCTAATTATAATGGTAGAAACTCTTCTCCTCTGATCATCTCCCTAGTCAAATCACAGACTAGAGTCTAGTCTCAGTTCAATCCTCAGCTTTTTATGAAAGCGAGAGTTTTACGCCTATAGGATCTAGCCAACCATCTGCATGATAAATTGTGATTCGTGAATAAAACAATTGATTAAGATAACAAATGAATGAACTACTACTGCTACTACTAATAATATGATAATAATAATAATAATAATAACAATAATAATAATAAATAAGAAAGTGTGACAATAACTATAGTCTGGTTGCCCAACCACACTAATAATAATAATTTAAAAAAATGTATATATATGTAATAATAATAATAAATAATAATAATAGTATAGGAAATGGTACTCTCATTACTTGCGCAAGCAGAGCACACAAGAACTGTGGCCGGCTGTGTATGTAGGCCTGTCCTTGTTATTATATATAGCGTTATGTATTTAATTACAGTCCAATTAGAGATATCGCTGCTACACTTTAGGATTGTGGGTAGTGTAGTATTTCTCCTTTGTGGGGGTGCCTCAACAGATTCTGCCCTAGGCTCCATTACATGGTTTTGCAGTTATTTTTCCCCCCTTCAATATTTAGTACTTTTTATTGTTCCTTTATTGAGGGGCTGGCTATGTCCAGCATTTGGTGTGTGTTAATACAAACTTTGTGCTTCACAAACATTAAATCTCCTTGATCATGAATGTACAATGTTGAGTGTTTGTGCAAACACAAACATTGCGTAACACAAACATTGAAGACCAAAAGCTGGAATGAGATGATGTATGATGATGTACGATGATAAGATCACCCCTCACTTCACAAGGGTGTGATATTTTTAAATACACACTGCACACTCAGTTATGACAACCATTACTTTTACCAGACTTTCTACGCTAATATGCCACCAGGGTTCACCACTTTTAACTCCACGCCAATGAAGAGCGCTAATCACATTAACTAAATCACTAAAAATCACTAAAAATCTAAAAGAAAAAAAAATCTAAAATCTAAAAGAATAACTTTTTAACTAATTTAACAAATTTCTGTTTCCTGCAGAGGAAGAGACTGGTAGCACTATACGCCTGTCTGTGTGTGTGTGTGTGTGTGTGTGTGTGTGTGTGTGTGTGTGTGTGTGTGTGCGTGTGTGTGTGTGTGTGTGTGTGTGTACACACCCACCAGTAAGCCTGGCAGAGGACTAGATGAAAAGAGGCGAGTGAGCATCACATCAGAGAGAGAGAGAGAGAGAGCGAGAGAGAGAGAGAGCGAGAGAGAGAGAGAGAGAGAGAGAGAGGCGCGGGCACGTGTGTGTGTGTGTGTGTGTGTGTGTGTACACCCACCAGTATAAGCCTGGCAGAGGACTAGATGAAAAGAGGCGAGTGAGCATCAGAGAGAGAGAGAGAGAGAGGCGCGGGCACGTGTGTGTGGGTTGCGCAGAAACAACGCTGACAATGTTCCTTTGACAGAAAATGTTTAGGCTCATGACATGTTATAGCAGACCTAAATGCTTTTCCCTCTCGATGAGAACACAAAGCCAGCTGTACTGCTTCTAGAACATGTGGTGTGTGTGATTTCTTCCCAATATGTATGGTTGTACAACTTGCTCTTCTATTGAGACATTCAGGTCCTGTCTAGGTTAGACATAATCACACTTTGACACAATCCTGTTTGTGGTTTGACACAAATTGTGACCTGAAGGTCAAAATTATATTTGGCCCCAAAGCAAGCATACAGGCAGGCTCTATTAGCCACTGGTGGGAGAAAGTACTGAAAATAAAAGTAAAAGGCTAGAATTCAAAATTTGCTCAACTAAAAGTGCAAAAGTATTGGTGCCAAAATGCACTTAAAGTACCAAAAGTAAAATGACTCATTATGCAGAATATCGCATTTCAAGTTTTCCATAAAAACAAATATTTAGAAAATAGCAGATATACAAGCTCACAAAGCGTATATTGTGAATTGTGAGCTTGTAGTAGTAGGCCTACTAAAGTACCACTTTCTTTATTTGACAGTCCAATGTTAAATTTTTGAGGGGCGCTAGGCCCTGCTATGTCTAGCTTTTAGTGTATGTGCACAAACTTTGTCCTACACAAACATAAAATCCCATTGACAATGAATGGACAATTTTGAGTGTCTGTGTAAACACAAACATTGAAGACAAAAGTGAGGATGCAAATTGTGATTGGCTGGAAAGAGATGATGTATGATAAGAGCGCCCCTCACTCACTGCACAGTGCCTCACTGATTTTATTCAAATACAGTTTGTTGATATGTTTGACGTAGTGATTGTTTTACTTAACGTTTATAAGATGAAAGATGAAAATAAATACATAAATGGTATCTATTTTCATCTTTCATCTTATAAACGTTCTTAAAAGTCCTTAAATGGTCACTTGGCCAGCATACTGTTATATTGTTTGTTTATGTGGAATGAGAAGAGAACCCACCCACTCTGTGTGTGTGTGTGTGTGTGTGTGTGTGTGTGTGTGTGTGTGTGTGTGTGTGTGTGTGCGTGCATGCATTTTGATCACAGCTGAGATGAGAACACGATGGACACATTTCAAAGACGCCCGGTGACTGTAATCTGTGTCAGCTAATGAGGAAATGAAAAGGTTATCACTGCAACCCGGGGGGGGGGGGGGGGGGGGGGTAATGACAGCTGCCTTCTCATTGGCTATGCTGGGTTAATGTGTCTATCTGAAACGATACCACGTCATGGCATTATCATGTTTAGTATCAACGCCGTGTGACAACCTTGCATCAGGTGTTGCCACGTGTGTGTGGATAGTTAGCTACACCGAGACGAGACGGAAGGAGAAATGCACATACTGTACACAGGACAGCGACCATTCTCCATATTATGGTTTTGGACATAGGCCTCAAGGTTTCGGAGAGACTCAACATTCCATTGGATAGTTTAGACTAGTCATTGGTTAGACCAGTCATTAGTCCTACAACCTATCTCAAACCCTAACCCCCCACGGGGCAGCACACCTAAACCTAACCATAACCCTCTCCCAACCCTTAACGCACCCCTCACCAACCTTAATCCGGTCGTTTTAACACACCCCTCACCAACTTTAATCCGGTCGTTTTAACGCACCCCTCACCAACTTTAATCCGGTCGTTTTAACGCACCCCTCACCGACCTTATGTCTAACCAACTAAACTAAGTGCACCCCGTTATCATTAGTCACAAGCTCTTGTTCATGTTCATTGTACCTGTTATGCTTTTGATGCTTGTGACGCTGTGGTGTAGGGCGTTTATTTATGAAATGTAAGAATTAATGAATCTGAAGACTCAGCTCTCTTCAGAGTCCATTTTAGCCCATATACTGTAGCACTTGCCCTATAGGGCCTTGTCGACCTTGCAGGCTTATGCAAAGGTCAAAATGTAATTTAGATGCCATATTTTGTTGACCAGGCATCCTATCGTTTGAATAGGTTCAATGGACATGTACACTCAAGACATGCTCCATATATGGCCAGATCCCATCAAACCCTGCACACTCAAGACACTGTCCCCGCTGCCACCCTTAGATCTCCATATATGGAGCTGACCTGTTCTGACATTCCATATGTTGATCTGACCTCATCAAACCCTGTACACGCAAGACACGCTCCATATATGGCCATTACATAATTCATCCCCCCCCCCCCCCCCAGGTTTCTTGCCCGACGACAGCAACGGTTAGTGTGCGTCACTTCGAGGTTGCGTGAGCATAAAAGTGTGGAGTGAGGAAAGGCTCTCTTCTTTCCACCCAGTGTCCTGCCGTGCTCTGAAGTGTTCTGGAAGCAGAGAGCATTCGAGGTCCTGTGGAGTGACTAGTTACATAACAGCTAACATTCCAGGTAGGATTTCTGCACCCTCCTCTGCTGAACTAAACACTGACAAAGCCTCGCGGAAAAGAACACATAGTGCCTATAGCCCTAAAGAACCCCTTATTGATATCGTTGCTGCCGGGCAGAAGCCTCCTATCTCCATATTCAAACTATTTGTGCGGTTATTATTATAATATATTTTTTAAATTAACACCACATCAAAAGTAGCACATCTGCTAGCTCTGGTCCATAGCTCTAATCCTGCTCTAATTTCCTGGTGAAAACAAAATCCCTTTCTGGCCAGTGGTGGGGGGCTCAGAGTGCATCCACTAAGGCTTTCTAATTACACAACCCGTCTTTGTATTGGTGAGTAGGTAAAACATTATTTTTATTTTCGCTACAGAGGAGAGGCTGGTCTGCATTTAATGCGAGGCAGGAAGCCAATCAGTTCCATAGCCTTAATGCAATGGCAGCAAGAGCAGTAAGGCTATGGACCAGAGCTACACATCTGCAAGCTGGAAACCACATGTTGAGCTTGTGGATCCGCTACTTTGGATGCATATTAATTTGAATCCTGAAAAGTAACAGTTTTGGACATATGAGGTTTCCACCCGACAGAGCCGATTCATGTTGCATTACAACAGTGTATGAATTAAGTCTGTGATCTTCAGCGCCTTTTATCATTTCAAGGACCCCTTGAAAGCAGGCCAGGGACCCTAGCTATATTTAATACTCGTTACTTTTCAATGGTTCTGTATTTACAAAATTCATTTTGGACCCGCACAAGGGTCCATCTTAGACCCCATGGTGGTCCCCAGACCGGATGTTGAGAAACAGTGACTTAAGCCGTACACGCCCCACAGGCCTGCACGCATAGGGTTTAGTTGTTTATATTAGAGCTTACTAATGTACAGTATGTGGCCTGAGGCAACTTGTACATAATGTCCCAACATCACTGTCCTCATGTGTCCCATGGTAGGAAACTTGTACATCATGTCCCCACATCGCTGTCCTCATGTGTCCCATGGTAGGAAACTTGTACATCATGTCCCCACATCGCTGTCCTCATGTGTCCCATGGTAGGAAACCTGTACATCATGTCCCCACATCGCTGTCCTCATGTGTCCCATGGAAGGAAACCTGTACATAATGTACGTGAAGGGAAGGACGTGGACGGGACGGGGTGGGGGACATGAGGACGTGAACTCAGATTGAGTTCATCCCCCTTGTGTGTGTGTGTGTGTGTGTGTGTGTGTGTGTGTGTGTGTGTGTGTGTGTGTGTGTATGTACTGTATGTGTGCCCGCCCACATGTGTACATTGCCGTGAGAAATCCTGCCTCTAAATTTGTTTCCTCTGTCTCTCTCTCTCTCTCTCTCTCTCTCTCTCTCTCTCTTTATCTTTTTATGTTTTTCCAGTATTCTTTGGCTGCTAGGATGACAGCAACAGCATCCCTATGCAGAGTGTCCAAATTTAATGTAATGTAAATATATTTTGAAATTTGTACAAAGTAACTAGTAGCCTAACTAAAGTTTTCAAATGATTGTAGTGGAGTAAAAGTACAATATTCTCCTCTGGGATGTAAACTCGCGTCACCAGACTTTCACATTGGAGGAAAGCCTGGTTTGTGTTCCAAAATTGCCTCTAGACCGGTGATAAAAAAATAAAACTCTTATTCCTGTAAGGTGGTTCCGTTTTTTCCCACCGTTGCTTTGTTTTGATTTTAGTTTCGCAAGTCGCTACGAGTGGGAATAAAATATGGATATTACAAACCCAAGAAGTGCTTGAAGAAACTTGTCGGATTCATACGCAGCATAAAATGCCCTAAAATGATGATGCCCTTGATTGCGGGGAATTCTTTTGGGTAATTCTGATTCCTGTTTAGTGGTTCCGGCCTGATGACTACAAACCAGAGCGGCCGGGTTGCATTTGTTTCGGGGCTTGTTTCTAAAGTGTAGTTGCTTTTTTGGCCTTTCTACCTAAATGTTTAAACCAGCTCCTTGACATTGAATGTCATTTGTCGATGTATTTTGTGGCCAGCCACCCCCATACAAGATTTGTGTAAGTGTTGTTCAAATGTTTTGATACTTTTCCAGTCTCCAGGTGTTCTTCAGAATAAATGCACATTGCACAGTGGCATAGACCAGTGGTTCCCCAACTTTTTCATGCCAGGACCCCCAAATTGGCATTTATTAGCCCGCGGACCCCCATTTGAAAAATATATGCCAGGGACCCCCCACTAGAGAAGAATTGTATGGCTCTAGCAGTGATTCTCAACCGGACACCCATTTAATGGCATTTCTATCTCTGGGACCCCCAATTTATATTGTAAAATCAATGTTAATGTAACCCTCTGAGTTACAGACCCATAAGGGTCCATTTGGTTCCTAACCAAATTTAGCTAGGTACCCCCTGGAACTCCCTGTATTGGGTGTACAGGGTTTGATGAGGACCCAGGTAGGGCCGGGCCTTAATTTTCGGGCCTGTTGAGAACTCTAGTTTTCGCCGGGCACGGCTGCACTAATAACTTTGGAGCAAGCCCATCTCAAGTTTAAATTGACAGGTATCATTCAAAAGGGAGACGTCGAAGAGGAAGGATGGATGGGGAAGGATCAACATAGGGAATGTAAGAACAGGTCAGCTCCATATATGGAGATCTAAGGGCTGTCTGTCTGTCTGTCTGTCTGTCTGTCTGACTGACTGACAGGCCGGCCGGCCAGCCGGCTGGCTATCTGGCTGCGTGTCACAGAGATCACAGTCAAGAACCCTCCCCACACAATCATTCCAGTTGCTGAATAATACAAAGCAAACAGTGACCTAGTTTTTTTCCACGCAGGGAACAAGTGAGAGGGAAAACACGGCATGGAGTCCACTGCAGAACTGGAACGGGGCGAAAGTCACTGAGCATGCACAAAACGCAGCCAGCTGAGAGAGACGAGGTCTATTTCTGGCACGCGAGGGTGCATTCAGAGGAGCAGCATGGGGGCGGGGGTTAGGACTCAGACTGCCTTGTTTTCAGGGCACCGGGCAGAGTGGAACCTGAGGGATTTTCCTCCCAGAGCAACTGGAGACTCCGGTTCGGAGGGCCTCCGGACCCCGGTCCGCGACTTCTTGCCACCTGTAATGTGATTAAACACGCAGGCACAAGAATACTGCAGCGAACCCCTATCCTGGAGGCCTCACTGCACAAGGAATGCACTTCACAGAGAAGGGGCCTCACACATGTGTCACACCATCAATCTGAGCAATGTACACTTTCTACACTGTACAGCCTACTTCTCCTCCTACATTCTGCTATACCCCCTGCTATACCCCCCCCCATATCTTGTTTTCATTGATCTTCTTGGTCTCATTTTGACCACAGCGGGCCAGACCTGCTTTCTGCCACTTGTTGCTAGGATAGCCTTCACGCCACGCATGTAGATACACACAGTGTGTGATTTGTGACCACTTAAGACCTATAAGTACTTCAGTACAACAAATAGTGAAAGTGCGCCATGTACATGCATCCCCTGCACAAGAAATGCATCAATTTAGACCCCGGCAAATAACCTATTCTATTCTTAGCTCCATCTCGAAAGTGATGGAAAATGTGTCTATGAACAGGTTGAAAGGTATCTTATTCTTGCCAGAGAACATCCCACTCCACTGACACATGCCTCCTCTATTTGGAGCGACCACATCAAACACGAGGTGGATGCTGGCAAATTCTGCGGCATGATCAAGCTGGACCTCCTAAAGGCTACCTGGAGGGGAGAGAACAGTTGGTGGAGGTGAACAGAACTGAACAATGAGCTGTGGTGAGTCAATTGTGGTGTGACTGGTGTCCCACAATACAAGGAAGCACTAGGGCATTTACTGTTCCTAATAATATGTAAACGACATGACATCAGCTTGTGTGACTGCAACTTGTTCCTGTTCGTGGAACTGCTGGTCTCAGACATGAACAAACTGCAGGTTGAAAAGTCCCTCAGCTCTGAACTCAGTAGAATATATACCTGGCTTGCTGATAACAAAGTATCATACTGAATCCATTCTCTTTGGAGAATGGCCTTGCTGAGTAATCTGAGCAAGGCCGACGGCTCCATTCTGGAGGGAAATCTTTCCAGTGATAAAATAGCCACCAATATAATCAAAAAAGTCAACCGAAGGAACCGGGTTCGAATCCAGGGCAGAAGAGAAAATTGTTCACCTTTAAGTAGGCCTAAGGGCCGATTCATACTCCTATTTTAGAGCTGAATAAAAGTCGGTTCGGCTGTCGGTTCGGCTGTAGAGCCTACAATGTGACGTCATTTGAGGTTCAGGGGGGCGGCATAAAACGACATAAAAACTAAGCTACGATGACTAAAACTATGAATAAGCCTATAGACAATTTTGTGAAAAAGAAAAAAACTAAAGAAAAAAGAAAAAAACAATAACAAAGGGAGGGACTAGTGGAGAAGGGATCCAGACAAGTCATTTTATGCGTGGTGTGTGCAGGTGTCACTCTCCAAAAATAGACGGTAATATACAAATATATACAATATATACACATAATGTGGCTGTGTGTGGCATTTAAGTTATGTCAGCCCATTTATCTCGGAGGATTCACTGCTGTGACAAACGTCTTGTTTAGTTTCCTAGGGAACTGAGCGGAGACATTCTGTGATGGAGCTGTAGAGGAACGACAGCCACACTAACCAATTAACCCATACGATTCGGAAAAGTGTCATTTTAACCACTTTGAACCATCTTTTTTTACACACCATTATAATGTTCATAATGTTCTTATTTTCATCATGTTGCAATTGTGTTTCACAGTGTATGCCTTAAAATTGGAAAATCGTCTTACATTCTTGAAAGCAAGCGAAGACATGACCTACACATCAAACCTAATGCTATAATTTTGTTTGTTTGCGGGGTGCACAGCTACTATACGTCATGTAGACACATCAATATGATTGGTTGGAAGTTGGAACCCAGGCGGTGATAGACAGACGGTCGCATCCAATCACCTGATAAGTAACTTGAAAAAAGGGACAGGCTTCTTCAGCGATTGGGCTACAGAGATCCCAGATATAAAGTACATAGGTGAAACAAATGTACATCTGGAGTCAGGTTAGATCATTGATGCACTGGTTGTATTTTCCGCCCCAATATGTAGAGATGTAGACAAAAGCTTACTGACCCCATGCAGGCTCTCTCTGGAGGAGGCTGTACAGTTGTGCTCAACCAGCAGTGGGTCTCTGTGTCAAACACACTGATGTTGTTGTAGTAGTCCTCGTCCTGACGTAGATAGAATCCCTCCAGCATCAGCACCACAGCCGATTGGTCGATGGAATCCCCTCAGCATCTTTTCCCAAGGCACCAAAGAAGATTTGTGCTAGGGTTCCCCTGGCCCAAAACATTTTGAGGGTCCTTGGCCACAAAAAAAAGAAAGGTTTGTGAACCACTGATTTTAGAAGACATTTGATTTGTAGAATCGGCTTTAGCAGGTCTTACTGAGTTAATAACACTGTCATGTCGGGTTGGCTGTAAGGTCTATCGAAGCTCACATGCATGCAAGGCGTTTAGGGAATGTGTGTGGACAGCCAGGGCGGAATGTGTGTGGACAGCCAGGGCAAGCTGTGTGTGGAGAGGTTGGTGTGTGTTATTATCTGGGGGCCGGAGATGATCAACACAGAGGCAGGGGTCATGCAAGCCACTCACTGCCCACCCACGTAGCCTGCTGTCATTCAGCCACTCACCCCTCACCTCCCGCCTCTCTCTCGCTCTCCCTGTAGATTCTCAGTGATGAATGCTACTATTAAATCAGTTGTGCTCAAAGGTTTTTGTGTCAAGGATCCCCCAAACTGTGAATTTTGAAAAGTAAGCAAGAAACAAAGGATCTTGGAAGTAAAACAGACTAAACAAAACTACAGCAGCTGAGCAGCCTACAACATAAAGGGTCAGACTGATAATTAAAATAATTATTCCAACAGAGGTGTTGTTGATGTTACAATTTACAATTTAGGCATTTAGCAGACGCTCTTAATCCAGAGCGACTTACATTAAGAAGATGTTGATGATCTTGGCTTTTCTTGACGTCTCCTCAGACTTGGTTGTTTCATCCATCATATTCGCATTTTGCACCTTAAAAAACAGCAAAAAACAAAACAAAAAATTAAAGAACAAATTATCAACATAAATTAAAACGGGTACAATTAAGATTGCCCAAAGTTGATATGTACAACCTAGGAAAACAACAGAGCTGTACTGGAGTAAAGTCTGTAAGGTGTTCCAAGTGTGCGGGGCACAGCATTTGAAAGCAGATTTTCCAAACTCAGTGATGGTATCTCAAGCATCAAATAGTCCTGAGAGTGTGATAAGAAATAGTTTTCCATTTTAAAAGATCATTTAAATAAGAGGGTGGACTCCCAATTACAGCTTTAAGAACCAAGGGAGGGTCAACCAACCTTATTGTACAATATGCAGTGATGGGTGTCGCCTGTTATAAATCTGAGGGCAGAATGATAAACTGAGTTTGGAATTTGAATACTGACACCTAACCACCACACACACGGTTATCACTGGTCTATCTATACACAGCATCACCACCCTGCTACTGGTTGCTATGGAAACCCAGCAACACAGCGAGCAGCGGAGTGTTGTATTCATTATGTTAACCTGTCCGTCTCTCTCTCTGTCCTCTTTCCTCACCTCTCTCATCGTTCTGTCCTCTTTCCTTCTGTCCTTTGAGAACCACTGGCATAGAAAAAACTCCCTGATCTGAAAAGTGGAGGTTGAAGCCATTGAAGGAACTCTTTATCTGTTCCTTCACAACAGCACCAAAAAACAGTCCTACACTGCCCCCCTGTGGAGAAGTCTTGACATTTCTGACATCAATAGGATTTCAAATGTACACAAACCAAACAACACCCTAACATAATCATACTAGGCAGTGGGCACCCTGATAAGCTTTGACTCTATCCACACAATTTGCCATTTCCATTGTTTATTTGGATCCCCATTAGCTACCATCTTAGTAGCAGCTACTCTTCCTGGGGTCCACATGCATTGAAAATTATAATTTTACGTAATTTGTCATATCTACCCGGTGCAATTTGCCTAAAAAGCAAACGTAATGCATATTTTTATTATTCCAAATGTTCAATGCCAAAAACACAATTAAAAAGTTGATAAATTATTTTTGTAAATTAGCACCCTGCTTGATCATACTAGTGTCATACGAAAGCATCAAAAGTAGTAGATCTGCAAGCTTGAAACTTGCTGTGAGTAGACGCATTTCGAGCTTGTAGATCTGCTACCTGAAAAAGTAGCAGTTTTGGACATACAACTCAGGGGGTTGCTATGCTGTTGTAGAAGCATACCACAACTCGGCCAAAACAAAACTGAATGCTACAGGCTAATACGTTTTAAATTAATTTATTAAAAAAACGGGGGGGAAAAAACAAAGGGATAAAAAAACGGGAGAAAAACAAATAATTTCTCCACCGAACATACATCAATCATATTTTCCTTTCTATTCATTTTGGGACGTGTACAATAAAAAAAAATAAACAAAGACGTGTGTCAGGTTGCCAGAACAGAGTCAAATAATTAAGCAAAAAGTGTCTGTCAACGCCACAAATTCAACACAGCCAAGGTGAACGAGGGAAATAAGGTTGTCTGGAAGTAGGAAGAACCACAAAGAAAATAGAGGCTAAAAAATAAAACACAAACATTTAAGTGCAGGTCTGTTTTTTGTCATTTTTTTTTAATGTAAAGCATGTCTTTTTTTTCTTTTTTCTTTTCTTTTCCTCTGTTCAGTTTACAGTTATCGACTGGGGTTAGGGGTTCTCTTGTCTTGATACATGCAAGGTCAAAGGAGACATCTGAAACTACACATGGAGAGATTCATAGGTTTATAGCATATCGGTTATCTGTGCAAGTATTAAAATATGTAGGTATAACTAAGCAATTTCATATATGGATGTGACAGAACATGGGTTCGACAAGGAGGGGAAAACAGTCCATTCACAGAGTTCCGTTAAGAAACTGAACTTGGGTTTCACCGAACGGCAAGGAAGTCCACGTTTTACAAAAAGAAAAAACTAAAGCAAAAGGGTGAGAATTCGAAACTTTGCTCGGGTCATTTTTTGAAATGTCACCGACCTCATCGTTCGTCTTTTATGCTCCCTTTTATAATTAAATTATTATTTGTCCTATATAAGTGAAATTACATCCAAAAAAGGAAGAAAAGAAAAAAAAACTAAACTCCAATGCTCCACGTTTCATGAACAATGTGCTGCATTTCTACATACAGCTGCGATAAAAGGAAGGTCAGTATTTATGTAAAAAGGCTTAGCTGCCGAAAAAGGTTCAGGAATATTGTCTCTGAAGTGACCCCCTCCCCACCCCACCGGACTCTTCCTCAACCGTGTTGTGTTTTGACCACTTAAGCCATAAAACATATTAAAATAATAAAAATAAAAATAAATGGTTAAAATAAAATTAATTAAAAAAAAGAATTCAAACACAGCTGATCTACAAGCTTGTAGACCTGCTACTTTTGAATCATTTCTAAAATGTTTTGGAAAAAACAAAGATATTATAATCGAACATACATGATGCCCGAAACAGGGAGGCTAGGGTTAAAGTGGTTAATTTGTTTATCTTGTCTTATCAAGCCAATGCTCTTCCCAGAGCCCAGTCTGCACTGAGGTATTAAGAGACAGAAGAGGTGTGGCCTCCGGCCAGGACTTGAAGCGCCCACACCAAACCCAAACCAACCGGAACGGACCCGGAACCAACCGGAACGGATCCGGAACCGCACCTTCAGATCCACATCTTTAAGGTTCAAAGGCCAAACCTCTTTTGAAGCCCGGTTTATATTTCAGCACAGGACAGTGTCGCACAGACGAACGTAGGCCCTATATACTGTCGGGGCAAAAACCTCTTATCACAATGTTCTAACTTTTTGTGGGTATTTTTTGTGTCATAAATGAACACCGTACTTGATCATACTATAGCATCACACAAAAAGCATCAAAAGTAACAGATCTGCAAGCTCGAAACGTGGCACAAAACGTGGGGCGAAGCGACACCTTCTAGATCTTGTAGCTTGTAGATCTGCTACTTCTGAATTTTGAATCCTGAAAAGGGACAGTTTGAGTTTTTGGACATATGAGGTTTCCGCCCAACAGTGACGATATACACGTATATTGGCTAAGTCCGCCGCTCAAAACCGCTGTATGACGGCACATAAATGGAACATAAGGTTTCATTGTTGTTAAGGCTTCCTGTGGTCTTGTTTCCTTATTCTCATTGGCAGAAATGTCATCCTGTGGTCCTCAAGTCCTTATTTTCATTGGCTTAATGTCTCACGGGGCATGGTAGAAGAGGAGGGGGTCCATCGGGGGCGCACACCTTTTTCTTTCTTTCTTTCATTCATTCTTTCTTTTTTTTTTTAATTATTCACAAGTTTATTCCTTTTGTCCGATTTTTGTCCCCCCCTTCATTGTCCAATCACAGTCTGCTTCCTTTTTTTCTGGTCTCTGAAAGGGGCTGTCTGATTTGTTTAGATAGTCTTTCTGTATTTATTTTTTACTGTTTGTCCCGTTTCCACTCTGGAACAAATGACCACGAACTGAAGGAAACAACAATACGAACAGTTCCTCTCCGTTTGGCACCTTGGGAGTCAAACACGGTAGGAGTAAAATAATATTAATACAAGAAAAACATTTAAACTAGTGGTTGTCAAACTAGGGACGGGTCACCAGAGGTCCTTGGGGGGTTGATAGTTAGGAACCAAAATGGGACCCTTACAGGTGTTTCAACTCAGAAAGTGTACAAACGGGTCCATGGCATAA
Source organism: Protomyctophum bolini (assembly GCF_963924005.1). NCBI lineage: Eukaryota > Metazoa > Chordata > Actinopteri > Myctophiformes > Myctophidae > Protomyctophum > Protomyctophum bolini. The sequence continues at coordinate 19,567,553 of NC_137872.1, read as the reverse complement.
TGAATACCAAACCGGGGGTCCTCGGAATTAAAAACTATATGGAAGGAGAGAGAGAAAACTAAAAACAAAGAGATTTTGAGTCCTAGCTTGTTTTATCCATTTCCAACTCTGAAATGGTGCAAAATGTAACCACATTAATTACATTTGTACCATTTCAGAGATAACTTAATAGTAATGAAATAACGGTGTTCTATAACACTCGTTATTACATTAGTATGATTTAGGATGAGAGAGAGAGAGAGAGAGAGAGAGAGAGAGGTGTGTGTGATTGGGAAGCTACTAGTTGACGTGGTGGTCTCCCTGGTTGGTAGCTGCCGACGAGTCTGAGGGGTCTGCTGCTGCCGCTGTGGCCCCGGAGGCTTCCCCCTCCTCCTCCACCTTGATGCGCTTGGCGTCGGGGGCGGGGCCCTGCTGGTCCCCGTTCTGACGCTTGGTGGGGAGGGAGGCCGACGCAGAGGCGTGGGCCGCCAACAGGTGGAGGGGGCTCGCCACGGCAGTGGTGGCTACGTAGGACACACACACACACACACACGCACACGCACACACACACACACACACACACACACAGAGAGAGAGAGAGAGATAGAGAGAGAGATAGGGGATGTGGGGGTTATTGTCACGTTAGGGCTAGAGATTGAAAGAACGTTTATTTTGAACATTAAAGTAAAAAGAAAAAATATATATTATTTCCGAAGCCGATTCCGATAATTCCATAATTTGCGTATTAGTCTTTACTCGATACAGAGCACCTATCTGACCAACACCGGTTTGTAATATAAAAACATCTAGGGCAGTAGTTCTCAAGGTGCGAGCCAGAGACTCTCAGGGTTCCTGACTCTGAGTCCAATTCCCCCCCCAGTCCTAACTGTAGCAGAAATTGAAATTGAAAGCAGACATTTTTTAGAGACTATGGGCCCAATATATGATTCATGAAACACCATGAAAGGAGTACTTAGTATTGTTATTGTAGTGCACAGCATGTGCCACCAGAGGGCAGTGTGAGCTGAGTAAGATGGAGACTGAAAGACTGAAAGTCAGCAAGAGATCAAATTATTATTCTGCCACTGGAATATTTTGAGTTTCACATGGCAATGTGACATGCTGTGCGCTTGCAGATTAGCTATTTATAAACCATAATTTTTTTTTTTTTATAGATTTTGCAAATCGATTCATAATCGTCCATGTTCGCATTGCGATCTATGAATCGATTTCATTTTCCACCCCTAATGTTAAATACTTTAGCTGGGGACGCACTTTGAGAACCAGTGCTTTTAGGTCAATGGTTCGCACACTTTTCAGGTCGAGACCCAAAAGAGAAATTAGACGCTTGCCCAAACTAGTGAAAATAACAGATCTTTGAGCACTCAACGCAGCACGAAGCTACGCATTGTGAGCTTGTAGATTGTTTGGGAAGCAGTGCTTTTAGTCCAGTTCTCACCAGAAGTGGCCTGTCCCTGGTGGTGGATGGCAGTGGTGAGGCAGTGGGTGCCGTTCTGTGTGATCATGGCCTTGATGGGCAGCTGGTGCTGGCCCAGCGGAGGGGGAGGGGCCTGTTGATGCTGCTGCACGATGGTGAAGGTCTGCAGGCCCGTGGTGGCCGACTGGCTGCTCTGAATGACCCGGCTGTTCAGAGAGGCGTGGTGGTGGCTGATGATGGTGGTCGGAACGGCCTCCACTTTCACTGAGGAGACAGAACAACCGTTTTTAATTGGATTAGTTTTTACGTCCAGGACAGGCTTCAGACGCGCCTCCTCAGGAGACTTTGCTCAGATCTGAACCCATTTGATTTGGCGTGATATTAGGAACCCGTTGCGACCGCATGCTCTTGCTGACGTCGACGCCAGGCAGGGATCGAACCCACACCCTTCCGCATGGAAGGCATATCCACTAACCACTACACTAGAGCGGCCCGACCGTTTTAATTATTTCAAAAACTATATATTTTTAAAAACATTCCCGAATAAGACTTTCATGAATTAAAAACAAAATTCTGTTTTATTTTTTGTAATTTCATGAACAAATTAAAAAGACATCTAAGAAAGATTACAAATGTTTAAATTGCCGACCGACAGGTTCACAACGCAACGTGGCGTGCCTCCTCACCTTTGACGTCGCCGTGCTCTCCGTTTTCCTGCGGCTCGGTCTTGGGGACGATGGTGGCCTGCTGGGCGGCGGCGACGGCCGGGATCTGCTGGAGTACGTGGATGGCCTGCATGGCGGCCGGCTGGGAGCTGCTGGTGGTCACCGGAGAGGCCATGGCGTACGTCAGCGGTTTCATGCTCTGAGGTAGCTGGCGCTGCACCGCTATGAGGACCGGCTGGTTGCTGATGGCTGAGCCTGGGGCACAAGACCACACCGCGGATTAAAGCTCAAATGTTTAGAGAAGTGGTTCCAAATCTTTTTCATGTCAAGGACCCCCAAATTGACACCTATCATCCCGCGGACCCCCATTTGTAGAGATATGCAAGGGACCCCCACCGCTCTAGCAGTGACTCTCAGCCCGTTTAATTTCAGTTTGACCTGCATTAGGCTACGGACCCCCATTTGATGGAAACAATTATGATTGTCATTCATTCTTACCTGGCGTGTTCTGTGCAAAACGTGCCTCCTGGATGACAGCTAGCTTGGGCTGCAGTGTGGCCACGGAGGGTGGAGGGGGTACGGCCGTGGCCGGGGAGGTGTCCAGCTCCAAGGGGACAGGAGAGCCCTCTCGGGACAGGCTGTCGGGGGTCTGGACTCCACTGGAGTGGGCAGACAGGACCCCGGCGTGATTGGGAGAGACCGGGGCGCTCCTAATGGGGGTCACACACACATACCACTTAATGTTAAAAACAAAATGCTAAAACAGTGGGTCTCAAAGTGGGGTCTTGGGGTACCAGGGGGTCTGACCGCCATCTAGTGGTGGCTTAGGGCAGCGCAGAGCGCCACACAACTCATTGACTGAGGCTCTTAGGTCGCATTCTCACCTAATACTTCGGTAGACTCGAATGCGTATGGGAGGAGAAATGGGATTCTTGCATATTTAATTGGCTACGGTTTGCCTTCACACTGTCATGATCCGCAGCAATTGGAAACGCAGCAGGGGGGACCTTTATCAATGTGTTACATTCATAAACTAGCCTACACAGTGAAATGATAAATCTATGGTGATAATTATACTCATAACGTGCATTATGTGTCGTGCCGACGGTCTGGGACTGCCCCCCCCTCTCTCGCTCTCTCACTATAAGCACGCAGCCACGCACGCACTGTTCTTTTGGGCATGGAGGCACAGCGCTGAGCGCACTGATATAACAGACAGCAGCGCAAAATGTTTACAAGTTTATCGAGATGAAAGTTCCTACTCCCCACTAGTCCCCACACAGTGACAGCACTCCATGTTTACGGCACGCACAGACAGACAGAATATTCTGTAGGCTATAATACTATTACACTGCACTGCAGTGTTTGTGTTTTCTTAAGCAATTGATTAATGTACTTGTCCTCATTTCGATCAGGGCTTCAGTCTCCACTCTCCTCATTCGACCACGTCTATCCACGGTAACGGGACATCTTTGCGCTGCGTAAAATATGCCTTCTCCGTCTCCAACTGTGTTCAGCTCCTCACCCGCCTGACGTATGTTTGCTTCATTTCCTGTATTTGCTGCGGATTGCATTCACACCTGCACCGAATCGTAGTCAAGCGCGATTGGAAGCGAAGCGAAACCCCCGTTTTTGCTCGGAGTAAAATGCGGTTCTTTGTTGCGCATTAGGATTCGAAAGAGCCTTCACACCTGCCAAACGAAGCGCACTTTCTGAAAATGCGCAGCAGGATTCGTTTTAATCGCAGCAAAGCTCTCTGGTGAGAATGCGACCTTAGATTGAAAGCCGTTTTGGCCAGAAACTCAGAATCCACCAATTAATGGGTGCCGCAAATGTCATTTAATTCACCCAAAACATACTTTTTGTAAGCGAGGCTCAACAGACCGCTACCGGAGTGTTATGAGTGCAAACAGGAGACAGTTGATCACATTTCTATATTTCTGCTTCACTTTCATTTTTAATGGGTTGGCTCTTAAAAATAAACTAAACCCTTTGCTGCTCTGAACCCTGATAAAGCTGATGAGCTGAAAAGAGACTTCTAGGAAACCACAAGGAAGTGTAAAAAAACACATTACCCGAAAGACGTTACTTGAACGCTGTTGACCTTGCAGGTTTACTGATTGAAGCACTGGACTGCCAGTCAACAGTGCATCAGAAGAAGTGTAGCTTAAGTATATCTAACAACAGAAGTGCTTTTAAAAAGTCTACCATTGTAAAAAACATGTGCTACAGGGCTTAAAGTTCTCCGGGGGTTTTTTTTACGCCCCCCCCCCCCCCCAGTTTTATAGAAAAGGGTAATAGACAAGAGCCAATAGTTAAGCTGGTGGGCGTCCAACCTGGAGGAGAGGGGTCCATGGGGGGTCCTGAAGCATGGTACGCCCCGGGGCCTTCGTTTCCTGAAGGCCTGCTCGATGAGCTTGCTCTCCGAGGAGGGGTCTATCCTCCAGAAGGAGCCTTTGCCCGGCTCCTCCTGCGACCGGGCCACTTTGATGAAGTAGCGGTTCAGCGACAGGTTGTGGCGGATCGAGTTCTGTCAACACAGAGGAGGGAAAGGAAGCCTTTTAGATCAGCTTCAGAGAAACAAAAAATAATCCATGAATTCAAGGCTTCATGGGGTGTGTAATCGCTAGAAAATAAGTCATTTTGGGGGAGAACTACTGCTTCAAGGGCAGTTCACATGCACTAACTACCATTGTCTTTGTAATAGTGGTGTTGTGTGGACTGTCCCATCGACATTTTAAAACTTCAAAAAAGTTCGGAAGGTTAAGTGGATCCATTCACAAAATGTCAGATCTGCTTAACATGACGCACTACGGGTGTTGGAACATGTCACAGCTGGTATTCGGAACTTGAAAATAACAGGGCATGTTGCAACTTCTCTTGCCGTTTGCGTACCTCGGTGTCAGTGAGCAGGCCGCTCATGGGGCTTCTAGGGAAAGTGCTCTCCCAGCTATGTCAACTATGCATTGAGGTTTCAGAGGTACGGTATTTCGACAGCAGCGGTGTTTGTGTGTGGGTGTGTGCCTAAGTTTCCTGTGTAACGGTGTCATGTCATCTGTTGCAGGTCTGCACTGACATAATGTTATTAAAAGTGGTGCAGCGGTTCCTGTGTTAAGTGGTCAGATAAGTGGGCCGTGTGCATTTTCAGAGCATCAATCAATTAGTGTATACTTTAAGTTCCTATTATATGTTTTGATTGATTGATTGTTTGATTGCTGTTTAAGCACGGAGGTACAGTAAAACATTTAGGCTAAAGGGATAACACTAAAAAGTACTCTGATTTGTTTCCATTGTGGTCTCATGTATTAAATTAATCAACAGGGTATAGAATATTGACACATGAATACATAACAAAACAGCTATATATTTACAGAGAAAAATAAAAAGGGCAAAAATGGCATCAGTGTATGACCCCTCCCGATGAAAACGTATTTTCAAGGTTTTAAAGAAAAAATACCATTACCATTCTAGATATTATTTCCATCCATCATAAAAAAGGGATATTATATTAAATTTTTTAAATCGTAGTGTTTTCTTTTCCCAATTATTTGGGGGCCCACTTGCAATGTCCTCATGGCACCCCTGTTGGCCCCCACCAACAGGTCGGGAATCATTGAACTCACCTTCCAGCCCTCGTCTGCAGTCCTGTAGTAGGAGAGCAGAAGAACTCACCTTCCAGCCCTCGTCTGCAGTCCTGTAGTAGGAGGCCAGAAGAACTCACCTGCCACCCCTACTCTGCAGTCCTGAAGTAGGAGGCCAGAAGAACTCACCTGCCACCCCTACTCTGCAGTCCTGAAGTAGGAGGACAGAAGAACTCACCTGCAAGCCCTTGTCTGCGGTCCTGTAGTAGGAGGCCAGAAGAACTCACCTGCCAGCCCTTGTCTGTGGTCCTGAAGTAAGAGGCCAGAAGAACTCACCTGACAGCCCTCGTCTGCGGTCCTGTAGTAGGAGACCAGAAGAACTCACCTGCCAGCCCTTGTCTGCGGTCCTGTAGTAGGAGGCCAGAAGAACTCACCTGCCAGCCCTTGTCTGCGGTCCTGTAGTAGGGGTAGTTCTTTGTGATGTGTGTGTAGATCCCGTTCAGCGTGAGCTGTTTGTCCTGAGCGAGGGTGATGGCTTGGACTATGAGCTGTGCGTAGGAGTACGGAGGCTTGGAGTCGTCCTGCAGCGTGGGAGAGGCAAGGCAGGTTGATTTGTATTAGCACCTTTCAACATCGAGACAATTCAAAGGGCTTTACATCAGTGGTTCTCTCAGTGAGCTTGTACAGTAGATCTGCTATTTTCGACACGCTGTACAGTGAATATAACTTTAAGTTTAAAGGACTGGGGAGCAGTTCTCACTAACGAATGTATCGTTAATAATCTGCGATTGTGAGGGCGGTCGATGTCCAACAGGAACATTTTATTGCCCAAACTTACAGCAGACTCACATCTGAAAGTAAAATTGACACAGATGCTTTCCCGGTTTTAATGGGTTAATTGGATGAGGCCACACATAGTTTTGTTGGATTAGTGCACATTTTGTTGCCAACTTTGTTGCAATAAAACAGAAACAAAATGTTAACTCTTATGCATAGCAATGTTCTAGTGGTTCGCTTGCCTATGAGAACCGATTCATAAGCCAACAAGGTGTCAAATCACAGTTATGTTAGCTTGTAGATCAGTTATTATTTGGCAAGTCTGGGTCCTCTGGTGGACTATTTTAGATTCACAGTAACAAGATCTCAGAAACTTTATTAAGGCCACCTAGATTGGATTAAAGTCTTATCTAAATTGTCCAGTATTTTAAGATGCAGATTTCCATTTGTGCACGTACTTCAATGAACACAAGCGCGCCGGAATAGGCAGTCCTGAAACATGGAGTTTTAAGTAAAAACTTTTTTTCTGAATGTACGCACACCTCAAAATGCATGACTAAATATGAACAGATTAAACAGATTTAAAGGGAGACTTTTTGTACATCACCATTGAAAAACACACAATTGTCCATGAATTCAAGGCACATGAGTAATTGATAGGGGGGAAAGGGCCTTTAGGGGATTAACTATTCCAAGTGGTTAATGCACACTGACTGACGATGCAGTAGATTTTAGCGGTGGTGCTCGCTTCCATTTCAAAACTGATGCTCAGCTTCATCATGGGTAACAGTGAAATTAAATCTCACGACTGAAAAAGTTTGCCTCGACTAATGTGCGATTTGTGAAACATTTAGAAAGAACAATAATAACCAAACATAGTTCATCTAAAAACTGTCAATGTGTCGCAGATTATGAATCAACACTGTTAAATAGCTGCGACACTTTTCCAATTGTTACCAGATTGCGTTTGTGAAAAGGTGTGAAATGGTGCATTTATATAGCGCCGTTATTTAAATCACTTTACAATGTGCATTACATTCTCATAACGATAGCGGTGGAAACCATGCAAGGCACCAATCTGCTCATGGGGAGCAGAGAGGGATATTTTTTCTCAAATATTTTCTTCTGGGGGGTCCCTATTTTGAGATGGGGGTCGGCAGTCTATATAATTGTGGGGGTCCTTGACATAGAAAGGTGTGAGAACCATTGATAAAGCAACATTAGCTTTTCAGAAAACTGCTAGGATTTAGAAGACATTTGTAGGTCTTAACGGGTTAATCGAGGGTTTTGACATATTTTGGGTTAATTGCCCCGGAGCTTGAAGCCTGCCTCACCTTGGGACTGTCGCCCCCGGAGGCATCTTTGTCGTTGTCGGGCTGGGAGTTGTCATTGATGAGCTGCAGCTCGGCAGAGCTCACCATGCGACCGCCCATCCGGAATCCGGACAGGCCGGCGCCTCGTGGACTGGAGGGGCAGGAGTTAGCAGCACTGTGGAGGGAAACATAGAAGTTACAACTGTCATGCTTTGGGTTTAGCTACCCCTCTGGTGTAAGGGGGGGGAAAGGACGAGGCCTAGTATAGACACCTGGGGGACAGGCCAGAACATGGCAGGCATGACAGGCCTGAGAGTGTCTGTCTGGAATTATAAACCATCTGTCCAGGTTATAAGGTCGAGAGGATCTTCAACAGAAACGCCTCTCTCTCTCTCTGTCTCAACTCTGTCCTCGGTATACTAAAGGCTAAGCTGTGGGCGTGGCTGATCCCCGACAGGGCAGGCCGTGTCAAGGTCGACGTCTATCTCAAGGTAACCGTTAGCCATCTAGGACATAGCAATCTCCTTAGCAAACATAGCAATCCTAGCCTTTTTTGTAGAGCCGGTCATTGCCTTCTTCTTTTTTTCTTTTAACACAGAGCTATTGAATATCGGCAAGACAGAAACTTTGTATTATGGTATTTCTTATTTTTTGTCATGTATTTTGTATTTTTTGCCATGTATTGGAGGGGCGTTAGCCCCTCCAATACATGGCTTTTGAAGATTACGTCATGTGGCAGCCTAGTCTCTATGGGATTAATTATGTTTGTGCCCCCTGCAGCCGATTTTAAAACCGGTGGTCAAATTGGACAGTGATTTTAAGTTAACAGATCAATTCTGTTGAATCCAGTATTTATCAGTTGAGGCTTTTAGCGAAAGTCAAGTCTGCTGTAACCCATTATGATTTTGAACGTCTGATACATGCCTCCCTACACTGGCTCCCTGTGCGTTAAAGGGTCCAGTTTAAGATTTTAAATTTGTTTTAAAGTCTGTAAATGGGTTGGAAACAGTCTACATATGGGAACTTGTAGCTCCCAAAGATTCGACAAGGGCCCTTAGGTCGACTGACCAGTCCTTTCTCAAGATCCCAAAATCAAAGCTGAAATTGCGGGGGGATAGGTCCGCCCACGCTGTGGAATGAACTTCCACCTCATGTTAGAGCTTCTCAAACCTTGCCTGTATTTAAATCATGTCTGAAAACTCACTTGTACTCCCTGGCGTTCCAACATACTGATTAAGAGTTGCTGCTCCCACTGCATTATGTCTTTATATTGCCCTGTTTATGTATTGTTGTTTTTTGCCCTTTTGTTTCAACTCTGTTGTGTTAAATGTGCTTTATAAATTAAGTGGAGTGGATCTCGTAACAAATGTTTTATACAAGAAACAAGCCAGGATGGATAAAGGAAAGAAACAGTACAACTTACGAGGAAAAAGCTTCACAAGAGAATTCATAGAAGAAACAAAGGGCTAGATTTGAGAGATGGTGGGGGCATGCCACCCCACACATGAAGCTCCGGGTTTGCCTTTGAATGCACTGCCCTACAAAGGAGTAACTACCGGTATGTTTTTGGACAAACCAACTTATTTGTCTATCCAAAAGGTCAAATTGAAATTAGCCTTAGGGAAAAACAATAACCTCAAGAACAGAGTAGTGTAATATTATTTATATGCCGATTTCTCATTTGGCTGACCAGTTGAAACACTTTTAAATCCATTATCGGTTAATATTTTTTTCGTAGTTCTGTAGGGCAGTACAGATTAGGGATACATGCTAGTCTTTATAGAGAATGAAAACATCAGCAATCACTATTTTATATACTTATGTACTGTCGTACAACGTGTCGCACAAGGAAATTAGCAGATCTGCGTCACAATGTGAGCTTGTGGATCTACCATTTCTTACATGTTCTGGCCTGTAATGACTTGCCCAAAATAGTGATGCCAGGGTTAAGTGGTTGAAGCTGACCCAAGACAAGAACAGAACGTTTCATAGCAGTCCTCGGTCAAATAGTGGTATGTTTTGGCTCCTCAAGCGGCCACTTTGGCAGACTACCAAACCCAATATATCCCAGAGGGAGACATTGGGTCATTTCAAGAGTATATGTTACCACGCAAAAAGGATGATTGTCCATTTTTTCACCTCTAAACTAAAGAAGAAAAACAGAATCCACTTGACCAATGTACTCGTCTCTGTCTGGTGGAAACCGTTCAGGATTCAAATTAAAAAAATGTTTTGAGCTTGCAGATCTGCTACTTTTGAGTGACGCTGTAGTATGATCAAGTAGGGTGTTAATTAACCAAAAAACACAAAAACGTAAAATATGTAGATATGGGGTTTCTTCCCGACAGCAACGGTATGCATTGAAACAGTGAAAGTTACAATCACAAGGTATACCTGTAATGTATGCATAATGTCCTTCCAAAATAGCCTCTATAACACATGATATCTCTCCGTTAACAGATTGAAGTCCCAAACAGTGCCATTATTATTATAAGTGACTTTGGGCTTGTTTTTCAGTAGAGGTGGGCTTGTAAATATTGGTAGTTGGGCTCGTTTCTAAAGTGTAGGTGTAGTAATGATTGGTTCTCATTTCTCAATTATTTCAAAGTCAAGTACCCCCAAATTAATCCCAAGTATTTTGTGCTAGGGACTTTGTTTTCAGATTTTGTTTTCGCGTTGTGAGCTTGTAGATCAGCCATTTTCAAATATCCGATGCATATAGGAATAAATAGCTCATGCGGCCTCCTCTTTTGGGCTCGTCTTCATAGACCTGGTTGTTTTACATTTTCTTTGGCAACTGGCAACACAGGTCGCAGAACAGTGCTGTAGATAGACGAGTACCTGATGGTTCCAGTGGGTGAGGGCAAGGGGCTCATGAGGTGGGCGATGTTGTCTGGAATGTTGATGGTGAGGGGAGAGATCTGGGGCTGGACGTGCTTCAGCGGCGACTCCGGAGCCTCACGCTTCGCCTTCTTGCCGCTGGACAGGGCCGTGAACGAGATCTTGATGTTGGTGCTGGGGAACCTGAAAGTGCATCTGGCACGACAAAAGACAAACGACAAAACAGAAGATCCAAAGTTAAAAGTCGAGCATTTCTTGACTGGAGAGGCTGACCAATGCCCAGAGTACTGTTTGGCTCCAGTGCCGATCCGCAGGTTGGAAAAAAACACCTCCTTTGAACAGCGTCGACCGAAGCGGTTCGGTCTGTGTCCCCTAAAAATATTATGTATTGAATTCCAGTACCGAACCTTACTCTTCCCTATTCTACAACTTTGGCCCAGATCTTGCCTTACAAGGGGTAATGCCTAAACTTTTGTAATATTTTACTATTTTGAAAAGCAGCATTTTAAAATAGTTCAAATAACCCATCTACAAGCTCACAACGTGCCAATGTAGATGGGCTAGTTGAACTATGTTCAAATGTTTAGGGATAAGGGGTAAAGGTGGCACTTATAAAATCAAGCTGCAGGATGTGAAAATAGAAACTGACTTAAATTACAATTAAGAAAATATTAAATGATACCCGTCGGCATGCTAAAGAATAAACATGCTGAAGGTAAATTCAATACAGGTACAGTTGAAACCTCCACACAATCATTATATTCGCCACTGACTGCAAAAAAGGACTGGGCAATAAGACAAAATGACTAAATTCTGCAGCATCGATATTCGATAATGTGACAAATCTGTAAACATTAAACTATATGATAATTGTGTGCGATGCTGTAGTTAGTATGATCAAGTAGGGCCTTAATTTACGAGGGAAAAAAATAAGAAAATAGATATGGGCGAGCCGTACGGCAAAGTACACATCCCTCACTTGTGTGCACACTAGTGCAGTGTTTCCCATATTTGTTTAGCTCGGGATCCAAAACCAAAAGATACATTTATAGTCTCCCTGGGACACAACAAACAAAAATACATTTAATAATGACAACCATAACCGATATACAAGATTGCAATGCTTTGTGATGGGGCTGAGAAGCACTGCACTACGCAGCTGCTAGCATGCAGTGAGCATGCAGGCAGCAATCAGAGAACCCTCTGTGTGTTTGTCTGTCAGGTCTGGAGCAATAGGTCTGAGGTGATGGCAGAGTGGAGCGCAGCCACCTCTAGGGGGGCACAAAGAGCCTCACTGGAGGATCTGGATAAATTTAGGCTCTGTGGTAAACACAAACACATGCTGTGAGGCGAACAGCGGCTGCATGTAAACACCAGCGTGCCTGCCTGGGGCTAGAGGAGGTGGGAGAGCATTGGTTCCAACTAAGAGGAGAGACTACCATTTTCGTATCATTCAACCTAACATCCCCATTATGGGCATGTCAGTATTATAGCAGTAACATCTTATCCATCTATATCTAAAAGAGACGATAGGCAAATTTCACCCAAAATAGCAAATAGCCAATCTAGAAGCTCACGATTCAACACATTGTGAGCTTGTAGATCTCTGCTATTCTTTGCTATTCATCCTGCAACGACGTATGGGCTTACGTGATTAAGAAAACAATGTTAACTTAATTATTTACTAAAGAAAAGTACCACTGTATGTCTAAAGGGAAACCAGGACAAGAATGAGGACAGGCAATCTGCATGATTAGCCTGCATGTTTCACAAATACCATTGAATAGATCGAACAATTCTACATACAAGATCAGGCCGCCTCAAACCCCAGAGACAGAGAAGGCCCAGATTGTTTGCCAATGCCCTGATTTCTCTTTGCTTATAGAGTGCCAGGCGAAGCACTTTCATTGCCAAGCCCTAACGGAGTTGGCATGAGCTAAGAGAACTATGTCCCCGATACCTAAGTCTCAAATTAGCTTTGCCACTCAGAGAGAGAGAGTGGAGAGAGAAAGAATTAGGAGCCAGACTGGTGCAGGAAAACTGAAGAAAGCAGTGTCTATTAGTTGTTGTTCTTAGTTACAATCTGCAGGTGACTGTTAAATAGTATGCGTACAAGACACATTTCCAAAACAATCAAAGAAAACCGGGATGCTTTCAAGACAAACACAGATTTAACATTAGAGCATGGTATTGGCTACAGACACATCAGGAGGAGAGTAGATAACACATGCCAAAGTGTTGAATACATCCGTGACTCATGCCTAGGGATGTGCCGATGAGACATTTTGGCCGATATCAGATATAATTAATTGCCGTTATGGCCGATAACAGATATTACCGATGTCGATATGATCTCATTTTGTGTTAAAAAATTATAATAATTTTGTCTATTCTGAAAAATAGTATACATAACAGGGTATCTGCACTGCAGGCTTAGGCAAGTCATATTTACCTTCAATACCATTATGTCATATTGTGAGCTTGTAGATCTGTTCAACCCGTTACTTTGGGGTTCTTTATCTGTAAAGACAATCTGACCGATTAATTAATCGATCCGATTGATTATCATTAAACGGACCAATGCCAACTAATCAAAAAACAACTAGAATGGGTCGATACTGATGTGTTTGCCGGTTAATCTCCCATCACTACTCATGCTGTTTTGCAGGTTGTGGGCAGTGCCTGGTGTGCATTTCATTTGACTTACATTGCGGCATTCCGCTCATTGAAGGAAAACTACAAGCTAAATAACTGCCAAGGGGGTTCAACTACTCTTCTTAGCTATTGGTCGACGCCTGGACTAAGTTGACAATTATTTATACACATCACCACACAGTTAATCAACAAGATTTCAAAGACTATTATCAGTTCTGTTTTATGACTTTCTGCCCCGTTTACAAGTTGCCCGTTTACAATACAAATAAATTCACACAACTTATGGCTCTACCATTCATTTAGTGACCCCTAAAGCGATCCATTTAAAAAAGGTACACGATGGCCCTTGCTCTTTGCCAACACTCTGGCCTGGCACCAACTAGGGCATCGTTGGAAAAAGAATGCCATGATTAACCACATGAATCCTAGCTTCCAAATTCTGGGGCAAACATTTGCAGAAAATAGTTTACACAGAAACACGTGGTAGCGTGCTGTAAAGTATTTCCAATCTAGGAGGTGGTTTCACTATGTTTTCAACCCTCAAAAACACAGCCGGCAGGCTAAACAGAAGGCACATTTGATGTTTTCTGTATGGTTAGTTTCCGTGTAAAGTGGGCCATAGGGTTTAAGTGGTTATAAGCAGTGGAAGTACAGATCATCATTAAGAATGTAAGACCCCTACACTCAGCCCAAAACAATAAATAAATAAAAAGCTTCTTGATTATTCTAAAAAGTAATTGATGGAATAGAATATAGTGTGATTGATGAAGATAATAAACAGCTGCAGCAGCCCTAGTTCAGATTTTGTGTGGGCGCCAACACATGCTTTAAGACTATAGAGGTGTTTGTGTTTCTTGCCTTGGGGGGGCCCAGTTATGTCAGACACAAACTAAATGTGTGACAAATTCCTCAGGAGGGAAGACCATCCCCACCCTCGCTGACCACCTTAGGTGAAATGTCCACAAGCAAACTGGATCTAAACAACAAACACAACCTACTATATAAATACCTAATAAAGGGTTTTATCATATGAAACAATAAATGTGTTACTATGTAAAACTTCAATTGAATAATTCAATATGTTAAAGTTACACACGGAATGAAAAGCTTGTATAGCATTAGAGTGCTCAGTATGCAGCAGCAGAATGGGTAGATTTCAATACAAAAACTGTTACTGTAGTGTGGACGACACCAAGACAGACAACACTTGCTAAATCAAAATGCACACTTGCATAACACTGCATGCAAACTTTAGATTTCCATTTTATATTGTGGACTTTATTAACCACATTAACCATAATCATCCTTATTTTGGGGGAAATTATCAGCACTTTTTAAATAGAGCCAATTAAGCTCACAATGTGCCGTTGTAGATCGGCTATTTTTGCAATTTGTCAAAATGACTATGTATATTAGGTGGTTAAGCAGCATCTTTCTTTTTTTCTTGCAGAATGTAAATAAACAAAGGAGTCACACAGCCATCATAACAACTTGAAGAACTCCTGTGGGGGGGGGGCTCTGGGAAAACACAGTGGGGGAGGGGCAGGGAGACACGGGGGGTGGGTGGCCGTTTCAATGTGTGTTTACATCACCATAGTGGAATCCCTGGAACACAACCAACCAGTCCCCTAGGCCAGGGCTCAATGTTGCCATGTCGGCTCATTGTTAGCCACTTTGGCCTTGTTTTTCTGTAAAGTCAATTGAAAATATTGGTGGTTCAGGGTTTTTTGGGCTTGTTTCTTATCTTTTTGTGTGCCAAAGACAAGATATTGTCTTTTTTGCCATGGTTCTGGTTGCCAAAGCTGAGAGATTTTGTGTTTTCTTTGTTGAACAGGCACTTGCTTGTGTCATCTGATCTCAGATTTATTTTCCCCAGGCTGTGTTTTTAGTCAAAACAAGCTTTTTTCCACAGCTCCTAACTCATGAACCAATGGACAAGGACATGTGCCTCTGACTCCCAGGCCACATGTAGCTTTGTTTACATCCTGGACACATTGCGTCTGCAGTGGCTCTTATTAAAACACTGGTGATTTAATGAAATCATTAATACCTGACACACAAAGAGGATGGATGGATGATTTTATAAACCTGGTTGCTTGTTTCTCTCGCAAAAGCTGGCAACACAGCCAGAGCTCAGCCGACACCACCATGCTGTCAGAACGCTTCCTGGTATCCTTCTTCTTTGCTTACAGTATTATGACTGCACCAGCTAGTCACAATAGATTCCTGTAAAGTAGGATGACTGTGAACTGCCTTTTAGGAGCATGGCAAAGACATTAAGGGGCTGCTGTAAGTGATATTTTTAGAGGGTTCACAACCTTGTGTTAAATAGATCTGTATTCCAATAATCATTGCTGTCTCCCCGTCTCTTTAATAAAAATTATATATTCAGGTCGGCATGCCAATTTCATTGAATCAGGAGACACCCATACACTCATGGATAAAAAATGAAAATTGGAAGTGGAACACTATCAAATTGTAGCCAATAAATGACACCCTGAGCGGCAAGGACGGCGTTCTCCGCCCTATCAATTAGTAACGGCCAGCACTCAGGACGGAGAGTGATCAAAAGGACAGAGATTATTGCGATTAATCCGTTGCGCAACATTCCGTTGCGCACCCATTTTCCGGTGGGACGTCATCGAAAATGTTCCCCCCCCATTTCAGCCGACGAGATCGAAAATCTTAAAACGTTATTAACTCTTGATCTAAATCACTCCGTCCAATTCTAAGAAAAGATTATGTGTTAGACGGCCCATCGCGGTCCCGTTGCTAGTCGCGTTAGAATTAATCATACCTCCCGTTGTTGTTGATCGTATTGAGAGTGTTTTGGCTACATCAAGCTACTTCAGCCACATCCGAGATAGCATCCGGTCCGTCGCTAAATGTGCTCTGCTGCTATAAATTGCTGGGCGCTATGATTTAATGGGTGTTAACCAACCACCTGAACATTTTCTGTTTACTAAAGAGCTGGAGAGATGAGGGATATCGTACCCCTCTTACTGAACAAACAATCTATAGCAATGAATCAGAATATAGAGCTTTACATTTTTAACAAAACAAAACAGTTGGCGGCTGGCTGTGAACACCATGATGATGGTCTGACTCTGCAGTATGTTCCTAGTGGGAGTGAATGTAAGTACATTAGGAGTCCCGTTGATTAAAAGCTCTTTAGTGGCAGACGGCCTGATCAATAGTGTAAACCTGAAACCACTTGGTGATCCTTTCAATGTGAACTGGCTTTTGGGGCAACAGCACAGCAATTTCCAGCAGGTTTTACAACAACAACAAAAAAAACTCAATACAGCCTGGCTAGATGGTGCACTGTCTATGCATCTGATATTGTGTCATTTCTCACACATGATCATGATAGCTCATTTACACTACATTGGCATTCGGCAAACAACAATGTGTGCAGCATGAAGAGTGTAAGTTAGCAAGCAAAATGGCGTTCTCTGTATGCATTTGTTAATGTATAACAACAAATGGTTTTACCTGAGCCAGAGTCAGACCATATAACAATGATAGTATCACATGCATAGGCATACTCGCTACACTATACAGGTGCTAAAAAAACCTGTATAATTTCAGATCTAATATTTGAGAACTCCATCAACGATATTCACTAGAAAAGATTAGCTTATTCTTACAATGCTCTACTTGACTTCTATAACGTAATATTTCATTCCCTGAAGAAGACCTTACAGGTCGAAAGTTTCGAAACGTTGATTTCTTTTTAATACATTTTCAGCATTGTGGCTTTTTTCTTCTTTTTTCTATGATTAACGCCTAAGGCCATTAGCACCTCACCAATACTGGTGTGCGTCCCAATACTGGTGTGCACCCATCTCCAGTTTGTCTACCACTATAACGGTTATAACCACTTAAAACCTACATAATTTTATACAGTATATACACTAATATACCGGGGTCCCCGCAGGGTCTCTGCTGAAAGGTTGGTTTGCCTGAACGTTTTCGGCTAATGTTTACTATTACGACAGAACATGTGTTCTTAACCATCTGATTTCAAATCATAATGTGACCTTTGAGGATTAATGTGTAATAAATGTATCGTCAGGTGAAAAATGTTGGGCGTGGGTGGTACGTTATGACAGAACCACAAACACCCCAACACAATGACCCGACACCACCCAAAACCTAGACAGGTACATTATGTTTATCATGGCTTAGTAGTATCTGGTAGAGACGTAGAGCAGAACTGTTCTGGTAAACGTGCACTAACTTGTTTTCTAACAGCATTCTCATCTGTATTGCAAAGAAGCCCAAACACTAAGGGCCGATTCATTCTCCTATTTTTGAGCCGAAAAAAAGTTGGTTCGGCGCTGTAGAGCCTACAATGTGACATAATTTGAGGTTCAGGGGGGCGGGTACCGTCCTAAAGTCGGCTCTTGGGTGCTACTGAAAATTTCTGACGAGCCAAAATCATTTCGGCACTACAGCGCTGAAACAGCGGTAAAATAGGAGTATGAATCGGCCCTAAATAGACAAAAAATGTTTAGGTTGCTTTTCACAACATTCTGCACATTGTAAACAATAAGTTCAAGCTACCATCACTGGTCTGGCATGCACAGTGCACACCCAAAATATTGTAATCTAATGTTATTCATTATTAGACTAGATAAATATAGTACTACTCTCATCTTACATGCCAGCCAGCGGCTGCTTTAAGCATTTAACATTTAAGACACAATGCAAACGTCCTGTTTGAGGATCACCTCCAAAGGTCTACTCTAGTCTAGGCAGAGGCCCAGTCATGGCATGCCCCTGGTTCAGGGCGAGGACATTTGGTTTGTTTACGTTTAGGAAGTCTCTCTCCACACACACACCATGCGCGCCCGCACACACACACACACACACACACACACACACACACACACACACACACACACACACCCAGGAACCAAGCCCCATATACATTTTGTATTTTATAGCTTTCATCATTCAACACAGTGAGCACATCTGACATCTCTGATGTGGCTAACATTAGCTATATATATAGGCCTTCAATGTTACGTTATAGCCTCACACTTTAAACAAGCGTTATGGGTAACATCTCAAATTATTATTATAATATCTGCCACTGAGAAATCATTTATTGTAAGATTGTGTTGTTGATAAATTTTCAGAACGAAAATGGAGCAACGGCTAGATAGGATTGCTCAGTTTGGGAGAGAATGCACAAATGGAAGATTGACAGATTGTGGAAACAAATGCACCCTTTTGCGTCAATAATGGCCTGTACTCAGAGTGGTTAAAACATGGAACCAAAGCAAATGACCCTATATGGTCCATTTCGTTCTATTTGTTACACTCGCAGTTAAATTAACACTGGAAATGTGACTGTGTACACTCTGTCCTGCTGGGCTAGCGAGGAAAAACACGTGCTCTGCTCCACCTAGCAGTGCAGATTCAAAACAATGTCGGTTAGCATCAGCATCATTAGCATCCACATGTTGTTGTAGTAGCGTAGCTCTAAAACAACATCAACAATAATAATTACCAATAATAATAACCAGTGGCGTAAAGTAACTAAGTACATTTACTAAAGTATTTCCAATTTTCAGTACGTGTACTTCTTCTATACATCTCAGAGGCAAATATTGTACATTTATTCCGGTACAATTATTTGACAACTTTAGTTACGAGTTACAAAACATACCACTTTCAACCCAAAATATTTAGGCCATTTGAAAATAGCAATGCGTCGCCTGGATCTACTATGAGTACTTCTACTTTTGTACTTTTACTCAGGTACATCTTGAATTCCGGACTTTTACTTGCATTTCTAAAATGCAGTATTGATATTTTTACTTGAGTAAAAATGATAGTATTTTCTTCCCCCACACTACTGTACAATAATAATAATGACATTAAAACTCACATTCTGGGGAGCTGCAGTGGGGGCGCCCCCCGGCGGAGGAACACGCCGTCCACGAACACCCCGTTCTTCCCCAGGCAGCGCAGGTAGAATTCCCCGCCGCCGGTCCCTCCGCCGTCGTCTCCCCCGGCGGTGAACACCTCCAGGTGCCGCCGGGAGATGAAGCTCGAGTGGCCCATGCTGACGTCCACGGAGCCCTGCGACGAGTTGCGGCCCACGGTCACCGAGCGCTTCTTCATCGTGTACTCGAACTCCCGGCCCTCGAGCCGGGCCACCGGCCCCCCGGACGACGAGCCCACCGCCAAGGACCCGCTGCTCACCAACACCGCTGCCATGTTTTTTCCCCCCTGTCGCTCTAAACGTTATGGAGCTTCTAATTCAATTAAACAACGACTGTTGTGTGTTGTTATGGGGGTGGGTGGATGTGTGTGTGTGTGTGTGTGTGTGTGTGGTGGAGGGAGGGGGGTAAATAAATATAAAAATGTTAAAGCTGCTGGCGCGTGCTGCCGTGGCCCCCCGTCCCGTCCCGTCCCGTCCCGTGCGGTGGTTCAACCGTCGGGTTGTGTGTGTGTGTTAAATGAAAGGCATCCGAGAATTCAAAACAAGCTCGTGCGGTGCGGTGCGGTTCCGGGGGGGGAACGGAAGGAACGTGCGTGGTGCGCGAGCGGCGAGGCCACACACAGCACGGGAACACACGCACACACACTCAG
Source organism: Protomyctophum bolini (assembly GCF_963924005.1). Taxonomy (NCBI): domain Eukaryota; kingdom Metazoa; phylum Chordata; class Actinopteri; order Myctophiformes; family Myctophidae; genus Protomyctophum; species Protomyctophum bolini. The sequence goes on along the minus strand of NC_137872.1, from coordinate 19,547,695 downwards.
CAGCAAGGCACAGCACATAGCCCAACCTACACTACCCTACTCCCCACCGCGACAACCTAACCCAGTCTACCGTCCATTCAGGCGCCGCCAAGGGCGGGCGCGGACAATGCGACGGCCAGTGAGACTCGAGCGGAGAAGGGGAACCGACCGAACGTTTCTATTATTCTCTCTTTTTTTATTTATTTACAATCATAATAACAATAATAATATATCATTATTATTGTAACAATAATATGATTATTATTGTAACAATAATAATAATGTATTAACTCTACAGTTGACTCAAATCTCTATAAAGCATCAAACACATTTATATAGGATATATTCCGGTCTAGAGCGGATACGGAAACAAACAGTGTGTTTGCGTGATAGGTGCGTGCAAGTAACGATGCAGATACAGTAGATCCGGGGTGGGCTTTAGCCCGGATCTGAGCACTGAGTAGTGAATGGAAATCCATGTTTTCCTCTGACAGACAGTCCTGTAGCAGAGCCCAGAGGACTGCAGTAACTACTGGATGTACAAGCTCACCCCCACGTGTCGCGTTTTGACTGTCTGTGAGGTTGTAGCAGATCATCTGCTATTTTTAAGTCACCGTCGCATGATGAGGTAGGCCTATGGGATAAATAAATATACACATAAAAATGCATGCTTGACTCAGCAAGGTCGGTTGGCCAGTGTAGTTGGTGGTGGTGAGACGCAAGGCATGGCTTTCTTTTCCAGAACACTGGAATGGACTCGTGAGTTTTACACGTGCGAGCTGTCCATCAACCGGCTGCCAAACGCCACAGGACAGGAGGAGACTGATCTGTCAGTATCTGACTGTATCCAAAACAATATTTTGCTATTGTGATGTGATCGACGAGTATTTATATATTAATAACATAACACACGATGATGATGATCCCGACCCGCCAGGCTATGCCTATGCATCGATCTTGATCTTGTTGAATCACTCACAGCAAAGCATACATTCCTTGTGACTCGTCCACTACAAACTCCATGCCGGTTCGTTGAACATCCCTCCCTTTGCAGCAATAGGGTGCGTTCGGAAATGCGTACCGGGAACGCACTCGCCTATTCATTTGCATTGCACAGTGCGCTCAGTGCGCTATTTCCGAACGCGCCCCTTACGCCACAGTCCACAGTAAACTTAGCAAAGACAAGACACTATTGACTATTATTGATTTTCTGAATATGGTTTTGATGTAGGCAAAAACAATGACAATTTCACAAATGTTCGCTGATGCTGCCCGCGATTTATAAACGGATTGAATTATTGTCTGAGTCTCAGAGTCTTTTCAGTAAAGTTATTTAGTACCGGTAAGTAGATCGGCTGGATTTGTAGCCCTACGGTAGACGATAACGTCACCGTGAGTTGAACGGGTAAGGGTGTGTGTGTGTGTGTGTGTGTGTGTGTGTGTGTGTGTGTGTGTGTGTGTGTGTGTGTGTGTGTGTGTGTGTGTGTGTGTGTGCGTGTGTGTGTGTGTGTGTGTGGCGATTCTGTGCGGTTTGGCCTCTAGGTGCTGAAAAGGTTGAGAGCCACTGCCTAGACTAGAAATCCTACATTGAAATATTTGCTTGAGTACACATTCAAGTTTGTATGCATGAGCTGGCTATGTTTTGTAATCTGCAACAAGCTATAACAAATTGTATTGTATTAAAAAGTACAATATTATTTATTTTCCTATGAAAGGGGAAGGGGAAAAAGTAAAGTAAAATACACAAGTGATGATCATCATACATTATCTTCGTAAATTGGTCCTCACTAATGCTCACAGATGATGCATCTGTATCTCAGAGGAGGGCTGTGGACACAGAGTTGTATTAATGCAAGGGCATACACAAGACACCACTCTTGCATTAAATGAAATAATAACAAAACAATGTTGAACCTGTGATATTGAGTTGAGTATAGCCCAGGCTTTCAGTAGAAACCTTGAACATTAGTTGCTACTCTTAACCACTGGAGGGAGACATACACCTTTATAAACCTTTCCATATCAGTCACTCGCAATATAATTATTTGTGTTATTGTTTTGTTTTGTTCTGTTCTCTTTTTAATGTTTTTGTTTGTTTTGTTTATATGTTGTTTGTTATGTATATTATTATTAACAATAGTATTTTGGAATATATTGTGATAAGGATAGTACTAATAAGCTATAAGCTTCCGCCCATGCCTTTTCGATCACAACTGTTTCATTTGTAATGTCTCTGAAAAATGAAAAGATCGAAATAAACCATTCGTTCATAATAATAATAATAATGTCACTAGCAATAAGCATTTTAGCCAAATTACATTTTCAGATAGTGCTTAAATGCTGGCCGGTTATCTGTCAGTGTGGACAGTAGCTATAGACCAACCAGTAGTACTGAGCCACAGTACAAGTATAAAGTCCACATAAAGACACATTTCTGAGTTCAGTACTGGCGTAGGTCTACTTGCTTTTAAAGATACTATTCAAAAGTATGTGCATGCTTTTAAAGTGATTGAGTCTTCAAAAGTACAAATTACAGAAGTTCTTTTTGGTTTTGATATCATTACTGTATTGAAATGTAGAATGTATATTTTTTCCCTCCCTATAAATGTATGGAGTCAAAAGAACAATATCTGCATCAAAGTATCAAAAGAAAAAATACTCAAGATACACCAAAAAATTGTGCATGCGTAAATGTAGGCTACTTAGTTAGTACTGTCACAGCCCAAATATAGCAGCATCTGGATGGCTATATTTATCCGTGTCCTAATTCTTCTTCTGATTGAGTTGAAATATTCTTAGAAGTTGCTGACTTCCTAAAAACTGCCTAATCACAATGATCTTCTCAAACACAACTGGGACGTAATTAGGGTAATGATTTACTTATATCAGTGGTTCTCAAAGTGGGGTCCGGGCAACGGCGGGCATCCTCTGGGGTTCCAGGGGGTCCCCAGCAAAATGAGTGAAAATCACCAAGGGTTGAAAAGGGTTAAATGCTGTCTGGGGCCATTGTTGTGAGTTGTGGACTTCAGTCATGTATAACGAAGCAGCCTACATTTACTCTACTAGTACTGTACTTAAAGGAAATAAGGGATATTTCACTTTCAAAAGGTTTTTTTAAGTTGCTTGATTTAGTATTAGATATTTTATATTCATTTTAGCAGCCCCTATAAAAACACTCCTTGACCTATAAACAGCCATAGCCGTCATCACAAATGTGATGAGGTCAGCACATTTGGGCACATTTGGGAAAGTGGCTATGGCCGAATTTAGGCCAAGGAGTGTTTTTCGTGCAAAACTAATGCTTGGAATGGATTCAGAATCATGAAAAACCCCTAGATTGTCACAAAAATGTGTCTGCGGCCCACAAATTGCTCCCAACCCAGGGTTTGGGAACCAGTGTGCTAAAACACCTATAGATTGTTCCGTGCCTGCACCAATTCTGCTATTGCTTCTCAAAGTGAATGGATCTCAGAGCAGCCTGCAAGCAGTCTCTCACGAGTTCCAGGAAATAAAACGTCTGGGTTTCCGAGGCTACTCACGAGAGACGGTGATGTGTGTGTGAGTGATCAGCACAGTCGTGATTAAGCTGCATCTCATAGAGACACAAATACCTCTCCATGACGACTGGAGGCCTCCATCATAACAGGTTTGATCAGTAAATCCCAAATGGGCCTTATACTGCTCTCTCTTGCTCTCTCTCTCTGTGTGTGGTGGAAAGTAAGGATGAAGGTTACATTTACTTTATTTTAAGTAGTTTATACCATTTCGAGGTACTTTAACATTTCTTGAGTATGTCAATTTTTTGACACTTCATGCTTCTACTACATCTCAGAGGCAAATGCTTTTTTCTCCACTGCAAATATTAAAACATGTTACTTTGTAGATTTAGATTATTATTATACTAAAACAACCGAGTACTTCCACCACTGGCCTGCAGCCTCTCTCTGTGTGTGTGTCTCTCTCTCTCTCTCTCTCTCTCTCTCTCTCTCTCTCTCTCTCTCTCCCTCCATTATGCCTTCTCCTCCATTTCCGCTCTCAGGGGCAGGAACTAAATGGATAGACATTAATAACACTCCAACGTCTGGGAGCTAATGCTGCCCTGAGTGCTGATTAAGGCACTGAAGAAATGGGCGTGGAGTTGTAGCTTCATGATCCACCACCCTTCCTGCACTATGCACAGTCAAATCTTGCAATGTGCTAATGCTAATTTAACTCTCAGTGTAAGTACAATTGGAGCCTGTTCCATTACACTTATTAAGATATTTCCCTTATTGCCTGTCTAGTTATTGGATAGGCTACAGGTCCAGCGGGCACCTAAACCTTGTGGGCACACATGCATCGCAATGTTAATTTAGTTTGGTTTACAAAATGTAAAGGAAGAAGAAGAGGAATAAATGCATGTTGGAGACCAAACAGCTAATCATCCAAAAACGCCTCATCATTCATTTGTAGCCATGATGGCGTTCTTGTGGGGGGAAACAAATATGTCCCCGGTTAGACTGGTTTAGCACAGCACTCATGTGAATTCCGCCCATCATTGTTGTTTTTTTCTCTTTCAGTAAAAATGGGAGAGATGTTTATTTACAGACGCTTTGAGTGGGTGGATCTCACTCAAATATCCCTTAGCAAAGTGAACGCCACCTTGCCTGCCTGTTTGGCCGGTTCCCAAGAAGAGCAAATGTCACAAGAGGCCCTCGAGTGCATTGAAATTCGTCACGAAACATTCTAGACTTAAATGCACTCTTTGGGGCAAAGTACTGGATGAATGATGAATATTTATTGGCCTTCCACAAAGAGAGGATCCAATGAAATAAATTAAACATGGCATACTGTATCTTTTAAACTCTTTATCCCTGTAAAAAGTGCTCGTAGACAGAAATGCTTCCCTAATGCCAGCAACGTGGTGCTGATAAATTGGCCACCTGCTGCTATCTACTGTACGTAAAAATGTCATCATATTGTCACTTGTCGGTGTCCTCAGCCTCAATGAAATGCTGGAATAAAGTCACTTTTTTAATCTTCAGAGTTTTCTATAGCGCAGCCGCAGCGGTTCTCTGCAGCCTTCGGCCACGTTCGCAGCCCACCCATGTGACCAATTAACAACACGGCAGCCGAAGGCCCTTAATGATCAATCGATCGATTGTGTTCCAGCTCGGATCAAGCTTTTTCTTAAAGAAAAAAATGCCATGGCATTTATTTCCACTTTCATTTATATTCACACTATATTATCATTACAATCGTAGTGATCTGCCAATTATTTTGGCGCACACTTGCAATACTCTCCCACAGGTTGAAAATCACAGTTCCAGCGCCTTTCAGGTCCTCTGCACGTGATGTATTGTTGGAATGTCGATGTTTTCCTCAGTGAGACGGAGACTACCTCACAGCAGGAGCACATACAAATGAGCATTTGCGCCTGTCGTAGACATGCGCAGAGCAAGTTCAGTCAGGGAACCTCAGTCAGCGCGCCGGCCGTTAATTGGGCCACCGCAGCATCAGGCTCTCATCCACATGATTCACCCAGCCAATCACCCAACTCACCCAATCTCATACCGGCTACTTTAACCAAAGGTTTTGCATTCATCCTCCTGCTTGCTTGCTGCTGCTTTATTGTATACTATGCGCTGCTGTATACAAAGTGCTCACCCACCTCCACCCCAGCTACCACCTGTCGTTTTGGATCTACTGTTTTAGGTACGGGGGATTCGGAGCCCCTATGTTCGGGACTGATGCGCTTGACCTGAGTACCTAAAAAGCAGATCCAATACATCGCCAAACCATAATAAATATATTGCATTGATTATCTTATATTCGATATTACATCCTCCTTGAGTTGTCTGACTGAATGACAGTCAGAGAGAGAGAGATCGATCGAGAGAAAATAAAATTATTGAATTTATTTATTTTTTCTTATTTATTTATTCTCGATAAGAGCATTGATATTTAACCTTCATTTGCAATGCATTCGAGATTACACACATATAAAACAATCAACAATTAAAGACACATATAAAACACAGAAACAACAAATATAAAACATACAACTAGTAAAAAAACAAAACAAAGTGAGGTAGGGAGTCAAGTCCAGGCAGGGAGAACCAATAGCCAAATGGTTAGGGCGCATCTCTCTCTCTCTCTCTCTCTCTCCCTACGTTATCCTCAGATGAGCCCTCCATCGGCATCCCCTGTCATCTCCATTCTCCGCAACAGCATCTGTCTTTAGCACATCCACGTAGGTAGGTGTGGGACGTCCTCTTGATTGATGCCTGCGTGTTGGTTCCCCACAGTACAAGCTTGATAGCAGGGTCGATGGCAGTGACAAGCCCGACTAGTCTCCTCCTGACCACTATCTTCTCTGATACACTTGATATATATATGCAGACATAGGCTAACACCCATGGGCTCTACTGGCTGTCCCCGGTTAGATTCCTGGCTGGCCGGACTGTATGCTGCATGTCACAGTGTGCTGTCTCTCTACACCGCATCTGTCAAATAAAGCAGTGTTTCCCGAAACCTGTGGCCATGGGCCCCCTGTGGTGACGCGGCAAAGATCACAGTGGCTGCACAAAATCGTCCCAATTTTGGGCAGTCATTATACTGTCCACAAATAGTCAAAAATACTCAACATTTCTTTGAAAGTTTTTTAAAATTGTTAAAAAAATATATAATAGCACAAATCCTTCTGTCCTGCCAAATCCCTCCTGATGTTGGCCTGCAAGGCACTTCAGAACCATAGTGTGGGGCTTACTTTACTTGTTGTCCTAATGGAGTGATCACTTTGGCAAACCCAGCTCCTCCATCGGCACGGGAGGCTCCTCAGGTACCAAAAGAGTCCTAATGGAGTGATCACAGTGGCAAACCCAGCTCCTCCATCGGCACGGTGAGGCTCCCCAGGTACCAAAAGAGCCAGAATATCAGGCTGAGGAATATGAGCAGCGGTCCCGACAGCACCAAGAAGTCCCAGAAAGTAAACGGTGCAAAGATCCCCACCAGGAAGAGAAGGAGGCCAACCAAGTCGAAGATCAAAGCCACTGCCATGAAGAAAGCGCATCGGCCTCTGTCTTTGGGCTCCAATCGGTCCATGGCCACGACCAGAACCTCAGTGGACGCAGGGGTTGATGTTGACTGATGATGCGAGTGTGAACGAGTGACACAGAGAGAGCACAGGAACCTTCTCACGGGGTGGCTTTAAAGTGGGGAACATTCTTTTGGACTTAATTAGCATGCAGCCAGCAACGCCTAACATTTCTGTGGTAGGACTGGTATCCATGTGACAACCATTGCCATGGGTGTCAGGCTGACAAAACCTCATTCCTTCACAAAGCAGACTTGTTCGACACCTTTTATGTGTTGTCTGTGAAATGGATATTGAGATTGATGCGCATAATGGAGTTTACTATTGGCTGCCTCAAAACCATAGCCGATACTGTTTACATTATGATAGGATATAAAAAATACAGTTGGGATAGGAAATCAATTAGGGTAATATGTCGGCATGGTCCAATTTATACAATGGTGAGATTATATACAGACAAAACAAATATTTGTCCGTTGCCAATTAAGACCCATTTATTTGGTCGTATACGACAACCCACATTGCATACATTTGCACAAAATTGGGAAGCCAGGTCTAAGTGGTTAACATACATTGGTTAACATATTTGTAAATTAAACTGTAAAATTGTGATATTATCAAAATATAAATACAAACATATAACAAGACAGTCTGCAATTCTCAGAAGGAAATGCATGCATTTAATTCAGTCTGACCAGAAGCAGATCCAACACCACCAGTATCTGCATTTCTCTCCCATCCACAGTCTCTTGTTTTGTTGTGTGTTTAGTTTCTACTCCCTCCTATTGTTGAGTTGCCCCCACATAAAATCCAACCCTGATTCCAGGGTTGGATTTTGACTTCATATTTCAGTACTTATTAATACATCCCCAGGATGTCAACAATAGGCTGCTAAACACAATCCTACAATCCTACAATCCTACCAAAATATAGGTCAGTGTTTCTCAAACCTTTTCAAGTCCAAATCGATAAAGAAAATCCATTTTTATAAAAGAAAAAAAACCCTGGGGGTACTCGGACACCACTTTGGGAACCAATGACATACTGTAGATGATGTACAAGTTCATCATTTTTTTACCAATCCTTCATACTTAGCTTGGCAGCCGTTTGACATGCATGCCTGGTGGTGTCATGCATAGTAATGTCATGGAAATGTCTCTCCGAAAACCTTGTTTGACCAGTTAAGCCGTTTTGTGAAGGTTCCGCTTATATAGCAGCTCTCAGCCCAGCCTGTGTAAACACACACAGTCAGAGGTGGAGCTCATAACATAAACAATAAACCCAGTCTCTGCTTGTGACGTCAGCGTTACCAGCTTAATTAGACAGCAGTATCTTATCAGTATCCTCTTTCTATGCTATTTTCTTTATTCACTGAAATAGAGGGTATGTGCGTGACATCATCATACCCGGAAGTTATGTGGGAACACCTACTGAGTGGCAAAGAAACTACTTTCTGGCCTTGACGCCCATACATCCAAACAGAAAAGTCTGATCTGATTGCATTAAAAGACATTAAACTACGCTAGACTCACTTTGCCGCTCACTTTTATGCATGCGCAATTGCGCATACCCTCTATATCTGAATGACCAAATAAAAAGGGGACATCAGGTCACCAGGTTGAAAGTGGTAAATGAATCTCCATGATACATTTGCAGAAGGAGAAGTCAACTGGCTCAGAATGAGATGTGACGTTTGCACAAGGTGTTAGTCTATCCGACCTGTCCATCTGCCTGCTACATGTTTTATTGTGCTGTGTTTTGCCCCAGTTAAAATGAATGGTCACATGTAATAGTACACACAGTAAGATAACAACTGTCAGAATTAGATGTGGATACATTAAAACATTCTATTCACAAAACCAAACTCAAGGTCCAGTTTGGTGTTTGTTTTGTTGGGGTTTTTTAAATGCATCTGACCCACACCTAGGGTGACAAGGTGGATGTCCTCCCGAGCCCTGACAAATATTCTTAAAACACTACAAGTGTACTACAAATGGAGTACTACAAATGGTACTACAAATAGAACCAAATGGACCCCTACGGGTCCATTTGGTTCCATTTGCACACTCTCAGAGTTAAGAGGGTCCTTGCAAACAAAACGTTTGAGAACCACTATAGTACTAAACTCCTAATGTGCCATATAGTGTCGTAGTAAGTCACTGTCATACATATTCTGAAGAAAACCTGTAGACATGGCATTCAATAATTTGATCAAAATAATAACATTATAATGGTGTAAAAATGTTACCGGTGTCTAAATCACATTTGAAAACTCACTTTGTAGGCTACTATGTTGCCTTATTTATTATGTATTGTTGTTTTGCTCTTGGTATTTTAGTATTTTCCGTACTTTTGGTACCGAGTGTACAGCACTTTGGTTCAACACTGTTGTTTTAAATATTATATTTATTTATTTATTTATAAATAAAGTGGATTGGATAAGGTCAAATGATGGGTCTGTTTTTTTGGGTCACCCCCACCGTCCACACAGGCAAAAAAACCTGTTTGACTGGGTGTTGTTTTGACATCAAATTACAATAGCAGAAGCGATTTTATATCACTTGTTGTCTGTGTCCACAAGGCACTGCTGTCTGCTACTACTGTATTTAACAGGTTGTTGCTGTCATTTAGGAAACCTTGTACGGTATGTAAAATAAGAAAAAAAATAAGCATTTTTTACATTTTTAATTATTATAAAACAAGGTTATAGTAAAAAATAGTATACAAATATAGTGTACAAGAATTGTCTACAAGCTCAATGCGTTGCATGGCAACACATTGAGCTTACATTTGAAACATGGAGATACAAGGTTTCTTGCCAGACAGCAACAACATGCTTTATCCCTGGAGTATACCAACCACATGAAAACACATCACTAGGAGAGAATACAATGCTAAATTATTCACACACAGACCTTATTGTAGTTTTGAAAATGTTTGCTGTATCACAAGCTGCTAGTGGCATTATTAAATGTAATAAAAGTGATATTTTATGGTTAAAACAAACCCTTTTGGTTTTTTTTGTTAATAAAAAGTTAAAGCTCTGAATTCAGACGGTAATTATTGCTATAGTGTGTTTCATTAGTAAGAGACCACACCTATAATTCCTAGGACGTCTGGAGACGTCTTGGGCACAAATTAAGTTTGACAGTTTATTGAAACAAAATGAGATGAATGTGAAATGGGATGCGGAACCTTATGTTAGGGTGAGACTCGGAGCGAAGTCTCGGGAACTGACGGCCATCGTTGCTCTACTCGGGGAGCGGTCGGTCGTCTCTGCCCCCCCCCTAGAGAAAGTCGTCACTGAAGGTAGAGTGCGAATCGAGGAGGAAGGAGGAGGTTGGGGTGGAGGAGAAAGATGAATTTGAAAGCAATGAATGGCAGAAATAGCCGATCTACAACAGCAGTACTCATGACCCATGTTTGGTCTGTTGTGAAGCAGAACAAGCCAGCCGAGAGATCGCAGGTGTATTTATACTGTGGTGATTGCAGCAAGTATTGGCTGTAGTGAGTGGAGGCAGGTGTAGTGCATACGGGTGATTGTGAATGGGGAGTGGCTAATGAGTGAGGGCAAGTTTAACCTCCCGATCTGGAGCGGATGATATCGCTAACGTATTGTAGTATTGTTTTGTAGTATAGCACTAATTAGAACTCATTTGAACAAAAACAAGTCACTGCACCTTTAACGCAAGTTAAAAATAAGCATCATAACCTAAATTACACTATCGATTGACTGATAATGATTGTGTACATATTTAGACCTGTTTAGAGGCCCAGTTATTGATGAATAGTTTCAATGCATGTCCAAAACAATTGACCGTGAACAATTAGCTCTGTGACCTATTTTTTGGTCAAGGCCTATAAATAGGCCAGTGGTTCTCAAAGTGCGGTTCGGGGACCCTCAGGGTCCTTGATGAGTCACGTGAGGTCTGCAACTCGGAGCGTGTACAAATGGAACCAAATTGACTCTTAAACGTTCATTTGGTTCCATTTTATGTAGTGCTACAAACCCCTTAAGCGTCTATAGATGGGTCCTTGAATTTTGAAATCTTGAAGGTTTGAGAACCACTGGGCTACACTAAATGTAACAAGAGCTTTAATTTGTATAATCGTTAAGACCTGTGAAGGAAGTAAAGAGGCCCAATTTCTTTCCAATAGGGCCTATATTGAAAGTGCTTTACATCAATGGTCCTGAAACATTTTGATGTCATATATTAGTTAAAGTTTTACAGAGTAGATTGGGGTCTCAGCAATTGTACATCGTATCAAATGGGGGTCCGTAGCCTAATGCATACATTTTGTCCTTGACATGCAAAAATACTCGCTGATATACTTTCAATGTCAGAATAGGCGTCCATCATTAAGGCCTTTCCGGCGGCGTTACAGTACGGGTCCCGTCCCATCACCATTCGGGGGGAGTTCAGGCGTTTCCGTTATGGGTTCTTTGGGACACTGGTCCGAGCTGGCGGTGCTGCTGGTGCCGTCGTCATCGTAGCCCTTGTTCACGAAGCCGTCGAAAGAGGACGACTTCCCCCACGTCACCTTGCTGGGTTTGTGAGCGGGCACGTGCTCCGCGTCTCTCCCTCCACGATCGCCGCCATCATCATTGTCAAAGGCGAATTTCTGATGCCTTTGCGACGGAGGGACGTTGGCGTTCAGCCTCTCCGACAGCTTCCTCGCCAGCCGCGCAAAGCTGGTCCTGTTCTTGGAGGACGGGTCGAGGTCCTCGTCGGTGACCTGGATGTTCCCCACGTACCACATGAGCCACAGGGCCAGGCTGCAGAGAGGGGATAGGCTGAATTGTAATAACATCACCACACCCAAGAAAACTGTGTTTCCGGGTAGATAATGCCAGCAGTGTTGCATTAATGGAGCAGTGTTATTCAATAACCTTATTTCTGGAAGAACAGGACACTATGACAGTGGTTTTCACCAAGTGATCTGGGGACCACCAGTCCTTGAGAGGGTTCAAGGTACACGGTCCCCAGCTAAATGATGGACAGTTGGTAACAAAATGGGCCTTTATTAGATCTTTAACTCTTGAGAGGTCTTAAGAGCCATGGCTGTATTTTGCGTGTCTTAAGTACCTGGAGGCGTGATCAATGCCATTTGGCTATTCTGAGTGGCCAAAGAGCATTGACCACACCTCCAGGTCTTAAGTTAAGTAATAAGACCTGGTACTTAGACACCAGCCCTTTGGAAATTTATATAAAAAAAAGGTTGAAAACCACTGCATATGGTTTGGGTTATTTTTTACTATTTGAGGGAAAAAAACAAACAACATTTTAAGACAGTTCAAACAGCCCATCTACATTGACAAACTGTGAGCTTGCAGATCAACTATTTGAATTACCGCAGGCCTATATATTAAAATGTTTGTAAAAAATAAAGGGCATAAGGCATAAGGGACAATGAAGCATGCAAAATAGGGCCTTACATTATTATTGACTAATTATGTATTTTTGTTAAGACTAAGCAAAGTCTGGACACTTTGTTACATTTTATTTTAATGTTTAATAATAGCCTATCATCAAGTAGGCCTATACGGCAGACTACCAGCTGCTATGTGTTCATGGCATGCACATTGTCCTCTTTGTAGCAGCGTAGCCTAATAGGTAGGCCTATAGGCTACTATTAGGCCAACCTATTACGTTTATCTTTTGTATAGCCTATTTTTTCTACTTGCTCTGCCTCTGCTGCCCCCCTCCTTCTGAAAAGAGCAAAAAACGATGGTAGGCCTGCCTCCTTACACAAAAACGATCTTCACCCACTTCTTTACAATTCTGTGAAGTGACCATAAAGTTGATACCTATTAAGTGCCCTGCGTGCCCACTCATGTTTAACAGGTGTCCACTGCAGTGCACTGCCCAGGCACTCGTAGGGAAAAACAACAGGGTATTTAGCGGCCGGTAAGGCTATACCTGCAGAAGATGACCAGCGAGCCGCTGTAGATCAAGAAGTCGCCGTAGAAGCGACCGTTGAGGGTCAGGTTAGCGAATATGCCCACGAATAGAACCACCAGGCCGAGGATATCACAGATGATGGCCGCAAAGAACAGCGACACGCAGCCGCCGAAGCGCTTCAGATGATGGTCCCCCATGATCTCCGCTATGGAGCATGTTTCTGCGGCCGTGTAACGGGAGGATGATGCTGCTGCTTCATCATCACACTGTCACATAGGCTACACAAACACACCTCTTTTTACCTGGGCGGAGTGTGTGTGACACACAGTAGCGTGTGTGTGTGTGCGCTCGCGCGCGCCAGTGCGAGAGAGAGCGCGCGCACCTGTCCGGGAGACGCCCTGCCTGCCTCTGACGTCGCTATAGCCTACGTGGATAGGCTTACAAGTTACAACATAGACAGACCTACTGGCCAGTATTTACATATACACTGCAAACATCCTCTGTTTATGATGTAACTCTGGGAGTGTTTAATGTAACCAAATGGACCCTTCATTTGGTTACATATAGCTAGGCCTATACGGAGTCTACTCTTAAGAGTTAAAAGAAATTATACATTCAGCAGTGGAAGGCAGATTGTGTTAATATAATATATACCAAAACATTACCAAACATTGTCAATATTGTAATTAGTAAGCAATAAGCATTGATGTTTTCATATAACTTTAATGTTGCAGAACTGGTAAAGGAGGGGCTGGTTTTAGCGTTGTGTTGCTGCTGGGTATAGTACTGTATGCGTGTGACTGTGTCATCATCATCAAACCCCGGCAGTTCGCGGTAACGCGTACCGAGTGGCAAAAAACGACTTTCTGGCATTAACAGCCCACATCAAAACAGAAAAGGCCAATCGTCATTTTCAAATGATTGGAATGGGATCAGGAGGCCAAAAAAAAAAAACCTTATCGTTTCTCGAAAACCTGACAGAACGGTTCAGCCAGAACTGCCCTTCGGGCTTGGTCCCTAAATAGACTTGTAACCCAACTGTAGAGAGTACAAACACAGTAAAGAACCTGGGGGAGTGGGGGTTATCATCTATGAAAAGGCAATGAGCAGAAAATGAACCATGTAAATACAACAAATCGAGGGCACCGCAGGGAGTTGAACCCCATTCTGGTATACCAGTAGAACCACTGTAATATACAGGTCCAAAAGCAATCACATTCATAACAATTTGAATCATAGACTATAAATGATAGCCATGATTATATCTTTATACTCACTCCACAAATACCTTAAGGAAAACTCCTCAGACATAAACTAATCTTCAATTTCTTCGTGTTCATAAAGTGCTGCAAAGTGCTAAAAGTGAAAAGTGCAGCAGAAAACTTTAGGGTCATAGGCCCATCATCAATGCCTCGCCTACTGACCGGCATGAATGAAGTTTTAGCTGCAAATGGCAGCATAAATAAATCACATCAATACACAGTGATGTAAACTGACACGATGAAGCTTCACTCGCACATTATAAAAGACATACATCACATCAATCCACATCACATACCTAACCCTAACCTAAACCATTATGTGATGTGGGGATGACGCGATGAAGCCTTACTCACCAAAGTGAAATGATACGAGACTAAACACACATCACATACCGGGCCTGTGTTCATATGTGATGTGGGCTTACTTGATGAAGCTTTACTCACAAATTAGATCTGATAATATAGCACCAACAATAGTCGTATGACTCCTAGGTTTGCTGCTGGACTTCACTTTAAGCACAGAGCGCTTTATGAACATGAACAAAAAAAAAGATTCTTAATTGGTCTCTGCCCAAGCAGTTGGCAAGTGTTTTCAAAAGAATTGCCTACATTTAAATATACATTACAATTTATGCCATTTGTGGATGATTGACATAAATTATACGAGGTGCAAATTATGCAATGGCAGCAGCATTCTTTGGACCAGTATTTGTCAGCAATACAGCAACACTATGAACATGAGAAAACATACAACACTACGGATGACATTAGAACACAAGAGCAATGAACAAAATGTGTATGGCGTGCGACGAGCTATCCGCAATTTGTGAACTAATCACATAAATGCACATCACATACCGGGCGTGATGGCGCTTTACCGGCAAATGACACAACACAAATGTGAAACGATACAGCTCCAAATAGAAACTGTATGTGAGACACGACCCGACTCACGCACCACATACACTAGTGAAGAACTAGTGATAAGCAAAAAATAAATTACATATAAAAGAATAAAGCAAAATACGATTAAATACTCTGAGACCACAAAAACCAATAACTTTATTAAAGCAAAGAATATAAGAGATGAAAGGTCGGGTAGAAACCGTGCATGTCCAAAACGTTTAATTTTCTGGACCTGTGATCCGATATTATTTATATAATAATCTGTGTTCCAATGTTATTATTTAGTCACAAGCTCTTGTTTATACTTAAACATACATTGTGTTTACATAAAAAAAAATATAATGGGTTATATTCAATAATGGATGAGCTTTGCATCGTGAGCTTGTAGATCAGCCATTTGCTACTTTAATGTTTGACACTGTAGCATGACCAAGTAAGGAAATTAATTTACAAAATAAGTTTGGAGACTATGGAGATACAAGGTTTCTGCCCGACAGCCAGAGATAATAAACTATGCTCACTTACCTTCAATATCAGCACTAAACAAAACACACACACCAACCAAGGAAGAAAATCTGCCATAATTTTCTTCCTGTTAGTTTGGACAGATCTACAGCATAGAAGGCTGTAAACAGTGTTAAGCAGGCTACATGCTACCATAATGATACCGGACATAAGTCACATACCGCCACATCACATTTGTACACAGTCCACTAGTGAAGAACTAGGGCAATAGATAGGCAAGGAGAAATAAATACAATAGAGTGTTTTTTTTCCTGAGACAACCAAAACAAATAACTTTATTAAAAGCAAAGAGAAAGGAGACAATAGAAACTCAAATAACTCGACACAGAAAACAGTACAGAAACACTAGAACAGAACATACATATGTGATGTGATGTGAAAGCTTTACGCGTAAATTATGTTAAACAATAAATAAATCAGTGGCATGTGATGTAGAGTGGCATTATACACAAATGATGTGAAACGATACGAATAACAACCTACGGTATGGTAGCATGTAGCCCACTTACACAAAAAGCAGGAATCAAAAGGTTCATTACTAACCTTCACAGCCAACAGCACCCAGCAGTGGCAATAACAGCATAGAGTTTGTACCTTCAATACTGACGTCGCCTTGTCAGCTTCACGTTCTGAAATGACAAGAAAAAAGGAACATTTAGTTTCGGCCTACAGGATGACATTTGGAAGTCACAACAGTCACTGACAGGGCTGTGTCAACAATATTTTACTTTAATATAGTCACAAATTGTGATTTGTGAAACATTTGTTTGATGGCTGTGTTCTGTCCCTCCCCTCCATCAAACAAATGTTTGCTCAAACCATGTGACTTCCATTGGAAATACATTGGGGCGGCCATTAAACAAAGACAAGACAAATGTTTCACACATGAACATATGTTCTGTGCTCTGCTTGTGTTTGATGGCCGCCTCAATGCCTTTCCAAAGGAAGTCACATGGTTTGACCAAACATTTGTATTTGATGCAGGGGAGGGGGGCAATCAAACACAAGTGTTGTCAAACCATGTGCCTCCCATTGGAAAAGCATTGAGGCAGCCATCAAACACAGGCAGGGCAAAAGAACATGTGTTCTTTATGTGTGAATGAGGCCTAAAAGGACAAACATTCATGACATTGTCGTCCATTTAGTGTCACAATAAACAGTCCTATAAATCCTTATGTTTAAACAATACAGTCCTATAAATCCTCTAATGTCTAAACAATAACAGTGTTAAAGGATAAAACCATGTATATCAAACAAACGCTTCTTACCTTGGAACAAACAGCTTGGCTCTCAGACAGCATGCAGTGAAACAGCCTGGCTGGATCCCAAACCAAACAGCATGCTGGGAAACAACATGGCCGCTCCTATTTAAATCCAAAGCCCCGCCCACTGGATCCGGTCACCTGTTCAACTAGTCCGTCCGTCATTGGTCAGAGTGATGTGATTGGATCATCCACTGTTGATCATCACAGCTGTGTGCACTGTGCACAGGCATGCACACACGCACATTATTTTACCCTTTGGTTGTTTATAAACACTAATATTAATAAACACAAGGACGTGTGGCTGTCTGTATCAGGCTCATAGGCCCTTTCTGAAGCCAGTCCCTTGACTTGAAGTGCTCTCGGGAGGTTCCCTCGTCAGGAAGTGCCCCTCCAGCTGAATCAAGTTCCCTTGATTAGGGTGCTGGGTATAAAAAACTGTTTGGAAATACACTCGCCCTCCTTGTGCAGAAACAGGAAACAGACACCATTTGTTGCCATGGTTACCATGATACCATCATGCAATTGTGTTACCTTTTATTTTGTTTGTAGGCCTACAGTTACATTGCATTACATCGTGTTTGTGTGACATGTGTGGATTTCATTAATATGGAAAAAGGAAATACAGCGTGACTGTCAAAAATGACATGTCATATGACGTTAAACAGCGTTAAACTCACTTTGCCACTCGATTTGCACTCATTTTTGGCATGCGCATGCAGCCTACCTAAAACACGTCAGTTTTTTACTGATAAGTAAATCTCCAAAGTAACTAAACGTATAGAAGGCTACAATGTTTGCCTATAGTGAGATCAATGAGATGTAGTGGAGTAGAGGTGAAACAAATTGAGGAATGGAAACCCTCAAGCAAAAGTACCAACCACTTCCGTATTGTGGGCAAAATGTACTTAGTTAGTTAAGTAAATGTTACTCTGTATACAATCCCACAGCCTTCCGTTTCACCTCTGCAGGATGCAAATGAGCTGGCTGTGGAGGACGTTTACCATGCTATTTGACTGGCAAATTACCGCTCATGTGATGGCTAGGCTATACACATCAAAAGCGGCATGCCATTATTTGCCAACATCCACACACACACACACACACACACACACACACACACACACACATACAAACACGCACGCACACAAACACACTCACACACACACACACACACACACACACACACACACACACACACACACACACACACACACACACACACACACACACACAGCTAGATCACACTAAGATTGCTTTATTCTGGCTCTTAATAATAGGGGAACCTGTTTTGGTATATTATTATAGCCTACATATAATCTTCACCATTTAAACCCTATACTTTGTTGATCGGAGACCCCCAGGGGTCTGTAAAATACTACTATATTGTGATGTCGTCCTTTGGATAGAAAGCTTTGGGAACCACTTTGGTAAAGCACTACTATAAAAATGCACACCATTCAACATTTAGGTATAGTACAAGGTATAAAAAACACCTTGTCAATATGGCAGACAGGAACAAACACTCAAAGGCAGCAAGGCTCAGAATGTAGAACTTATATCTCACTGATGATGATCCAGCCAACTGATTCCCAAACACTGGCTCGAGCCGGGACCCTTTTTGGGGTCGCGAGTAAATCACTCAATTTTGACAAACAAACTCAATGATTCTTCAAAAATCATTGGATGAATAAAAAAATAAACAATTCCAGTAGTGAAACTATGGTGGAAATAGCAGATCCCGGGGAGACATCAACATTTTTCTTTTGGGTCTTGAGCTATAAAAAGTTTGAGAACCACTGGTCTAGTGAACTGTCCAACAGAGCTTGAATCCACCAGCCTACAGCCACCGGCGCACAGACAGACAATCGTGGGACATTTACTTAACAAACCACTTAAATACTTCCTTGTATCACAAATAGCAAAACTAGCCTATCTACAAGCTCACAGCACATCACGTGTTGCAGACTGCACAGTAGCCTTAGCCTCGGTCCCAGCCTTACTCATCTGCGAAGAGAAAAGCCTGGTCACAACCTAAGGCAGATAGTGCATATAGCCGGAACATCCGTCAGATGTATTTCCTCCAGATACAATATTTCTCGACCAATCACGACACTCGTTTCATACACAGAGATGTAAACATTTGTAAAGCATCAACATAATTTACTACTTTACGTACTTTACTACTACTTCCGGCAAATTCCAGCAATGCACTCTACAGCGTAGGTCTTGCCCAGCGTGCAATAGCCTATATTCTTGTTAATTGTATGGTTGCTTTTTACCAGCTCAGTTGAAGTTGTACCAAAGAATGCCTCCCTGAAATGCCTCCTGGAGCATTAGATTTTAGGTCCTGGATTCCAGAGTGCGGTCTAGCCAACACCAACCCGGGACTCCTGAATCGCTGCCCTCCACAATCTCCCATCTATCATCAGGTCATGAGCTCTATAGTGTTGTTAGATAAGATTTTTCGTCGCAGTGCATCTAGGTGTCACAAGTGATTAGCCTTGAGGATTAGCGTTGAGGACTTGAGAACTTGAGAATAAAAAGTGAGGATAGAAAAGCGAAGACTTAATTTTTGGGTGTAAAATTTGCCTCTGTAATAGGAAATGGGTGTGCACAAAGCACTGATATATAGTAAATGAACATAACATGGTTTGTATTGCTGTATACTGCAATAATGTGTGGTTGTCACAACATCTCAAGGCACACTTGCACATGTATCTCGCCACAGCGTTTGGACCCCCCCCCCCAGACCGGACTTTGAATACCAGCGATGTAAATTAATCACTTGACTGAAGATGTTTACCATGCCACCATTTTACTGTCAAATGAGCCTCCTGTTGTATAATCTTAAAAGTCATGTCAGGCAACAGAAAACCATCTACAATATGGTGCAATAGTCAGTTTTGCCACAATCTCGACAGTTACCACGTCGCGATTACTAAGTCAAATTATAGACAACTAATATAGGCAAACACCGAACAACATTTCAAGGACATAAATATCCCTCTTTTATATGTCAAACTATTCAAATGGTTTCCCTTCATGGAAGGCAGTGGTGAGTAGTAATTAATGTCCACTCTGGTAAACTCACCTAAACTCCCTATAAACAAATACAAGGTCACTCTAATACAATCACACTTGTGTGAAGTGAGGGCGCTCTTATCATCATACATCATCACATTCTGTGCTCAGCCAATCATTTCCGTGGTACACACACACACACACAGACAGCTGGGCATATGAGGGGATGGCACCCCTCAATAATGTAATATTGTCAATTGTCATGGGAATGTTTGAGAATCATTGCAATAGGTGCAGCTGGGCATATATGTCAGCAGAGACAAATTATAAGCTTTTACATAGCTTTAATCATTAATGAACCACATCCATAAAACCTTTCCTTTCCCTCCCCACCACTCAGTGCACCCACTCTCTCTCATGGATGTCATACAGTATCAGCTTGCCTTCCCTCTCATTGCATAGACATGCATGGAATAGTTCCTTTTCACACAATAGCATCATTTGTTGTCCCACTCCTCACAATGCATTTTGATAATGCTCACCAACAAAAAGGTTATTCCTCCATCATGTAAATCTTATCATGCACAAGAATTACCCGGACTAAGGTAAAGATAAACGCGTAATTGCGGGGGTTTATCAGCGGTCTTCTTGTCAGACTGATCAAATCGCCATTGCATTGTATTTTAGCAATCATGGGGTTCAAATGGCACAGATGGTGAAGAGCTAATCTAATCAATCAATCCTTTGTGCCTTTATGGCCAAGGTCCTCAATAAAAGGTTCCTCAGTTCTGAACAGTAAGGGTCACTTAAAGAAGCTGTGTAGGTGATTTATTTGTATTTTTACAAGTGTTAAATAGTTGTAGATCTGCTATTTTCCTGCGAAGGTTTCCACTCAGAATATGGATCCTAAGTGAAATGTTATTATGTTTACCTTTCCAAGGTTGAGGTGACTAAAACCTGCTCACTACCATTGTCCTCAGCAGGGATCATTGGCCATGGACATACAAACTGAGTAGACAAAAACAAAGAGATAGTCCTAAATGACCATTGCGGGTCTGTAACTCTGAGAGGGTATAAATGGAACCAAATGGACCCTTACAGGCCCGGGTCCATTTGGTTCCATTTATACACTCTCTGGGTTATGGGGGTCCTTAGAAATAAGATGTTTGAGAACCACTGTACTAGTGGACTCATAATGCGCCATAGTGTCATAATCAGTGTATGTCTACACATTCAGAAGAAAACCTGGAGACTGACATTCAGTAATTGGGACTTAATGATCAAAATAAGAACCTTAAAATGATAAAATGTAGAATTGCCACAGGCGAGGCCAAGTCTTTGCCGCGGAACACATTTTGCTTGCGTGAGGACACATCGATGACCCCTGGTCCTATCAGACATTGAGCACGGCAGGCGGCGGCCTGTAGTAGCCGAGGTGCTTCTTGAGGATGGGCTGCTGCCTCCGGTTCTCCTTGGTGATGGGGACGAGCACCAGGCCTACCACGAACACCATCAGGCCGATGGAGACCAGCGCCGGGCCCAGGATGTTAGTCACCTTCCGGGAGTGGCCGGCGAAGTACAGCCCGCTGATGATGAAGCCGCATGCCAGGAAGCTCCCACCCGTGGACATCAGGTGGATGGGGAACCAGTAGACGTCGCAGATGCTGTCGCGGCCGCTGCCACTGCCGGGACCCCCGCCGTCGTTGTTGGTCCAGAGGGATTCACTCCGGGACAGGCTGAACACGGTGCTGTCGGTCCTGTGGGTAAAACCAAACGGATCGGTTTAATCGGTTGTAACAAATAATACAAATAAATCGATAATTTTATATGATATTGAGCAATTGATGATCTATCACTGATTCAGGTGTGCCATTATAGGTGAAAAGGTTCAGAAAATGTAAATAAAATCACATAAAAAAAAGATAGCAGACCATCTACAAGCTCACAACGTGTCACAAGGCTATTTTCAATATTTCTGCAAGACACCGCTGAGTGGCATAAAGTAACGCTTAAAACCAGGAATGGATCTGTGTCATTTTAGGTTTTTGCATTGGCTATCCAAAAATAGCAGATCTACAAGCTCACAGCTTGTCACTTTTGGTCTTAATGGGTTAGTTAGTTAAGCGGTTCATCGAGTTGTTGATCACATCAATGTTGTCACATTGTAAAAGTAATCGCTAAGGAGATAACTGACGGTTGCAGCCCTTACCTGCTTCCTAGCGGGGTCAGCTGGTCCCTGGAGCGAGAGAGGGTACACTCCCCGAGGGGGATGTTCTCTGGGCTGCCGACTGGCATGCTTTCACCGGTGCTGCCCGCGTCCTGAACCCGCCTGGCGCTGCCGCTCTCCTCTGCAAGGTTGGAACAGAAATGATTTTCTATTCAAACAGACAGATGAGCATCAGCCGCAATGACTCTGTCTCTCTGGAGGGGAGCACCAGAGAGACAGACACAGAGACGGCCATAGTTGTCACAGCAGGCCTTAGCTGAATGGTGTATGGTTCCTAAACTTTTTACATGTCAAGAACCCCTCAAATTGAAATATATTTGGCCACAGACCCGCATCTAAAAAGGTTTTGTGCTAGCGACCCCCCAGAAGAGAAGATTTAGGTTAAAAGAAAATGCTAAATTATTCACATTCATATTTCTTGTATAAAAGCATAAAATAGGCTATGGTTAAAACTATTGTGACATTATTATACTAATCATGCTGGGGAGTCCATGGACCCACCCCAAGGACCCCTGGGTGTCCCCAGACCCCACTTTGAGAACCTTTGGTGTCCGAGTGGGATGGCATTGCCACCCCCTTAGCTTTCGTATACTCAAAATACAGGTCATTTATTCAAATTTCCTCCACCTCTTTTTTTGTTCTTTTTGCAGATCAGATTTTAGATCAACACTCATAGACATTTAAGTTTTCTCCCTGAAACCGTACATTCATAAATCACCTCCCTATTTTAATGAGTGTGTTAGATTTTCATAGGTGTGTCCGGCATGCCAATGTGCAAGTCTGATAGACAGCATTGACACATGCACCTAAAATCTAAAAACACCCTTGAACTTGATTAGCTGCAGCTGTGTTTATTACATACATCACTGTGTAGGCCTACTTTAAGGTCAATGTTATGCAGTTTGCCATGTTTTGACCCTGCTGTAGTTTTTTTAACCTCAAGTTGAAAACAAACTACAAAATCAGCCTAGGCCCTAGGTTTCATGCCCCTTAAGTTTTAATATTATTTTTATGAAAATGGTAGAGAGGCGATCAGGGAAACAGACGTTCACGTGCCGTCCACTGTGTTGAAGACACTAAACTCCCAGACCTGCACCTCATGATCATGCCATCAGCTGGGTGAAGCCGAAACGCCCCATGGGAGTAACAAAGGCGTCCCCTCCATTCAGTTTGGTCTACTTTTTGCTCTACTTTAGGCTTATGAAGTTCCGTGTCATGTGAAATAAATGGTTCCCACGACGGGCTCAATTAAGGGTCGGTAAAATAAATTCACTGACATCTGGGAGCACTCAACAACATGAAAAGTATACTGTAATTAATTACTGACTGACATGTTCATTAACTGCATCAAAATAACTGAAATTGCACATCATTATTTAAACATAATCTGCCTTTTATAGCTCCAAAACAATACAGGAGAGTGTATAGACAAACACCTACCTTTCAAGTCTGATGTAAGTTGCTTTGGGCTCTATTTCTGAGGATGTGATAATATAGATTTAAAACCCATTATCCGGTAACATAGAGGCATGGACACGCTGTCAAAACTCCTGCATTCAGGCCGACGTTCAGCCACAAACAACAAGTAAATGCATTTGGACTACACTAAACCCACCCTTTTTCTCTCCACCTCCTCAACAGCATCCTCTGGACACCATCCCTTACCATCATCCACCAGCGCAGGCACTTATAGTCCTGATGCAGCATCCAGGGCAGGGGGCTCGCCTCCTGGTCCCCGTGGAATAGCCATTGCAACCCCACCGCAGTGAGCTCACAACTCAAAACCTCAATGGCATGGCGTCTCTCTATGGTCTATTGAATACATACAGTATCTTTTCTAAACTTCTCTGAGTGGCTTGGACGTTTCCCGTAGGTCAAAAACGGGGCAAGTTCCTCCACAAATTGGACAATCAAGGGAAGATAAGCGCGGGCGGACAGACTTTCCACACAATGAAGAGCTGGGCAGGGAAAGTGGAAAGCAAATGGATCTCTGTCTGTGCTGCTGGCTGGATTGATGTAAGCAAGCAATCACCAATACATACGGGGGCTTTCCAATATGGCCTCATATGTTGGTACCGTATTGATCTTGAAATACCCCCAGAGCTATTATCCGCAAGTTGTAGTTTTGTTCCGTGTATGTGGGATCAATGAAATCTGTGTGGCTGACTGTGGCATTACCAGGCCTCAGACAATGCATAGAGAAGCACATATAGAATTTTGAGTTCCTGGCTGTAAACAGAGCATTCTTGCCTCATTTTGACTGTGTGAGTGTGTGTGTGTGTGTGTGTGTGTGTGTGTGTGTGTGTGTGTGTGTGTGTGGCTACTGTACATTTTTCTGCCTCTGAAGGGGAAATGCTATTTGAAACGTGATACCATTCCACACACGTTTCCAGTAAACGTCTTCTCTGTGAAACCTTTGACCAGTGGTGGAAGAAGTACTCCCATTTTGGACTTTTTGGACTTGTTTAAAAGTCTGGTATTCAAAATGTACTACTTGAGTAAAAGTATTTGCATTAAAATATACTTAAGTACTGAAAATAAAAGTACTCACTATGCAGAAGGTGCTATTTCACAAGTTTACAAATGTATAAAATGGTTTGAAAATAGCAGATCTACAAGCTCACAACGCAACAAGTTGGGAGCTTGTAGATCGGCTTTTCAAATAGCCTGATTATACATACCGGTAGGGATGAAGTGGTTAATGTATGTCTTGAAATAATAATACAAATCTACAAAGTAACTGACAAAAGTTTTCAAATAATTGTAGTGGAGTAAAAAGGATATTATTTAATTGCCTCTGAGATGTATAGTGGAGTAGAAGTATAGAAAATTGGAAACTCTCAAGTAAAGTAAGAATTCCTCAAAAGTGCACTTATAGTAGCCTCCTCAAGTAAATGCATGTAGTTACTTTACAGCACTTTCTTATTGCCATCGGTTGTTTTGCTTCGGAACAGTTGTTGAGATTGCGGCCATTGGTCGGAAACGTGATCCTTCACTTTAATCCATTTATAATCTACAGACAGCTGCTTCGCAGGGAAATGGCTTATTAGGATTACTACTTAGCAAGCACTTGTCATTATTAGATTGCTACTGTCATCTGTCTCAAATATACTGTCTATGTACAAGATGTTTCTCCACCCTAGGTCCATGCATGCCACTCTGCCGGTCCCTGGCTAGCATATACTGCCTGTATAGTTAACTGAGCTCTATACTTTTGTTTTAGTATAGTCTACTCTAAACAGTCCTCAAAGTAAAGCCCTCTCGAGTTGCGGATTGCCACTCCCTGGCACATGACAGGTTAAGAAGCACCCTATCATCATGACAACACCCTGTGTGGCATGCAAACGACAATTTGCGCAATAGATGAATGAGCCCAGCAGAGGGCAGTGCTTCCCTGTGCCTTGGTTTTGGTTTAGGTTTATTTATTTAGCATGTAGTACAAAAAATAGACAATAACATATCAAAGAAACAAAAACGCATCAAGGTAAAACAGGTAATCTACAGAGAGGAAAAAATAAGATATTTCTTTAGATGTTTTTTGAATATTGGCAAGGATAATGAGGATTTAAGTGAAGCATTTAGGGAGTTCCATAGATGAGGGCCTCTAAATTTGATGAAAGATTGATGTTTGGACGTGGGTAATTCAAAATGATCTCTTTGCCTTGTGGGGTAGGAGTGAATGTCAGAAGTAACACGGAAGACATTGTGAAAAGAAGACGGAAGGTCTTGTATGCATTTTTTGAATTTAAACATAAATAAACAGGTCTGAAAAACGTTTACTTTGTCAATGGGTAATAGTGAGTATTTAATAAAGAACGGGGCAGACGGCTCATACCGATTTGAATGTGAAATCATTCTCAGAAACCTTTTTTGAATGATCAGTAATTTAGTGAGATGTGTTGAATATGTAGCAGCCCAGACAATATTACAGTAATTAATATGAGGGAAAATTAAGCTATAATAGAGTGTTAAATGACATGAAGGAAGAACAAAAGGGCAGATTTTTCTCAATATACCAAGCATCTTCATAGACTTCATACATACAGCATCAATATGTTGTTTCCAATTTAAATGTTCGTCTATAATGACACCCAATAATTTAGTATGGGGAACATGGCAAATTTCAGAGCCATTGATTAAAATTCTAGGTTTTTCAAACCTATAGCCTTGCCGCATGCATCAAATTCAATGCTGTATGACTTGTGAAATGTTATGCATCATTTATGCTGTCTTACAGAAACAATATATATATATATATATATATATATATATATATATATATATATACTGTATATATTCATGTAGTCAGTATAGTAGCCTATAGTCAGTATATAGCATCGTGGCTCTGCTTCAAATTTAATCCGTCATGGGCAGGCTTGAGGTTGTGCCTAAAAGATAACAGTCATCTACAATATATATTTGTTTCACCACTTGAAGCCCAGCATTCATATACTGGGTGAGAATTAGCCCAACTCAGTGTAGCTTTAAAGGAGCACTTCACCCAATTTCAACCATATCTTCATATAAGTGGTCCTCAATGATGCTCATTTAAAATACTATGGCACATTTTTGTCTACTCTGGGGGTGGGCTCCCTTCATGTGGACAGTTCAGAAACCTGCCTATAGCAATGACACCATCGATGGACATATAGAACATATCCGCTTTCATCATATGGGCATGCCTAGCAATAGATGCCAAAACAGTGGGAACATTTCCATGTTTGTGTCGATGTGTCGAGCGTCACATGAATAAAATTATTTAATTCACCTGTTTTATTCCCATTGCTGCGTCGTCCTCCAAATACATGCAGCTGATGTTGTTTACAGAACTACTCAGGTTTTAGTCTCATTCAAGATGACATTCAGACAGTGTATTACTAATTTTAAACTTAATCAGCACGCTAAAATATGTATCTGAAAACATTATAGGTTAGAAATAAGCCACCCAGGCACCTTGGCCGGTAGCCCGAGCCTGGCAGTGTGAGACTGCCTGTCTCTCTGTCAGTTTGTAAACAAACAACCTGCATGCGTACGTCCCATAGCCTGGAGGGATGCAACGTTCTGATTGGTTAAAAAACACACAGCTTTCTGTTTCAGAGTGAAACTTCAAAATAAAAGGCCTGTATTTTTCATTTCCCTAGGTCTTTAAGCTGCAGGGCCCGCAGCTTACCGGGCCCTGTGCGAGACTATTTCAAATAGGTACAGCTGTTGCTTCCATCAAAACCGTATTCATAGTCACCGATTGCAATGTAACGCAACACAGGAACCCTGCAGCTAGTGTTTTTGGTCGTCCAACAGTTTCTTAACCACTCGGTGGGAGGAGACTCAAAAGCAGATACAGCGTCGGAGAGCAGTCTAATAACAGCAGCGGTAGTGCTAGAGGTGCACTGAACACACTGGTCCTACCCCCCCCCATGAGACTTACAAATCCCAAATGTTTATAAACAAATCCCAAATGTTTGTAAACAAATCACAAATGTTTATAAACAAATCACAAATGTTTATAAACAAATCACAAATGTTTATAAACAAATCACAAATGTTTATAAACAAATCACAAATGTTTATAAACAAATACCAAAATGTTTATAAACAAATCCCAAATCCCATGAGACTTGGTCCTACCCCCCCCACACGTTCATTCACTGGGCACGCAAACACAAAAAGTGTCATTCTTGAATGTGAATACGCACACGCAAATCACACGCATGGGGCCTTTTGATTTGGTGTAGCTCCAGGGCCCTCGGAGGGGTTGACTGAAAGTGGACAGTGGACGTCACAAACATAACATGCGGACCTGCGAGGCGCACCCTTGCTTCGATCCACACCAAACTTGGGACAAGTCTGTGTTCCAGTATTGACTGGGCTTTAAACAGCCATTTGTTTTCTCTTTTACTTTTAATTTACTCCTTAGTATTTGGTCAAAATGTAAATATATATTTCATTAAAAGTGAAAAAAGTGAAGTATGTTACCTTAAAATTAACCAATTCAAAATTACTTTATTTACAGGTAAATATAACTAGTCTAATGATTACTACCCACCTCTGCTCTTCTTCTTGTTTTGGATTTAAGCTGGGTTGACCGAGGGGTATACCGCCACCTACTGCACCAAAGTATATCTACTGGGTTATATCAGCTTTCCATTCTACAACCCACACACCAATTTCTTAGTTCAAGTTGGTCCAAATCCTTCCGTCAGTGTATCGTCCTCCATATCTTATATCCACAACATTCAAGAAGCTCCTGGTTGCATCCGGCAGAATCTTTATTCTGTCTGAATTCCCTTGTATTTCCACGGGACAGTTTATGAACACCAACAATACATTTTTGTCCAAGCAGACGTTGTGTTCAGCTCCATTCCATTTTGTCCTCTGGTAATGTTTTGCTCTGCCACCCTTTCATTCCCGTCCAGTCTCTTGAAAGCTTCAGCATGTGACCTTCTCTTTTCTTGTCGAATTCTATTCACCTTCACTTCATTAATTCTTTGAGGATATTGTGCTGACATTATCCTGCATAATGCTTCCCTTCCTAATGCAGACACTTGACTGTACTTGCTTTTCTTCACATGCAGTCTACCTTTACACGTCTTCCGTCTCCTCTACACACCTCCGCAGCAATATGCCCGTATTTCTGACATCAAAAACACATGATCAGAGTTTTCTCAAATGGCCTGACTCTTTAACACACATATTCCAAATATACTCTGTCCGGCGAATGCCCTTCAAAGTCAAACGTATTGGCTTGCTGTCCTCCTTCTTCCCTTCCCTCTAAACTGTGTCACCCTTCAGGCCTCATACAGCTTCAACTAAACCCGCCCACCTTTATTTGTACATCTTTAAATGTTCTGATGAATTGAAAATGGAGGACCCTGATGTAAACAAGTCTTAGTGCTTTTCCTGGTTTCATCCTTTTCCTGGTTTCATCCTTTTCCTGGTTTCATCCTCATAGCAGTTTTTGGATTGACTTGTGCTTTTGTTTTGTTATGTACCCATTCTACATACTGTGAATACAAAATGCAATCAATCACTCAATTACCAATGGTAGCTACAAATGAAGGCTCTGTTCCATTTAGGACTACATTATGACTTGGGAGAAGTGCTTTCTAATCGAGAAAGACAACAACACCAGAGACCACTGCACAGTATTATTTAAAAAGATAAAATAAAATAGTGAAAATAGCCGATACTACAAGTCCACTACTTGTCACATCGCGATGCGTGGTGAGCTTGTAGATCTGTTATTGTCACTACTGTGACACAAAAACACAAGTTGAAATATGGAGATATGAGGTTTCTGTCCGACAGCAACGATAATCAAATTGTTAATAATGTTCCATTTGCAGGCACATTTAGACAGTATAAAAAAATCTGATTAAAACATTATAACGTTCTTTGTCGGGTAGAAACTTCATATGTCCAAAACTTACTTTTCAGGATTCAAATAAAAAAATAGCAAAAGTAGCAGATTGACCAGCTCAAAACAAACTTGTGGAGCTGCTATTTTTTTTTTACCTTTGTATGACGCTGTAGGATGATCAATTAGGGCATTGATATACAAAACAAAAAAAAAGGTTTCTGCCTGACAGCAATGATAAGGTGTGCATGCAGGCAGGATGAACATGGCCAACAGAAGGCTGATAACACGAGCAGCATGTATCTGGACCAGGGTTTTAAACCAATAACTCTCTGTTTGAGTCCGCATGAGGCTGGCCTTTGAGGCGCTTGGGAAAACAATATTAGTCACAAGATGTCTTGCACACGTCCTCGGGTTAAAGCAACCGGAACAAAGACCCTCTAACAACTTCTGCCCTCACTGTTTGCCAAGGTTGAGCATTAAACAGCGTTAAATTCTCACATACGTTCAACAGCACCATCCCTCACCGTTTGTCAAGGTTGGGCATTAAACAGGCAAAGTAAACAGCAATACTCTAACCACAACTCCAACTCCCACTGTTTGTTAAGGCTCAGGATTAAACAGCAATGAGTAAATATATCAATAACACAACAAATCCTAATTCAACATTCATTTAGACCAGTGAACAAAGTGGGGTCACCAGAGGTCCTTGAGGGAGTTCCAAGGGGTCCCCGACTCCCCAGCAAAAAAAGGAGGAACCATTTAAACACTTAAGCCTTGCCTATTTTATACTTTTAATGAGCATTTGTGCCTGTCGTAGACATGCGCAGAGCAAGTTCAGTCAGGGAACCTCAGTCAGCGCGCCGGCCGTTAATTGGGCCACCGCAGCATCATCCGCATGATGCACTTAGCCAATCACAGCTCACCCCATCTCTCATACCGGCTACTTGAACCAGAGGTTTGCATTCCTCTGCCTTCTTGCTTGCCCACTGCTGGTGTATCAGCGTGCTGCTGTCATACATCCTTTGCCGTCTTGCTGGCCTGCGCTCAATTCTGCTTGCTGCTTTCTATTGTATACTCTACGCTGCGGTATACAAGTGCGCACCCACCTCCACCCCAGCTACCACCTGTCATTTTGGATCTACTGTTTTAGGTACGGGGGATTCAGAGTCCCTATGGTCGGGACTGATGCGCTTGATCCTGAGTACCTAAAAAGCAGATCCAATACATCGCCAAACCATAATAAATATATTGCATTGATTATCTTATATTCAATAAATATATATATTACATCCTCCTTGAGTTGTCTGACTGAACTTTTACTAGCTCATGTCATGACACATTTTGATCAGCACTTTTTTACTGTTATTGAATATTGTCATGACATGCCCAAAATAGTATATATTTTTTTCAATACTACGACGATATAGCCAGATAGATGTATGGCGGTTTGATGTGACTGGAGACTGAGACGCCACTATGTGGGGATCATCTGGGGATGAATTAGAGAGTGGCTATTGGCTATAGACAAATCCACAGAGGGGTGCCCTGGGCGTGGCCATTACTGAGGTGTACCATGAACTGATACCTGACCTACAGGACACTAGTCCATGGATTAGTGCCCTCTAGGCCAGGTGTAGCAAATCAGTTAATGGTACACCTCTCAGTAATGGCCGCGATTCTGTTGATTCGTATATATCTCTCTATCCATGGGCATATCCATTGACCATGGGCATCACCAAAATGTGGAACGCCCTACCAACAGTCATTAAGACATGCAAATCCCTTGACTCCTTCAAAACCGCTCTCAAAGGGCACCTACGGCTGCAATTCGAAACTGGCCCCCGTAAAATCTGAATTGTTCCACCTCTCTCCCTCCCTCTGTGATATGGGACTGATGGAGGAGAGAGACAGCCGACACTAATACAATCCAGGGGGAAAGGTGTAGAACAGATTGTATAAACAGATCAATAGTATTTCTTACAGCCTGGTAACTGGGCAGGAGGAGCTGGCCTGGCTCACTCCTCTCGTTAATCTGATGGACGGGCCGGAGTCCCTCAGGACTCTATTCTGTTTTCACACTACATTACATACAAGTATCTACGCTGAAAATAGCAAATATATTTAACCAAACTGACCCTTGCATTTGTTTCCATTCGCGCACTTTCAGAGTTAAGTACTTTTACTTTGATTATCAAAATGTTTCAGAAAATAGCAGAAATAGCCCATCTACGAGCTCACAGCGGTTGTGAGCTATTTTTTAATCTATCTTTGTGTTACAGCTTTATATAACAACTATGGCACTTATTTGTGAAAGGACATAAAATGTTGGAAGATGGAGATACAAGGTTTCTATGATGACTCACATGCTCCCATTCTGTTCATGTTGGGTGAATGGCAAGTCGATAAACAGAGGGAACACTCCATGACGGAGATGTCTGTTGAATCAAAAATAAAGGCACAATAGTTACAAATAACTAATTTCAGACTGTGTTGAAAATGCTAAAAGTAGAACATTCATTAGTTGTTAATAATTATGTTTTTAATTATTGTTTCATTGTGGTGGTTTGTGAATGGAGGCGTAGCTCAAGCACAAAACTATTGAAACAAGGTTGTTTATGAATCCTCGCTGTCGGGTAGAAACCTTGTAAGTCTGAATCCATTACTTTACAGTTCCCAAACTTGCCAGGCTGTGACCCCTCTTTTATTCCCTGAAGAAGACCTCCTAGGTCAAAACGTTGGATTCTTGTCAATAAATAAACAGCATCGTGGCTACGAGTGTGCTGCCTTTTTCTCATGTTTACTCATTTACTGCCTTAGGCCAGCACCTCACCAACTTTAGTTTGACTCGGTTCCACAGATGAATATTGTGAAAATAGCCAATATAGTAATATTTGTTTACAGTATAGTTTGTTTGTTGTATAGGGTTCCCAACCAAAGAGCACCTTCATTACACTTGTTTTCTGTCTTCCGAGCACTCTAGTCTCTAGAGACCATTCCTTTTTTATGACCATTGGTTTGTTTTCTTTGTTAAGGTATTATATTCAAATGGAAACAAATGCACACTTACGGGTGAAGACATGACCTTTTCAAAAGTGTTCGCCTGTAATGACATGCCCAAATCAGGGACGTCAGGGTTAGTATGTATGAAGATTTATTCCGTATTTATGCAGGGTTAGCCATGGCAGTGACTGGCTGTGCCCCGGCCAGTGTCCCCACGGCTTGAGGTTGCCTCTGAGTGACACTCCACAGAGAGACCAGCCGACAGCTTAACCTTTCAGTGAATATCAAAGCCTCAAGAAGAAGTTCAGTTGGAGTGGTGAGAAAGAAACACTTGGATACTGTATATATCGTTGCTGTCGGGCAGAAACCAAACCTTCTATCGCCATATGAAACCTTTTAGTGTTTCTTTGTAAATTAATGCCCTACTTGATCGTCACACAAACATAGCAGATGTACAAGCTCAAAAGGTCAAAACATTTGGTGCTGCGTTTCAAGCTTAGATCTGCTACTATTTTGGAATTTGAATCCTGAAAAGTAACAGTTACATGGATATAAGGTTTCCACCCGACAGAGACGATATAATTTTGTTCAACTAAGTAGCAAAGCTATAGCTATACCATAATGCAAAAGTACTAAAGTATTGGCTTCAAAATATACTTACGGTAATACAGTAAAGTACCAAAATGTATTTAAAGAAATACCTAAAAGCTTGTAGATTGCCTATTTTCAAATAGACAAAGTATAAATGAGGGCTTAGGGGTTTTGTAGGTTTTGTTTTTAGATTAAATAATAATAATAATAATAATTATTAGATAGATAGATGATAGACAGATAGATGTTGTGTGATTGTCTAAAAAGCAATAAAGCTGTAATGACCAGGGGGCTGAGCTGGTTGCATCAAGGTTACCGGGCAGAGTTTCATACTGCCAGCTATGTCGCATGCGGCACCGCCATGCGGCAGACGCAGAGCTAAACATTATGGGCTTGAAAGCAATGATTGCACTTCACGAGAGACTCCCTGACATATAATTTCACAAGTCAAGAGAGTGACTTAACGCTATCGCAGGGCGTGTGCGTCCAGAGAGCCATGGGAAATAAGAGCAATCTAGCTGTAGGGGGGAAGGGGGTCAAATGGATAAAAGAGCGGGCATCTGACACCCACCTTTAAATATGACTGAGCTATGACAGCTCTGCCACTTTATTTTGTCACACGTCCGGGGTTACTGCATGGGGGCCATCTCAACAGAGCAGCGGAACTATTGGAGGGTGTGGCTCTGCCGACACAGAGTTCAGAGGTCGCGGTATCGATCTCTGGCCTGTGGGTGGGGGTAAACATCTTTGATGGAGACCCATCGCCATACAAACTGTGATTTATTAACGTTTTATAACATGGATAATTTACCTCAGGGTGTACAAACCATAGACTGTAAAAACAATATGGACAAAGCGTTCTCCGGGTCTGATATGGACGTAAGATGAAGCCTGTCAGTCCTTGAATTGTAAATCTTTCTAGATCTGTTTGGGCCCAGCTGGCCATTGGCTGGCCCAGACAACGAGGCGGGACTTCCCCCCTTCTTCTTCGTTGGTTTTTATTTTGAATCGAACGGGGGTTGGCTCCCGATCATAGGCTAGCCACACTCCTCAGAATATATACTCGACTTTATGGCAATGTTTTTAATAAATGGGACCATAAATTTGTGTTTAAGAAGAGAACACTTAGGCCATCAATAAATATTTGGCGTTTAATTATTAAAAACTGGTTAAACGTGTCGCATGTTCCAGGGATTTACAGTGAACTTTGCAAATCTGTGATGTGACAAGTAAAGCTGATTCTGACCTGTGCAATATTTTCCAGTTATAATTGAAATAATTAGAGAGACTATCATCAATTGGACAAATATATCATTCTAACTTTGCAAATTACTGTAGGCTACAACATTAAGCACCTATATTCTTTTCATTTAATAGTCAGAGGACTTCATGACTTCATGACGATCCAGACCAGGAATGCTACCAGGGTCATCGTCATGAGTCCCTGCTGAAATGGGAGGGTGTTCAGCAGGTCCATGAGGAACCTGTCGTGCCTCTCCTCCCGCTCACAGTGCTTGACCTTCTGCATCAGCTCGCTGGTCTTTTGCTCCCGCTCGTGGTACTGCCCCATGCGGTGAGGTGAGTTCATTCTGCAGCTGAGTTTGGAGGAGAGTGGGTATAAAGCAGACAGCTTGCAGGGCTCTGTCAAAGACTGTAATGATCAAGCAGACAGAGATTGGGCCCAATTATACAGGTGGTGTTTTCAGGTTGTATTACATAATTTGCTCAAACCGTGACCTTGTTATGTGCCCTTCATATTATGCAAGGCTTGCTGAACGCACACACATATGGCATACCACTTATCGGCATATTTTAGCATTAGGGGAGTCAAAGTGTCCATATGTTAATTATATTCGCTTTGTGCTATCTGCTTAAGCCCTAAAAAGAATAAGGGCATACCGATTACACCTGGGTCTGACCAGCTCTTAAATGCAAAAGGCAATGTTTGATTTGACACAAGAGCAATCCGTGCGCTGCTCAGCAGTGTTGGAGCAGTGTTTGAGATGACAATCTATCCTATATTACATTTTGATACCAAGTGGGCCATGCCACATGGAATCAAGAAGCAATCAGTTAGGGTGGTTAGGGTTATGATTAGACATAGTTTTTGTGAGGTTATATAACACCGCCCTACTAGTAGTAGACAGCGCTGTAAAACGAGCGTCCCATCAGTGCCCATCGACTCCCAGGCTGTGCAAAAAAGGTAGTCCCGTAGTGTTACTGACAGACATGGAACTTTTGTTCTGCCTCAGAAAGTCATCGCATCATATTTTTAACCTCACATGAACGTATTCATTATGTATCATGAAATCACTATGAATTATGAACTCATGACCATGGATTTGAGTATTTTAGCTATTTTAGTAATTTTACAGTAAGCATCTTAATAACAGCACTTACAAACTTTACTTTAAATTTGTGAAGTAAACTATAGTATAATTATACGAAATACTATAATATAACTAGAAGTAAACTAGTAGTTATATTACATTAACTTTAAAAGAATGTTTGTGAAGTAAACTAGTAGTTAAATTACAACGTAGGCATTAATCATTGCATTAATCCAGAGTGGTTTTCAGTAAGCAAGATACATAGTCATCTATATGATCACATGTATTGATATAATATGAATTATTCATGATGAATGGGATGGAATATTTGTAATGATTGAGACTGGATCATGAGCCTTCTATCTAGCACCTCTGCTGCAGGAACACTCCATCATTGCAGTTCCTGTTTACACTGAGCGTGTGCAAACCTCCTGCAGGAGGCCGTGCCACGCCCCGTAGGTGTTCCTTCTTTATAGAGATACACAGGGACTACAAACTTCACACCCCCAAATGAGACAGCGTCCCCACTTCTGGTCCGTTAGAATGGTGTACTGCAGGCCAGCCCATATAGAAGTCAATTGAAATTCAACTGTAGTTTAGCCTACTTTTAAAATAATACGAAATTAACTGAAGACTGATTTTAATAAAAATATGTTTCCAAATGTATGAAGTGTCTTTTTTTCTCAATAGAGGATGTATTTCACATATAATTTACCACTTGAATGAGTAACCCATAATGTTAACAGAGCAGAGGGGAGACGACAGACGTCGCTTTTAAGGGACGTCACTGCCTTCACGAGGCTACGAGTGCCGACTTTGAAGATGGGATCTCAGTAGGAAAACCCCGTTATAGTGAGCGCGTTGCCATGGTGACCAGCCACGCTTGTCTGTCGCAACGCACGTCAGAGCGTGAGACGCCCACTCGGGCAGGTGATAGGCCAGGTGTATTTGCCGAATCTCATACTAGGCCAGACGGATATGATTATAGTATAAAAGCTCACTCTGAGCGCAGCAGCAGCTGGTTCACCATGAACTGACAGAGGCACGCCTCACCAGAGACTTCGGGTGGCAACAGAACTGACAGAGGCACGCCTCACGAGAGACGACGGGTGGTAAGAACTGACAGAGGCACGCCTCACGAGAGACGACGGGTGGTAAGAACTGACAGAGGCACGCCTCACGAGAGACGACGGGTGGTAAACAGAACTGACAGAGGCACGCCTCACGAGAGACTTCGGGTGGTAACAGAACTGACAGAGGCACGCCTCACGAGAGACGACGGGTGGTAAACAGAACTGACAGAGGCACGCCTCACGAGAGACTTCGGGTGGTAACAGAACTGACAGAGGCACGCCTCACCAGAGACTTCGGGTGGTAACAGAACTGACAGAGGCACGCCTCACGAGAGACTATGTGTGGTAAGAACTAACAGAGGCATGCCTCATGAGAGACTACGGGTGGTAAACACTGTCTCCCGGCCCGAGGCCACTCTGGCAGGGCGGCGGTGACTGAGGTACAATAAACAGGCTTCTCTTCACTTCGGCCCTCTAGGTTCTACGGCAAACAACGGCTCCACCGGCGAGTCCGGGTATACATGTGGTCTAACATAGAATAACACAGTTCGTTAGCTACGTCCTCTTCTCCCTGCCGGGTCCCTGGGACAGGTGTTGTGTCACTCAGGTATGATGATAACACGGGTGTGCAACTAGTGCAAAATGCTGCTGCACGCCTTCTGACAGGCACAAGAAGGCGTGACCACATATTCCCCATTTTAGCTTCACTGCACTGGCTGTTTCAGGATCAAGTTTAAGATTTTTTGTTTTTAAATCCCTTCTTGGGCTAGCACCTCCTTATATTTCAGATCTCTTAAAATTGTATGTCCCAGAAAGGTCATTGAGATCAGCAGACAAGCTCCTGCTGGAGTATCCGAAATCCAAACTGAGACTTAGGGGAGATCGTGCCTTTTCTGTAGCTGCCCCTAAACTTTGGAATGAACTCCCCCTCTCTGTAAAACTGTCCCCTCTATCCCCGTCTTAAAACACATTTTTATTCCCAAGCTTTTACCGTTGCCTGTGTGTTCGTGTGCTTATAGTCTGCCAGTTTGAAGAAGTCAACTGGTTTCCCCGTGAAATTCCTGCCTTGTCTTTCCTGCACTGCCACAACAAAGCCACAGAAATGCAGACTGTACTGCACATTGTCGATAACATTGATTGTGTCTCTTTTGAGACAAGTGATTTTCTTTTGCTTTTGAGTGGAGCTCATCACACCAGCCTGACATCTTATTTATGTATTTATTATCAGGAAATGTGGATGGCACACTATCTTGTAGTGCAAAGTAACTGAATATGTATTTACTCAACATAAAACAGCGCTTTAGCTATAGGCCTAAGCATATTATGTCCCACAAAATGTAATGTAGTTTACTGCACTACAATTACTTGACAACTATACTTACTAGTATACTTTGCCAATTTAGGTTGTTAATGCAACATTAAGTAATACATGATGATGTATAACTATATCTACCCATCAGCAAGTCATTAACACCAGCTGCAATATGAAAGTGATCAACACATAATGCATACTTATTACAATGCTATAATATGATTGTGAACACTGTTGAGTTATTTTCCAATTGGTACTGTAAGTATACAGTATTTTGATGCCAAATCTATAAAATGCATAATAACAACATGCTTTTTCATTCTGCATATCATCACTGTCAAAAACTGTTAAGGGAAATGAGGGGGGAAAATAACCTGCGTTCCAGTGCATCCAATTTAGTCAAGCTTACACTTAACCACTTTCCCTTTCACTTTCCACGTTTTTCAAAAGTGACTGAAATAACCGATCTACAAGGCCCATTCACAAGCTATAGATTGTGTATTTTCTCTAATTTATGCCATATACGAATGCCATTCATTAAATTAAATAAATAAAGTTGTAAAATATGGAGATACAAGGTTTCTGCCCGACAGCAACGGTATGAGAGGTGTGTCTGATGAGAAACAGTTGTTCATGTCATATAGACTCCGACGCTGTCAGTGTCAACATAATATTGCCGGCAGCTTTTAATTTTCCTGCACTCACAGTTCATTACAGAGACGGTGTTTTTGCCCAGAGACTAACATGCTGAATTATTCATGGGGTGTGATGTGTGTGTTCTCTCCTACCACATCTGCTTTTTGCTCCCAACAACCACCTGCATTTTAATTATCCTTCACAACCTATAGGGGACAAATGGAGAGATTTGACCTCAACCACATACTGTAAATCCCCCCCACCGATACGTTGCTGAGCGGAGAAGGCCTACCTCAGGGGGACTTCTTTTTTGTTTTCGCTCTACATTAAATATCTTCATTGAAAATAGCCGATCTAAGCTTGTAGATCGGCTATTTCCACCGTAGCCTGACCCAGCCTGTGTGCTCTCTGGTCTAGACTCTAGAGCGGCAGGTGCCGGTCAAAAACAGGCGTTGGATCCTATTGGTTCACCGTTCACACACACACACACACACACACACACACACACACACACACACACACACACACACACACACACACACACACACACACACACACACACACACACACACACACACACACACACACACACACACACACACACACACACACACACACACACACACACACACACACACACACACACACACTTCAGTCGTGAGGAGCCTGCAGGCAATGAGTTCAGTCCTGGTGAAGAAAGTAGTGCTTTTGGGTTTTCTGGTAGAGCAGGGGTCCGATTAATCTGCAACCTCTCGTTTTGCCACTTAGCAAACTGACACTCCTCAAAATAGGCCTACGTAATTAGGTTAAAAGTGAGTGGGAGAGGGGGAGAGAGAGATAGAGAGAGAGAGAGACGAGAGACCCGTGCCCCACTTTCTTCACATAGTGGCTGGTGAATTCAAATCTGCCACCATATAAGAAGCCCAGAGTAGGCCTATGGGACTATACCAGATTTTTCTGTCAGATGCCAATCCAGATTTTAGGAGAGTCATGTACAAATTCACACCGCGGTACGTGTTGTGAGATTTTAGACCTACGTTCTTCTGGTTCAATCACCGTTTTGTTTTGTTATGGCTTTCGTGTAGCTAAAGTTAGCTCATAACATTAGCTGTCGTCCATTTTTTAATTTTTTTCACATGTATCAAAATATATTGAAGATAGTAGATCTGCAAGCTCACAATGTGTCACATTGCTTGTGACACATTGTGAGCTTGTAGATATGTATGTAGGCTATTTTCAAATGGCCGGAATGTATATGGCTGAAGTGGTTAATGTATGTTTTGTTATAATAATCTGCAAAGTAACGAGTAATTAACTTTTTCGAATGATTGCAGTTAACAGTACAACATTTGCCTAAGATGTGCAGTAGAATGTAAGCTACTTGGTTGCTTTCCACCTTTGCACACTCCCAAGATCAAACTGCATGTGCCGGTGTTATGTGACGCAGACACATGTACGAAAGGCAGCAGGCAGCTGATCATTTCTTTCATATGGCATGTAGGATTTTCCTCCTTTTTAATAACGTGAACTCTGTGGCGGGTTTGTCTCCAGCACAGATCAAGGTCACAGAGTATCTTGTTAATCTGGGACGGCTCGCCTCGTGAGGCATGCCATTCATCGCTCACCTATTATGCTGGTGCTGCACGTATGCGTTTGTGTGCGCGTGAGAAGCGTGCACGGATGTGCGCACAGGT
This sequence comes from Protomyctophum bolini, assembly GCF_963924005.1. Taxonomy (NCBI): domain Eukaryota; kingdom Metazoa; phylum Chordata; class Actinopteri; order Myctophiformes; family Myctophidae; genus Protomyctophum; species Protomyctophum bolini. The sequence goes on along the minus strand of NC_137872.1, from coordinate 19,507,539 downwards.
GCATTGGGCGCCAGTCACGTTTCTGCAAACACGTTGTGTGAACTGTGATGGTTTAGTGGACCCGTCTAGTGTGGCCTTCATCGTTTTTTGTGCACGCATGCACGCAACTGTGTGTGTGTGTGTGTGTGTGTATTATGTGAGGGCCAAATGTCCTCACAAATGTAGCAGAATTTAAGAAATAGATTAAATAAAAAATGGGGACATGGTGGACATTTGGCCCTCGCAAGTATAGTAACACAAGTTCATGCACGCACGCATACACTTTCAGGGACCGTTTTCTTCCCATCCCAGTGTGTGCTTACCGAGTCCTGCATTCAATTCCTCCGAGAGGTTCCAGCCTAGTTGCCTAGATTAGGGATCTGCGCCTTCAGGAGGTGCTGCTGGAATCTCTCTCTCTCTCTCCTTCAGGAGGTGCTGCTGGAATGACGCTTAACTTCTCTCTCCTTCAGGAGGTGCTGCTGGAATGACGCTTAACTTCTCCTTGGACTGGGAGAAAAGAAAAAAAAGTGAATCTCTCTCCCTCTCAAATATTGAGCCACTTGAACACATAGGACATATTCAGGGGCGAACATTTGGGGAAAATATCAGATCTGCAAGCTTGTATAGATTGGCTAAGAGATTTGGTGAGTAGAGGGATATAAAAAGATCGTATCTAGTATCGGATCGGCCCTTATTTGGTCATATCGGTATCGGCAAATATGCCAGTCTAACCACCGAGCCGACACAGGGGTAAGGGGTTAACACTATGGCAGGTACATTTGAATGAGGAGTCTGGTATAAACACAACACGAGATATATAGCTAGATAGCTTTACACTATTCCCGGTCGGTGGACTTCAAGATAAGATCTTTTATCTTTTTGTATTATTCTAAATATTATTCTCTGGTATCGGTATCAGCTAACACAGAAATTGTGGTATCGGGATCGGATCAGAAACGAAAAAATTCGGGACATCCCTAGTATCAAGTATATAGAACCATGGGGGAAACGGTCAAATAAATCCCTGATTGGCCAACCCATGGGCTCTGAAGAACCTAGTGTGAGGCCTTCATATACAGGAGAGACATCAGAGAGCTTCAACAGGGTCCGAGGTTCAGTCTGCATGTACGTGTTGAGAAACAACATCAATCACAGTTTCAGACCCACTGATGAAGCTGTAAATTATAAATTATTGAAGCCTTTACTGGTGAAGTTGGTGATCTTTAAACAAACTATGATCAAACATGCACAATACAAAGTTACAGACCAGGCACACATTAGGCTTAGGTATGGAGCTTCATCAGTTTCTACAAGAGGAAGAGGAGGCCAGACAGACAGAGTGGAGGAGGGGGCAGAAAGAGTGGCAGAAATACAGAAAGAGTGAGTGAGTGAGTGACAAAGAGAAGTATGGAGTATAGTGGAGGTTTGTGTGCGCGGTTGTTTTTGCTCGCGTCCCGTGCATGTGCGCCCGCGTGACGTGCATGTGCGTGCGCACGCGCGATCCTGCACACTTTTGCCCGTCTGAGCTTTTGTATGTGTGAGGGGGGGTGCCATTGTTATCTCGGCAGCAGATGGGGCCTGAATTGTACGTATGTCTGGTGATTAATGGAGGTGCTCGTCAACAAGACAATGCAGCCGGGATATTAATTTGTCAGTCTGGCAGGAAGCGACGACTATAATTGAAGACATGTTGTCTCAGGAAGTGAACAGAGAGGGGGTCTGATGGCCTTAACCACTTAAACACTGTTCTTAGTAAAAAATGGACCTGAGTTGCTTATTGCACATGGACCGCTATTTCCCTCTACACCAGTGGTTCTGGCTCTCAAACTTTTTTGTCTTACGTCAAACTCTGTAAATAACACCTGTAAATATTAGGTACACAAATTTGTCTATTTTTCTAAGATACAGATTCACAAGGAAAACTGGAGAGAATAGTAGTTTCCATTACAGATTGACAATAACTTCATACTTCATACATGTAACCGCTTGAAACTCAGCATCCCAATAGAGGGTACGTTGTGCGGCGTTGTGAGCTTGTAAATCGGCTATTTTTGGAGGAGGTTTGGTGATCCGGTACCAACTATAGAGGTAATATAGGGTTTAACTAGTGGTTATTCCGGGGTATACATGTTTTTATACGGTTGTATACGTTTTCTCATTATTTGTGGTGTTCATGTTTCTACAATTAGTATTTTCTCTTGCCCTGTGTATTAACTTTTGTGCTGCCTCTGGCAACTGGATTTCCTTGGCTCTACAGGATCAAGTCTTGTCTTGTTATCTTTATCCTTGATCATAAGAAACCACTAAGGTTTTCATTGGTCAGCTTAAAAAACGAAATAACAAAATATTAGTGTGTATTTAAAGTAATCATTCAACTGCAGTATACTCTTGGTATTTAGTCCGTATTAACCGGCATAATGTTCTCTGTTGCACAGCCATTGGTTGATGAGCCACCAGGGCAGGAGCAGCAGTCATTAATTAACTGCAGCTATATTGTACTTTAATATATTTACATTAACCCAGCCACATTATACTTAAATATCTTTACATTAACCCAGCCACATTAATATCTTTACACAGCCACATTAATATCTTTACAATCTACAAAAATCGAACATGAGTTTTTGTAATTTATGGCACACACACACACACACACACACACACACACACACACACACACACACACACACACACACACACACACACACACACACACACACACACACACACACACACACACACACACACACACACACACACACACACACACACACACACACACACACACACACACACACACACAGCCAATCTTGCAAACTTTGAAAGCCAATGTTAGCAAATTAGGATGGAATATGAAAACATGGCTGTAGAGACAGTGTGTAACGATTTGCGTTATTTTTTAACCTCATCAAACCCTGTACACTCAAGACACACTCCATATATGGCCAGTGCATATATATTGCCCTTTAGGTCCATTTAGGGCGACCTCGCCCTAAAGATCGCCCACAGGCGTCTTATTACTGGTATAATATGTTACACAGTAGTGTGAACAATGAATCAAATTCAGTTCTAAGATGTGACCACAATTGTGAGACACCACACAAAACCACACAGTGAGGCAATTAAGTCCAAAGTTAATGTTATTTTATTCCACTATAGAACAATCAAAGCAGAGCAGTGGTTGAGTGATATCTAACGAGCACTTCCAAACTGCAACACTTGCAAGGAACAAAGAATCACTTGCAAGGTCAGAACGTAACTCATAACATGTCTACAGTGGATTTTTAAGAAACAAACACTTTGAGGATAGAAAGAGAATAATTCAAGCTTTTCGTACAGCTGCAATGTTGGTGAGTTTGACGTTGTGTATACAATCCTTTTTTTGCCAAGTATGTAAGTATGTCAGTCATTCCTTGCAGATGATTATTTGTGTCAGAGTTCGGAAGCACTCATTACCAGTTAAAACTGAGAGTAGACTGAAGCTGATTATGATGTATCAAACTACTGTGGAGAGCCGATCAGAGCTCTATGTTTCAAAGATGAGGCTTGTGTTCCACATGAGTTGTTTCATTCCCTTAATGTTACAGGTGTGGTTCTGAAACAAATACAACAAATACACAAATCAAATATGCATATATCAATTTAACTAACATAAACATGACTCACTTGCTTTTCCAATGGACGCACACATGAACAGAAAAGGCTCAACACTGCACACCAAACTTTTCTCTACTAGAGCTGTGGTCCAGCTGCCTTACATAGCAATCAGTGAGTTCTGTCCTATAATGCTAATTGGCCCCACCTGGAGGGCCTTTTCAACACCAGTAGAACAACCACCTGCTGCCTCCTGCATTATGTGCAAATTCAAAACAGTATCCATTGATGAGGGCAACACAAAATGACATGAGTAGGTCCATATTGCCTGAAAATATTACATGTGTAGTTAAACGGATCTCTGAGTAAAAAAATGAAACGTGCAAAGTGTTACAACCATGGCGGCTCTCCCTTTTTCCACCACTGGTAGTTACACCCCCATGGTGGACAGCCCGCTGGGCAAGCTAGCACATTGATCAGTGCAGCACACTGCCTCAACATGTTTTAATGAGAGCAGCTCAATATCCACAATGTTCTCACTGGGTGTGGAGCAGTGCTTCTCAAAGTGGGGTCCGGGCGGGGAACCCCGGGGATCCTTGAGGGAGGTCCCAGGGGGTAAGAAAAAGAAAACTGCCAGCACTCAATAAGTGTCCATTTTCCCCCACATTGGTTTATTTGGATGCTTTTCAACCAAATGGGTCTTCCTCAGCATTGGGGGGGGGGGGGTACCTTTTAAAATGAGAGTACCTTTTTTCACCAGTGTATACTGTGTGTACAAAGGCTGAAGGTCATTTGAGATGCTTGAAAAAAATGCTCTTTAAGGCTCTCTCTCTCTGTCTCTCTGTCTCTCTCTCTCTCTCTCTCTGTTTTTTATGCAAGCCACAACCTTTCTCAATTAAGAGGAAACGCAGCACTTTTCTGCAGGTAATGATCCATGATGTGGCTAACTTCCCGCTTGTGCGTGCGTGCGTGCGTGTGTGCGTGCGTGGCATTGTTCCCACACATGAGGTGAAATCCGTTCCACCAGGACTGATGGTAAATGCTGAGTTATAGCCGTGCAACCGAAAACAGCAGATCTACAACACAGTGCGGTGCGTTCTGAGCTTGGCTATTTGGGTGCTTGACATCACTGGCATCACTAAGTATAAACGCTGCAGGACGGAGGCAGCTGCCTGGTAAATGGTGATGATAATTGGCATAACCGTAAATATGGCGATCAGGGGAGCGACGGTAAAATGCCTCGCAAATATCGTGAGAGCAGTTTTGTGTTGCCCTCATCAAGTGGGAAGTAAGTAAGCAGGGTACTTTTTCAGCAAAATGTGATAATACATAGAGTATATCCTCACACAGATGTTTTGTAGCCTACAACTGAAATGCCAATAGGGCCTACTTAAAGTCAATAATTAAAGCGATTTCAAATTTTAGAATACTATTTTAGCGAGTATAAACCAGACACACTGTTCTATGTGTCTAAAATGGCCACATAAATACATAATTTTAAGACTTTCTGTCTCATAATACCTGATGATCATGTTTACGGCACTCCGTCTTTAACTAATGTTGCAGATGATCCCCTGGAAGCCCCCTTAAGGACCCCTGGTGGTCCACTAGTCAGCCTGGCCTGTCTATTCCTGTACTTTTTATTCTCGTCTTGATTTTTTTTCTTGTTATTTTGTTTCTTTGAAATACAGTGTTCTTTTTGCAATTATCTTGCTGTCGTTCTTGCGGACATATGCCTCGCCAACTTTTCAGTGCACATGCCTGCATGAGTGAAAAGTAGGCTACAACTGCTCGTACAGTAAATTCCCATTAATACCAGGAAAGCGTTTGTGTCATTTTAGATTTTTGCGTTGGCTGCCTTCAAATATAGGCAGCAGCTACTGTATGCAAGCTCACAGCACTTCGTGCCGCGACACAATTTAATTGTCAATTTTGAATTTATTTTAAACATCTTGAAACTACTGATTTAGAGTAGCATTCGTAGCCTCAGTTCTAACATCATTATTTCCTCCTGTCGGCCCATACCTTGACATTGACCTCTGGACCTTTTCATCCAAAAGTGCATCACGTCTTCAGGGCGGAACACAGATCCTTCCCACCAAGTTGAATTTAAAAAACCCACTTTTTTACCTTGTCCTTTTACGATCCAAAAGTTATCCATTTCTCGGGGGCAGACCACTAATCCTGCTCACTGCGTTTAATTTAAATTCCAGATGGACGGACGATCAGACAAATAGGGCTACAGACCCTGAAGCATGTGCATTGAGCAGGGGCTGCCCAACTGCTGTACAAAGATGACCTGCTGCTGGTCATGATTTATTTGACTATTTTGCTTGGCTCAGTACCAGATTGAAGATCCAAATAAGGGGCTAGGGAGATTTTCTTTTTTTTATGACATCATGAATAGGTCTCATACATATAAGAATGAGCGACCTGAGTCGTAGCAATTTTATTTGAGCAATTACATTGACCAAAGTCACTTGGCTGAGGTTAGAAGACCCGGAACTATTGATGCCACGCGTGTCTGCAAAAGATGTATAAATATGCTCAAAACATTTTGCTCTCAGTTCTATTTGTGGAAAGAACATGACATATCTGATCCATAGACATTCTACTTCAGGATGGTGTCAGAATTTGCTTCGGACAGCTCTTTGTAGATCCGCTTCTGCTCCTCCCTGGACTTCTTCTCTGCCTCTTCAGTCTTCCTCTCCTCTGCGATGGGCTTCAGGTACTCTAACCGCTGTTTTCCATACAACATGCCTAGGAAGAGGGCCGACCATCTGGCCGTCTTGATGAGCGGCGACACAGCAACCGGAGGAACCATAATGCTACTTTATGAAAGTTAACTCCCAGAAATCTCTCACCAACACCACTGTGGAATGGATCAATCACTACTCACTACTATAGGTTTTGCTTACATTATATGAATTGGTAGAGCAGAACAAACATCACACAAAAGCTCTGTTGTCATATGTATGACCTCATACTGATGATGTCATTGTTGTCCAAACAGCGGGATGATGGATCTGAAATTACGAATTCAGGGTTGTGCAGTAGACGCGCTGTGATTGGCCAGTCGCTGTGATTGACAGCCTGAACCTAACCCTAACCTTAACCTCAGCAAAACTATACCTAAACCTAACCATAACCCTAACCTTAACCTCAGTAAAACTATACCTAACCTTAACCTCAGTAAAACTATACCTAAACCTAACCATAACGCTAACCTTAACCTCAGTAAAACTATACCTAACCTTAACCTCAGTCCTTGGGCGTGGTTATAAGCACAACCCGTGTAGGAATTCGTCTCACCCCCAAAAGGCATATTGTGACCAAATATGACATTGACAACATGTGACTTGACGGCTACTCCATTATTCCATATATGGAGACATTTGTAGAGAACCGCTGATCTGACCAATTTCGCTATTATTTATTGTTTGGTCTTTATTTGCACACTCTCAGGGTTACGGACCTGTCCATTCATTCGGTTCCTAACTAGCATCGGTCATTTAGCTGGGGACCTCATCAAGGACCTGCAGGATTCCTCAGACCCCACTTTGAGAACCACTGATTTATTAGACTGTGGTCTTGGCTCCGTAGCAACAATCACAGAGGACCTCGCCCTTCATGTTGTGCTGGTCTCTGATCAGATTTGATGATACCAGTGACGTAGACTCCGTGGGGGTGGCGGCGCTCGAGCCCCCATGAGGAATTAGACCTGAATACATCATTACTCTATGGCAGTGATACTCAACCTCAGGCCCGCGGGCCACATCAGGCCCGCGGGACCATTATGACTGGCCCACCAATGAAAAAAAAAAAAAAAGAATAAAAAAAAATCTGGAAAATGAAATAAAAATAAATAAATCTGAATGAAGTTATCTTTAATTACATTATTATAAGTAATACTATTAGAGTTGTACTATTACTCGAACGATGTAATGCAATGCAATGCAAATGAAAGACATATACTGTGTATCCCTATTCCCTGACATAATTTTATAGCTAAACGGACAGAATTCAAATTTATTTGAATGATGAAACCCAGCTGCCATTAATAGTTGGAAATGGAAATGGAAATTGTGGAAATTGCGGAAATGGAAATTGCGGAAATTGTAATTGCGGAAATTGCGGAAATGGTGGAAATGGAAATTGCGGAAATGCGGAAATGGAAATTGCGGAAATGGTAATTGCGGAAATGGTGGAAATTGCGGAAATGGAAATTGAGGAAATTGCGGAAATGGAAATTGAGGAAATTGCGGAAATTGCTCTTCACTTATAGCTATCTATTTTCAGGTAGATTGTTTTATTTTACTCAGTCAGCCATATCACTACTCATTTTTTTTCATGAAAAAGGTCATAGCTGGGTAATCTATTTTCAGGCAAATTGTGTTTATTGTATTTTAGTATAGTTAATATGGGATCCCCAGCAAAAGTAGTTAATATAGCATCACAATCATTTTAAAGAGTTTATACATTAATGTTGGCTATGGGTCCACAAAAAACGTTTCAGATCACACACCTGCACATAGTAAGGTCATTCTCAGATCTTTGAATCCTTCACAAGCTGGCTCAGAGGATAACGGGGGACAGAAATACAGGCAAAAAGGCTGCCATACTCCAAGGGTGTATATGTGCTGCAAAACGTCTCAGGAGGCAGTAATTTTCTTAGATGGAAAGGTCATCTTATCAAAATCTATAAGCTTAAAAGAGAAGAGTCTCCTGATAGGCCAGAACCAGATGGAGAGAGATGTGATTTATGTGGACTTAAAATGGCAATGGGGTGTCTGAGCCTCTTTATCAAGTATAGGCACAGCATTTGTTGTATACTTTGGAAATAAATGTGGCTTTTACTTTCAATGCCGAGAACACTTGTTATTGTGAAAGCTAGACTTTGTCTTCAGTGCCATTGCTTTTCAGGGGAAATTAAGCACAAAGCACAAAAGGGGATTTTTAGCTCGTTTTTATACAATACATGTGGTGTGCTTTAATAGTCGGTACGTAAACAAAAGAAGAACAATACACAGGAACAGTCATATATCTTGTCGTTTTTCGAAAGCCTTTTAAAATGAAGTCTCCCATGGTTTGTGCAATTACACACTCCAGCGGTCCACAACCTTTTTGTTGTTTTATCAGGGCCCACTCACCCATCTGGCGGCTTAAGTCAGATGAGTGGTCAGATTGGTGGGCCTGCGTGCATTTCCAGAGCATGTTTACTTTAATGATTGCGTTCTGGCTTTGATTCGACGGCACCAACATAGCATGCCTTAAGTTCCTATTTATCAGTTTCACAATGAAAACTCATTCACTATTTAATTTATTATTATTATATTTTTTTTACATAATCATGATTTACTATTGTGTTCAATACAATCTTGGGTGTTTTGCCAATTATTAATTGGGGTCCCACTTTCAATATCCTCACGGCTCACCATTGTGCCCCGGCCCCACAGGTTGGAAACCGCTGACATCCATCACACCACATTTAGCCATTATAGAAAACCAACTCCCTCTGCCTGGAGAGGACAATTACAAGACATAAAAAACAAGACACCAATGCTTTTATGACAGCAGATGAGTCATATATTTTTTGTTCTTTTTCTTTTCTCTGTTTAAATAACTGGCAACATTATTATACTGCATGAGTAGGAAGTATTGCACATTATTGAATTAAAAGGCTCTAGGAATGACATCATTTTTGATAAATATAAATTAATAAATACATACAAATCAGGACCAAGTGATTGTAGAAATGTTGGCGACAAGAATGGCGATTTGTCAGATGATGTGACGCCTGATTTTAAAATGAGTTGCGTGCGTCACAGACCGGAAGTAGCAGTTTTACAAGTTCTACATACAAGCTCACAATGCACTGCAATGCATGTGCATATAGTCAGCTGGTTGAGCTTGTAGATCTGTGGGCAAGCAAGTATAAATCGCCTGTCGGGTGGAAACCTCATCACGTCTTCGTGAAAACACTTCATTTGAAATGTAATGTTTTCAAGGTGGTTAACCAGGCTAGAAACCTCATATGTCCAAACCAAAACTCTTATACTTTTAATTTACAAGCTCGAAACATGTCGCTTTGCACACCATGTTTCGAACTTGTAGATCAACTACCGGTATACTTTTGATGCTTTTGTGTGACACTGTAGTATGATCGTTAAAACACAAAGGTTTCTGCCCGACAACAACAAAATCAGGCATGACTCAGCAAATCGACACCGTGAAATTTGTGAGTGTTAAATTTACAATCAGGATTTTACAGCGTATTGGTGGTTGCCACAAATTGGCCATGACCTTCAAGTGCTGAAAAACACGCATGCACACACACAATGCAGTAAAACAGCACTTTAACTTGATTTAAATCTGTTAGGAGTCGTGTCCACACTGACAGTGTTTTATGAGCAGGCGAGCACCTTGGATCTCATGTCCAGAGAGCTCGCGCACACACACACACACACACACACACACACACACACACACACACACACGTTCAAATGCTATGAACCGTTCATGTTCCCAAACGTCTTGTCATCAGCGTTATCAGCACACATACAGCCTAACTCAACGGTTCTCAACATTGTCTGGACTATGGATCAGGGCTTTTCAATTTTAATGATCACAATACTAGAAGGGCACAGAAGTCCCGAGATGAGGGGAGCATGGTGTCGCTGTCGGTAGCGCTGACGCCTGACAGCTAGAAGGTCCTGTGTTCGATTCCTTCCCGAGGATGCTGTGGGCGCTGGGGGCGTGTTCTCTCCTCCGCGTCATCAGCGCCCATACCCAAGGTGGGGTTGGCGAAAGGGCCTTTCTCTGTGGAGTTTTCATGTTCTACCCGCCTGGTATCTATACTGCCTCCCCCTGGTCAGCTGGGATGCCTGATGGAAGGGAAAGGAACTGGTTGGAATAACGTGTTTCTTCCATGCGTTACATCCTACCGGGGAAACTCCCCCTGTCAGGTGGCAAAAGCGTCCAGCTCACTCCTCAGTCATTGAAGGAAGCATGAACTCATTTTGGGGGTCTCCTCAGGTTGGCAGGGGGAGAGTATGCTAGCGCCCAGGATTAATGCTTAGGCAATTGGCACCGGTTGAAAAATGGGTTACAAAATCGGGGTATAAAAATGTCGTCCCGAGATGAGAGTGTTCTACTATCAGTAGTTTTAGAGAAGGACATACGAGTGGCAGACTCCGGGGAACAGTTTATATACAAACAGTCCACACTCACAAAGTGAATTTTCTTTCTACTGCAGCAGCAGTCTCTGACCGACATGTTTCGGCTTCATCAGAGTTGCATCATCAAGCGCTGATGAACGTCAATCAATCAATCGATTCTAGTCTTAGAGAACTGGACTTATACAACTGTTCTTTTGAACACCTTTTCCAGTGTTACCGAATCTCTTCGTCAAAAACTTTGCAGGCGCAATGTGTAGATCGTATATATTGTAGCTAATGTTCACCGCCAAAGTAAAATAAATAATGATAAATACCATAACACTGTTTATAGAAATCTTTTAAATCAATTTGGCCAACAGTTTGTGGGGCTCACACTCACTTGCAATATCCTCACAGCCCACCAGCGGGCCTACAGGTCTCTGGCCCACAGATATAAAAAGCTAGATGTCTCATTTGTCACGCAGTTCATTGGAGCGACATGTATCGCACTGTAAGGAGGAAGTCAAGTGGAAGTGCGGAAGGCACGCTGCGTCGCTGCCACTCAAGTGACAACTGGCCAATCACAGCACGTCTTTTCCGGGAATTTAATCCAAAGGAGCTTTATTGGCATTAGAAAACAAACCTCTACATTGCCTCTGATTGGCCTATACCGAACGTCCCCTTCTGTGACGCACGAAGCTTGGCAAGCTTCCGTGGCAAGCTTCCACGTGCATCACGAAAGCTTGCCTCCTTTCAAGATTCCCACACCCCAGAGCCGAAGGAGGCGTCTACCATTATGTCTATGTCCTGGCCTGTATAGCTGACACGATGGATGGCATGGACTTCTCATGTTCGTGGCAATGATTTATGTAAAATCATTCATCAGGCACAGCCAGGAGGATCAACACGTGACGTGATGAGCGAACGGCAGTACGGCACTCTGCAAAAGTTTAACTATTTTCCGATGCATGACAGAAAGGTGCTGGCAGCTCAACATACTGTACCTTTCTGTGTTCCTGGCTCCCTAACTTTTCCTGTGACATCTACGTTTATAAATGTAGCTAGGCTAATGGTACCTACTGGTGCTATCTACATGTATGTACAACCTTATACTCCATATATGAACGCGCCTTCCATCTGTTTACCTTTCAGCATTGCTCCGGCAATGGAGAGCCCCCGTCCCCATCAGCGATAGGATTTTAAAATCCAGCTCCGTTGAGCCGCTATTATAACAGGATTTTTAAAGCAAGGCGGGCAGCCACGCCATCGCTGAGAAACTGGTTGTACTGCTAGCTAAAGGCTGTGAGCTAATGCGAGGAGTGTTGTACTCTTCACAAAGGCCCCCACCTTCCTGTTTAACCCGGAAGGGAAACAAGCTCCGTAGAGTGAGATCAGACCAAGGGGCCAGCTATGCACTCCAATGTTGAAGCGCTGGGCCCTAGTGGTAAGAGGAAGGTCTGCAGGCGGACCCGTGGATTCTTGACGAGGAAGCCCCGTGCAACCGAGCGCCCAATGTAAAGCCCAGCTGCCCTTCCACATTTGGACACCAAAATTTGGTGTCCAAATGCAGAAGTGAAATGCTGAATCAGCAAATAGACGGTACTTCCGGCAGCCACTGAGCAACTTCCACTGACATGAATAGCGGAGGGGGCGGAGCTTCGCGCCAGTTTAGTCTCTATCCTTTCAATACTCTATGGAGCAGACAGGCGGCATTTCTTAGGTGTGCACATGCTAACACTAGATGGCGCTAAAGGAGTTAAGCTCCTTGTCTTGTCTGGCTTATGTACCCAAAACAAATCTGAATAAAAGTTGGGGTAAGAAAGAAAAATATATATATTAAAAACACTACTTTGTTGACATCAAGTAATGCAAGCCAGTGAGACAATTAAAAGCATCACATTGATTACAAAGTAAATCTCAAGAACACTGTTGAGCTTGCAATACATTTGTAACACATACATTCTGTCATGACATTAATGAAATATAAAAAGAAAATGAATCTCTACGTGGACAAATTAGCCACGTGAACCCTAGTGTCCCTATTCTGGGGTGAACAACCGTCAACGGAAATTGTTACAATCTACAAGCTAGCTCACAGCACATGCAATGCAACGTTTCGTGATCTTCTAGATCTGCTTTTTTTGACGGAGACATTTGATGCAGAGGGAACCATCTGAGGATCTATTATAGAGCCCTAGCTGGGGTACTCTGCTCAACCAAGTATATTGGATTTAAGTGGTAAAAATGTGGTCACAGTATTATGTGATTGCTGTCTGGTGGAAACCTAATATGTCCAATGCGGTTACTTTTCAAAATTCTAATTCAAACAGCAAAAACTGCTACAAGCTCTGCAATTTGTACTACTTTTATGTGACACTGTAGAAGGACGAAGTAGAGCATTAATTCACGGAAAAATATAAACAAGTTAAAATACGGAGATAAGAGGTTTCCGCCCGACAAATAAAACTTCTACAAAGGGTTGTGTAGTTGTCTGTTGGTTTGTATCATTTAGGCCTATGTTGTTCTGTAAAAGTGGTGGTATTAGGGCTTGTTTGTTTGTGTGTGCCGCGATGGAGCGGGCGGTAGAGTTTCTGCTATCTGCACGCTGGTTGTGGTGGGCCGGTCTGGGCCAAATTCACGCTAAAATACCCGGGCCGAGTTTTTGTCCCAGTCCAGCCCTGGCCGTCGCATCTGTCCTTGAAAGTCGGTCCCAACTGCAGTAACGCTGTATTCTTTAATATAAGACATGCATTCTTTATACAGAAGCATATAACTCAAAGATTGGATGACAGTAACAGCATTTGCTGATGTTTTATCTGCCCAATAAAGTAAATTCATAAAAACCAAGAGTCCCAAATCTGTCCTTAGCGAGATTGATATGGTACCGTCACAAAGAGTTTATTAGTCTTGGGAATGGACAGTACATTGTCTTTGTAATGTGCGTCTCTCTGGACACCAAGAAGACATTTGATTTTTAACATTTGAAAGTGCTGTGCAGAGCTACTGACAAACTTGTTTTTCAGTGGGAACTAGTCAATATCGCTGTTTCGCCATACACATACTGTCTTTGTTCCATCTTTGGACAGTCAAGTCATCTAAAAACCTTTTTCTAAGAATTACATATTTTATTAACTAATAATAATAATAGCCTATATTTCAGTCTGAATGTGATCCTGCGAATAAATGTAATGCCTTACCTTTTCCATTTCCATGAATTCTACCACCAGACTTTAGTCTCAATAGATTTTAACTTCTACAGATCTACAAGCTCACAATGCAGCTTGTAAATCGGCTAATTTTGCCTAATGTTTCCCACAGGCATATGGATGCTGGGGTTCAAGCAGTTAAGCGGTTGTACTGTATAGGCTATGTGCATAACTGTAGTCCTGGGCTGAAGGTTCCCTGTTCCGGTTCATTTATCCCATATAGCTTCAGTTGATTGGCTCATTTGATTGGCTCATTTGATTGGCTCATTTGAGTGGATTGCTGTCGAGCCAAACAAACAAAGCTATGGGGAAATGAACGGGTACAGGAAACGGGCATGCCACAGCCTATTGCATTCACTGATTCACATCGTTTGCTTCCAATTCTGTGGGTAAATCCTCGTTGCCGACTTGCCGTATAAACCTCCATATTTCCACTTTAGCCTGTTGTTTTTATATATATAAATATAAAACCGAATGAAAAGTATTAACAAAAAATTGCAACTAAATGGACCATTGTAACATCATGTTCCTTTTGTCCATTTCCTGAAAAGTAAGGGTTTTAGACAAGCTTTTCCACACGACTAGTGATGTCATACTTCAAATATTGCACAGAAGCCGACACAAGACAATGCAACACAAGCATGATTGTACAGTTAAGAGCATATGGGAGTTCACACAATAAGGCATTGCTGTAATGAAAAAAAAGAGTAAAAAATAAAAAATAACAAAAATGTCCAGCCATACGATTCACAGTTTTAATCCTTTAGCTTAGCTAGAGATCACGACAACGCCCTGTGTACTGACTGTGGCAGTCACATCGACACAGCAGCAACAATGCAACCAGTGTGACCACAACACGACTAAAGGCTAATTCATATTCCGTCGAGCGACGGTGCCGTGTGACAAAAAAAAAGGAATACAAAAAACCCAACATTTTGACTGAAAACGGTCGGCAATGCGACACGCGACGAAGTACCAAACAGCCTTAAAATGTCGCTGTTCGGTTCAGACATCATCATGCGGAATACCCATAACTCAACTCGAGTGTACATAATATGGAACCAAATGGACCCGCTTGGCTCTTGGAGTTACAGACCGGTCAATTTATGCTTTGAACAACGAGTGTCGACCGGCGTGTCCCGCGCCGAAAGTGGCGTCAAAACAAGAAAAAACTAAATGGTCATGGAAGCCTCACGCGACGAGGTATTAAATCTGCCTTAAAATGTCGCTGTTCGGTCTGGACATCATAAATATACTGTACAGGACCATGTAATTGATATGTAGAGATGGAAAACTATTCCTGGGCTAATGCGACACGGGAGTTTCGCTCGTCCTCGAAAATGAGGAAATGGGTGAAAGGAGGAAATGGAACTTATTCAAACCATCCTGATTTATTCTCAGCTGTACCACATTGTCCCTGGCCAGAAATGGCAGCTCTACAAGCTCACGACAGAGTTATTTCCGACATGCGCCGTTGGACCAGGTCTACGTCGGGTTTAGGCTGTGTCATACATCTGCACCTAAACAGTTTTTGAAGGTGTGACGAGGTTAATCCAACCACGGTCTCTCCTTAACGAGCACAGTTCGAAAAGGGGGAAAAAATAAATAAAAATGGGAAAGAAATAACAACATACAGTACACTATATCTACGCATTATTGTAGACATATTTCAATTTGATCAATATTATTCAAGAAATTTGACTTATCTAAAATCAAGATCATTGAATCTATAACAGATTTTGGGTGCAAATTAATCCAACAAAGAAAAAATAAAATAAATTAAAAATAAGTCAAAACAAGAAAAAAATAATTCCAAAAAGGGCCAGCTGTCCTTCGTTAGGCCTATAATGCTGCTAGCCTATTTACAATCATCTAATTGTTACAAAATAAATTAGATTGCTTTCACTAATAAGCTGATATGCTCTGGCCGTGTTATCAAAGAAGAGTAAAACAAGGAAAGGAAACAAATGGAATTATCAATTAATTGTGCTTTTCAACCCACAAATCCACTTTGCTAAAGTGGGACAGTTTCAAGAGGCACCACTTGAGAAGTGCTTTAACACCAGTCAATAGGAATCTCTAAAGCTATAACAAGGACTGAAAATACAAATAGTAAATATAGTGTATTTATATTATTTATAAAGTTGATACAATTCCTGTTGTTCATGTCCATGACCGCGGTTCTTAAAAAATATCTTTTTTTGCCACGGCGTTAAACCCATGGACATGGAGCAGTCCTCGTGTGACAACGTGCAAAGCCCTTATGTTGCTCTAAGAGACGAAAAGTACATAATGTCTTTGCAATTGTTGATCCTAATAGTTTTACGTCGGCCCAGGATTCTAGACGACATGGGCGGAGGAGGAGGAGGCTTGCGCTACGAAGCGGAGAGTCTCGAACGTGGAGGGTTTTCCAAAAAAAGACGAGCTGAACGAGGCGAAATCTCGTCCCTGCCTGGGAGACTTGCGAAACCTTTCTGCCGATTCCCGTCGTGGTGTCTTGTGTGTCCGTCCGTCCGTCTGTCTGTCAGTCTGTCTCTTGTCTGTCTGTCGCTTTTGTCCACAAGCCAACCCGTCGGGGGGTTAAACAGTTACCTCGTTCTTGCTGGCAGTGCGGTGGTTCCCGTGGTGGTTCCCGTGGTGGTCCCCGTGGTGGTTCCCGTGGTGGTCCCCGTGGTGGTCCCCGTGTTGGTGTCCCGGGATGTAATTGAGGTCCACGGTGTGCGTTCGCCGCGCGCCGAACGCCTGCCTCTTGTTGGCGCCTCCTCCTCCCCCGCCCTGGTGGTGGTTGACCTGCAGCTTGTAGGCATCGCTCGGGGATGAGGAGCTCGGGTGGGAGAGCATCTTGGTCATCTTGTGGCGGTCCACCTTGGGCGTGGTGGGCATCAGCATGTCGGCTTGCGACAGGGCGCGTGCCATCAGGGCCTTCTCACGGAACTTGTTACGCGGGCGGGCGGGCGACAGCAGCGGGTCCTGCGAGCGGAGGCGGTCCGCTGAGAGCAGCTGCTCCTCCGAGAGGTGGCGGCTACTGCCGTAGGCGGCGGCCGCCATGCCGCCGTACGAGGAGAGGCCGTAGTGGTCACGGTCACGTTCGCGTTCGCCGCCGGCGCTGCGGCGCGGCGTCCGCGGAGGGGACAGGACGTGGTCCTGG
Source organism: Protomyctophum bolini (assembly GCF_963924005.1). Taxonomy (NCBI): domain Eukaryota; kingdom Metazoa; phylum Chordata; class Actinopteri; order Myctophiformes; family Myctophidae; genus Protomyctophum; species Protomyctophum bolini. The sequence continues at coordinate 19,490,455 of NC_137872.1, read as the reverse complement.
GACATGGCCCGCTGGACGCGCGGGCGCCGCTGCTGCCTCTGCTGCGGCTCTTCGCGGCTCTCTCTTCTGTGCTGGTGCTGGTGTTGGTGCTGGTGCTGGGGCGAGGCGGCGCTCAGCTTCACCATGTGCGTGGCGCCCTGGAAGTCGCGGTGGTGGTGCTTCCGGCCGTTGTAGTAGTCGTCAGCGTTCTTGTCGCCTTGAGGAAACCAGAGAGAGAGAAAGAGAGAGAGAGAAAACAGAAAATATAATAAGGTATAGAGAAATGGATTGAGATACTGTATAGGCCCTGTTCTTCTGACTACACATATGTCATGTCCTAGAATGAGCGAATAATATAGGGCGGCGGATGCAGCGGCGGAGCTACCGGGGGGGTAGGGGGGGTGGTCACACCCCGGCCCGGACCTCCTGGGGGCCCGGGCTGTCAGATGATCGATGGACGATTTTTTACACAGTCACTCACGACTGATAAAACCAGCGGGCCCCCGCGAGTCCCGCATAGGCTCCCGCAAGTAACTAACTAACTCCTCTTGCTTCTGAAGAAGTCGCCGGTCGCTTTCTTCTTTTTCTTTTTTTCTCTGATGTAAAGAGAAGTTTGTGGCAGCGCGAGCTGCGCGACCCATGCTGCTGCGGCCCGTGCACTCACTCAGCACATCGCTATTTCGTTTTTTTCTGCTGCTGCAGTTTAGAATTAACCAGATACAGAGCTTATATAGCCTATAATAGCCTACACTTTAACAAAATGTCATGTCTGTCTGATGAGAATGTACTGCGCTGCCGAGAGAGAGTCGCTGTAAGCGGTCCAGCCAGGGCTACAAAAGTGGCATCACCTGTCACTCATTAGTAGGCTAATCACTCTGTGTGAGGATTTAGGAGTGCATATGTGTGGACTTCCTTTTCTCCACAACGGACTGTTTTGATTCTAAACCCCTTCTTGTTGCTTTTCCCTGTGTGCGATCACTCAGCAATAAGGTGAAACAGAACACAAAGATGAGTAGTAGCCTATTTATTTTTTTAACACGCAGCACCGATCTCTCTCTCTACGTCTCTCTCTCTCTCTCTCTCTCTCTCTCTCTCTCTCGTGTGTGTGCACTGCTGCGCAATGTCACAGACACAGACGCGATCAATAATATATAGCAGAAATAATAGGCAAAATATAACACTTTCCCTCTCTATCTGTGACTGTGATCAGCTCCTCACACACATAACTCCTCTCTCGTTCATGCACGCCTGCTCAAATTAGCAGCAACTGTTAGCGTAAATTATTTATTATTATTTATTATTATTTATTATTTATAAAATTATTTATTTATTATAATATTATAAACATTGCGGGGGGGGGGGGTTCGGTGAGGCCCGGTCGTGCTGTCTCACCCCCCGGCCCGGCCCAATGTTGTTCCGCCACTGGATCAATGTCTTCTTTGTTTGATGCTGCAAAAAGCCGGTTGTGTGTCTCAAAGAATACAATACTTGCGGTATGACCAAAAAGCATAACATTTAACCATGTATAGTATGTTCCCTAAGCTGTGCTGTTTTCACCCCCTGATAACCCCATGATAACCATCCGCCAATGCTTAATGGCGGATTCGGAAACGCCCCGAAAATACCCATACACAGGCCACATACAGTATAGCCTTTCCCTATCCATTAGGAAAGGTTGTGTACTCTGTGGGTGATGTGCCAAATGAATGACTACGTCCTAAGATCCTCAGTGTTCTTTTTTTTTTTTACTCTGAGAGTGAAGAAATGCATTGTGTATATTGGCTGGGTTTCCCAAAGGAAATATGCATAGTGAGTATGCATGTGGTTCTTCTCAACAACACCCCCTTTCACTGTGAACATAGATATTCCATGCATAGATGTGCCATGCAATGGTAGGCCTGAGGCCTGGGGCCTGGTATGGTAGGCCTGAGACCTATGGTACCATACCGGCCTGACCGGTCAGTAAAATAATGCTGAATTAACTAGCTTGTATATTAGTAACTTTGACTGCACAATAACCTCCTTGTCTAGGCCTATATTTATTAACCCACAATCAAATGTTATTAAATTTAATTAACTTGCACAATGGGACAGTATAGTGTTTTCATATAGGCCTACATTTACCTTGCCGACATCACTTCGCCTCTGAAATTTAATTTAATAATATTTTGACTGCTGGACAGCTGACAGTATAGGCTCTCTTCACTCTTATAAATATACCTAAACATGTTTGTTTAATTTCTAAATAAGATGAAGAAAGTCACCACTCACATTTCTCTGCGAATGGTTTTACTACTGCCACATGTCAACAGGTGTGTGTAGGATGAGGACAGGTATGGCTGTGCTCTAGTCTAGGTTGTCTATTTCTATGTTGTGTTTGACACTGTTCCCAAAAAAGGACATAGTGTCGGATTGGCTGCCATGCAGCCAATTAAGGCTGCACACAGGCTTCTGTTTGCGGCCTAGAGGGTTGTGTTCAAGATACGTGCAACACAACATTTATTTGGGAAACCCAGCCATTGTCAGAAACCAATCATAAGTAGCAGTGCTATAATGGTCTAATAACACTGTTTTAGCACACACACACACACACACACACACACACACACACACACACACACACACACACACACACACACACACACACACACACACACACACACACACACACACACACACACACACAGAGAGAGATTGAGAGAGAGAGAGAGAGAGAGAGAGAGAGAGTGAGATTCTTATTAAGAGAATAAGAGAAAGAACGATAGAAATACATACATACATATACATACATATATATACGTACATACATACCTGTATAGGGCAAGGTTGTGAATATTCTATTGTATAGAATATGCAAATATTATACTAATGTATATAAGCTATACATTAGCCTACGGAGCCTGTGGATGAGACTGTGGATGACTGCAACGTTAAATCCTCAGTGTTAATGTATCCATTCAAGGCTTACGCTTTCTAATTACACACTCTCTGACTTAAATTACAATATAGTGCAGTGTAATAACAAGGTTATTACGCCATTGCAATTTGAGCACACATGCCAGTGTGTAACACAAGTCCTACTTAAACGCCACTGAATCCCCTTCCATCCTATATCTGTGCCTTCATCCCCTGGAAACTAGGCTGCCCTTCATTAGCAAGCAGAGGACAATCAGCGCACTGCAACAATTCAGCTGCAACCGGTGGTGATAACCCTCCGTCTATTTCCTCCTGCTAAGCAATCCAGGAGGAGCTCTTCTTGGCTTTGGCGTGGAGTCATTACTCGTTTCGTGTTTACCGCAAAGCAGTGGTGCAAAGTGACTTATATACCCTAAGTACTCATGTACTGGAGTATTTCCAATCTTCAATACATGGTGTACTCCGCACTACAACCGTTCTTTAGTTACTAGTTGCTTTGTAGATTACAATTATTATTACAAGACAGTGAAGACACACATTAATCGACTCTGAGTTGTGTTGTTCTTTGTGCTACAGTATGTATGTCAAATGTGTGTGTATGTGTTCTGCATACATGGCTGCTGGGTTGCAAGACCAATTTCAGTGTGAAGTGACAATAAAGTATAACATTTCAACGCTACATAATACGACTATTTTAGTTGTTCACAGTAAGCTCGTAGATCTGCTATTTTCAAAATATAGGCCTACATTTGATGCCTTTGAAATGTGAAATAGGGCATTATTCCTAATGAGTACTTTTACTTTTTACATGTCCGTATACTTTTACCCGTTTGAATACAGGACTTTTACTTGTAACAGCTATAGTACATGATACTTACACTTAAGTAATAAGTAAAAGTACCCCTTCCGTCACTGCCGCAAAGACAGCCGCATTCATTCACCTCCCAGAAACAGGCTAAAGCTAAAGCTTGTTTTTATTTGGGGCGGAGTCCACCGGCGTGGACGGGGAAGCAAACGCCTCGGCACCCTGCAAAGTGCTCTGATTAACTGTTATAGGCCGCGGGGGGGTGCTGTGGCCTCGGGGCCGCTTTAATTACTTCGGGACACTGAGGTCGAAATGCCCATATTAGGAAGCATGCCGCCGCGCTTCAGCGGGTCGGGCCGTGAGGGAGCAGTGGTGGGCAGCGACGGAGTGCATTTACTTGAGGCAGAAACCGTCTTATCTCCAGCTCGAGCTTGTAGATCTGGTACTTTTAATATTTTTTAATTTAAATCCTGAAAAGTTTTGGGCGTTTGAGGTTTTGAGGATAATTATGTAAATAACTTGAGTATTTGTCCATGAAAATGTGCGTTTCCCGTCAGTCATTCCATCACCCCACTCCTCCAGGTCACGCATCGTGACATCACGTCTCCATATATGGTCACACATCGTGACATCATGTCTCCATATATGATCTGGTCTGACATCATCAAACCCTCTACACTCAATATATGCTATATATGCCCGTGAACCCTAGCTGGCCATGGCCATGAACCCTGGTATTTATTTATTTTTGGACACGTATATGACTTTGACTCCACTATATTTCATATAGGCCTACATATTGTACTTTTGATGACTCCACTACATTTCTAGGATGGAAAAAGGCCATATATAAAACAGTGAAAATAGCAGATCTACAAGCTCCCAACGCATTGTGAAGTGATTGTGAAAGCATCGGCTTTCAAGCCTGCTGAAAGTATAGCTCCTCCACAACTAGGTCAGTCTCAAGGATGTCCTGGTTCTGGGAGATTCGTGTGGGGACTTGGGGTGACTCTCGGACCATGATGTAAGGCAACGGTTCCTTGCAGAGGTCTGTGTTTAGTCACGCCATCAGGTGTGAAACCCATACCAAAATGCATAAGTTGACTTCTGTGTATCTTTTAACTAATTTACTGCTCGATTTAGTCTGTAGTCCCTTCTCTGCCACCGGATCCAGCCGGGACTTTTATTTTGAAGACCAAAAAATTCACTCCAAAATTAACCGAAGAAAAATCGGCTAAAGGTAATTTGGATACTGTCTTTTAGTAATCCAAAGCGTTAATATTAATGTTGAATAGAGGAAGGGAGTGCTGCTGTGGTCCTTTGTTTGTTGAACTGAATACAGGTGCTCGTTGGCGAGGTTAAATCATAACATTAAAAGAAGAGGATCCAAGGCAAGGCAAAAAAGGTCTTTGTTTTGTAATGTTCTTTGCCATGCCTCTTAAATAAAAAAGGCTTTTTTTCATCTCACTGGAACAGAGTGCCTTGGATCCTCTTCTTTTAACGTTAATATTAATATTGTAACCGAGGTAGTGACGATTTAGTAATGCGCCGCTAACATAGACATTCAAACACCTCAATCTGAGAATGGATTAAGAATGCTGATAACATGGCAGTGGACGGTGCAGGGGAATCATTTCATTGAGGGAACACAGGCTAGCCAAGCGTTATAGCGACGAGGATGCTGCTAGACGGTGGCTAGCGGTGAAAGCTATATTTACTCTAGTTCTTGTCATAATTCTTTTTGGTTTTCATCAATGAATAAAAATGTTCTTTACAAATTCTTACTTACTGCTTACATCCCTGTATATAAAACTCATAACTCAAAACTCAAAGTCAGGACTTTGGCACAACATGAATTGTCTCATATAGCCATCTAGAAATGATATTCTAAGGTCCTCACTGGCCTTTCTGGGCTATATAAGAACAGTGGTTTGAAGCCCCTGTTTATACTCTAAGTGATTGAAACAGATAAAAGGGGACCATGCGGCACGCCACGTCTTTGAACCATGCTCATTTTCTGCACCGCAGGCAAAAAATGCAGCACGGCACAATTAGCTGGAAGGGCCGAGGAGGGACCTACACGTGAAGTGGAACCACAAGACAATGTGGGCCGGTCACTCACTGCGCCAAATTAAACACAGTGGCGCGAGAAATACTCTATTTATACTCTATTTCAAGTAAAGGTCCTATATATTTAACTAATTTATATTTATATTTAAAATTGTGTAAATCAAAATATACTTGAAGCACTCATTTCACGTTTTCAAAATGGTTCAGAATCTTTAAAAAATAGCAGATCTACAGTACAAGCTTGCATCACGTCGGCCCTATTTTCTCCATGCTATCCCTAAATGTCTTTTTTACTACCGGGTATTTACTATTTTGAAAACATTTTAAAATTGTTCAACTAGCCCAGGAGTTCTCAACGTTTTTGGCTGGGGACCCCCGGAAATGCTTTGGCCATGTCTCGCGAAAATACTAAAAGTTAAAATATGGAGATAAGAGGTTTCTGCCTGACAGCAACAAAAATATTACTTCCCACCACTGGGAACCATGAAGGATGTGTGCGGTTCGCTCACGACTCCTAATTAAACCCTGGCTCCCCCACTCTCCCAGATTAGATTGGATGTGGTGCGCACATTCATGGGTCAGTTATTGATCCCAGCAGGCAGCCATGAGGGAGGGAGGAAGGGAGCCACCGGCCCACTGTAATCACATAATGCAACAGAACACTTGTGAAAGTTGTGAAACAGCAATTATAAAGTGATCTTCGGAGAGAGAGCGGGAGAGAGAGAGTCCTGTAGTCTTGTTCATATGCACCCTCTCAGAGTTAAATTGCAATAATATATGACACTGTAATAACTGTGTTATTATTCAATTACTCTAGCCTTACTATGATCTAACTCAGTGGTTCCCAAACCCCTTGTGGTACGCAAGGACCTTCTAGGGGGTGCGCAACATAAAAAGGCTAATGGTGGTGCTATGGTTTTATTTTAAATATATTAACATATTATGCCAATATATGGCAAGTATATGCAGAATATATAGCCTTTGCTGCATATATATATGCTGCATATTCAGGTTCATATATGTGCATATAATGTGGATGAATAGGAAATATATATCTCTATATAGCTTATGCAATTTATATTTCCGCTGATCTAATTAACTCAACTGAGAATGTACTGAGAGAGAGAGAAATGTAAACAATATTGTATCATGCCAATAAAGCATGAAATTGAGAGAGAGAGAGAGAGAGAGAGAGAGAGAAGTTATATTAATTTACCGGTATGTTTTTCTTTCTTTTTTTGTATTTGACTCTGTTTGCGAGGATTAATTAATTAATTAAGGAGGGCTCATTTGGTCTGAAGGGTGCACTAATCCCATTTATAGGGTGATTAGTCAGGGTAGAGACAATCCTCTCCTCTGAGGAGTCCAACAGGTCTTCATCCATACCAGATGCGTACCTGTGGTGAAAAGTAACTAAGTACAATAAGCCTATGTACAATTTTAAAGTACTTTTGCTTTAACTTGAGTATTTTGTTGTTGTTGATACTTCAGCCCTCAGGCACTATAGTTACTTTGTCATTTCATTTTTTTGTCTAAAATGTCTCAATATATTGCTTCATTTTATGTTTACAATGGCTAGTTTATTTCCAATTATTATTTCCAAGTATTGCCTATCTCGGCCTTGCCGAGGCCCATAGGGCAGGAGCCTATCTCCTGTTTCTGTATAGCGTGAGGCAGCTTGATGTACAAGTACACCCCCTGGACATGACGCTAGTATGTCGCAGGGACTTACCCCCAATCCAACCCTTGATGCTGAGTGGCAAGAAGGGAGGCACTGGGTCTTAGGTATGACCCGGCCGGGGATGGAACCCCGACCTCCCAGTCTCAGGGCGTACACTCTAACCACAAGGCCACTGAGCTGGTTAGATTGTACCGTGTGAAATTATGAAATTGATTATAGCATCACTGAGTCGACAGCACGGCCATCAAACTGCCTGTCTTGCGTTATCAGAATCAAAATTTATTTTAATAAAAAGGAGATTGATAGAATCTCTTCTATAATGTTATCGTCTGGTTTTGACTTTGCGTTCATTTCCATCTGGGTCGCCAGCCAATGAAATCATCATTGCCACGCGGGGTACTCCTAGAATTGTGATTATGGCAGAAGTTGGTTTGGGGGGAAATAATAACAGCCGGTGCACTTTGGTGGAGAGAGAGAGTTCTGCACACGGCAAATTGCTTGTTGGACAAATCCTGCAGGGTTTTTGTACTGTTGAAATCCTCTTTGAAACTCAATGTGATTGATCTAGGTGGGCTCCTGTAAGGCTCCCAGAAAAGATAACAGAGCAAAAGCTTCAAGTGGATAAGGGAGGGCCGATGGTCGGCAACATATCGTCGTTGTCGGGAAGAAACCTCGCATATTTTAACTTTTTCTGTTATTTCCGTAAACGTGATCATACTACATCTAAAGTATCAACAGTAGCATATCTACATGCTTGAAACACGAGGCAAAGCAAATCATTTATTTTTTAAATTTGAATCATAAAAAGTTACAGTTTTGGCATATGAGGTTTCCACAGAGACGATATAAAGAGACGATATAAAAGAGCGTGACAATAAAGTAACACAAGATTGTATTCCTTATTTTTTTGTCATAACATTTTAATAAAAGGTGACCAATTATAGTCTAGGCCTAGGGCAGTGCTTTTCAAAGTAGGTAGGGTCCAGGGACCCCCAGGGGTCCTTGAGGGGGTTCAAGGAGGTCCCGGACAAAATTTGTATGCAATCACTTTAATCATTAACAGCATCTTACAGTAAAATAAATGCCGCTCTATACTCTCGGAAATACGCTATTTCCAAGAGAGAAAATAGTTGAAAAAATGTCAACAACGATCTTCTCTTCTGGTGGTCCCTGACACAATTGGATTACGTTCATAGTATAACCAAGCCACCGCCATGCATGCGTCACGGTTTAGGAATGCGTGGTGTGAAAGCACACAGGAACATGCTTTTCCGACGAGGTACCTTGAAGCGTTCTGCTGCGGGACGCACACTGTTCAAGTAACAATTCCTTGGGCCTCCTTGGCCTGGAATTTGAATTATTCAGTGGCGGAGTTGAGCGTAAAGGACCTTAGACGTGACCCTGTCAACCCCTTCAAATTATTTCTAAAGAAAACATAATGTAAAAAAAATCCAGAACGAGGACAGTGATTATTCTTCAGAATATAGAGCATTGACAATGACTCAAGTAACTCGAGCACTCAAGTTAGCAAGTTACGAACTTGACGAAGTTAGCAAGTTACGAATTTGTGAATTGATTATCTTTTATTTATTTTATTAATTCTTTTTTTTCTCTCTCTCAATGGCCACTCCTTACCCTACCTGGATATCACTTACACTACCTAACAAATGGATACATGGACACTGATGATTATTACTATGCAGGGATTGGAATCAAATCTATTCGTATTCTAATCAAAAAAAGTGAATGAGTTCATTAATGTTCTGTTAGTATAAATTATCTTCAGTTCCTTTGCTGCTATCTATGAATGGGACCGTTCTTTGTTAAGAACACAAGACGTTCAAATCCAGAACAGTGGAACCCTAAAGTTCTATTCTATTCATTGCAACATAATGTTCAAGTCTAAACTAAGGTTCTGCTTTAACCTTTTCTGTTATAAGAATGGGCATCATGCCAAGTATCACATTGAAAACTCAATTCAAAAGTGAAACTTATAGGCCTACATATAGGCTACTTTCACTTTTAAATTGTGCTGCATCAAAACATAAAGCAAACAAACAAGACAAAACAATCCAGCACAACACTTTCTTCCTGCTGCAACAAACGGAACGTTCCAGAAGGAAGGACAGTGACAATGGCAATTAGACACATGCAAACAATCACAAAGTTTGCAGAACGGGCAAGCAAACCAATCACAGGTTTCACAGAGCACTGCGAGCGTCACGGAAGGAGCACGAGGACAATGGTTAGACGACACATCACTGCAGTGGTGAGGGAGAGCGGTGGTGGGGGGGGACCGCCATTAGGATAATAATGGGGCCCATGATTTGCATTGCTGAGACATTAGAGCAACCATCTTGATGCCATACAGCGGCTGTATCGCTGGACTAAATGGCAGTTAATACATCATTAGCGGACATTAGCGACACAATGTGAGCTGCAGATGGGAGCCAAATTACTTAGACGCCAATTAGGATGTCAGTCAAGCGGCCCAATGTTTAGATGCTGTGTGGTGTGGTCTTGCATTTTGAGAAGTTAGTCATCTCACTACGATTAGATGTTTGTGTGCATTGCCAGTGTCCCAGGCAGGTGGCCGGAATCCCGTTCTGGATACGAAAGCCTTCAAAAATGGTGATTTGAAGCAATTTAATAATTTTTTTATCCCACAATTTTTGTAACTGATTTTTTTCACCTGGTGCCAATTGCCTAATCTGTAATCCTGGGCACTACTCTCACCCAGAATTGAGCTCATGCATGCTTCCTTCAATCCATGAGGAGTGAGCAGGCAACTTTTTATCGCCTGACATGGAGGAGTTTAGTACCTTTAGTAAACATTGCCATGAATAAGTTTTGTTTTCAGTCGGTAGTTTGTAAATTATGGTCCCATTAATTTCACAATTAAATTGGGGAAAATTGGGGAGAACGGTAATTCCAAGATGGTGGATTGGAAGTTGATAAAATAGTGCCTTAAAAACAGGTCTGTTGAAACCAATGGGTGACGTGCGCGGCTCCCTTCGTCCATTCTTTTCACAGGTTCCAGGGCAAGCATTCAAGCAAAAATAATACAAATCAGGCGGATGCCGGATGTAATGTATAAGATGGTAGCACCTACTTAATCTGTGGAGAGATGAGGAGTAGTATTTACTTAGTTCAGGCTTCATAGCCAGCTCGTAGGAGGGCGGCAGGTGGCTGAGGTTCTGGAAGGAACGAGACAGGGACAGGTCGTACGGCTCGCCTGTCCTGTACGGTTCTGTGGCCGCAGTCAGAATGTTGTGATGGGGTCTCTCTACCAGAGAGAGAGAGAGAGAGAGAGAGTGAAGAGGGTGAGTGATAAAGTTTGATGCAGTGCAGTGCAAATACTGTAGGGGCTCTATTGAGAACCATACGCTGCTAGAAGAGCTTGTACACTGAGGGTCCTCTGGCTGGTAGAATGCACGGGGGTTGTGGCAGCTGGGGGGGGGGGGGGGGGTGGTGTAATTGCAATTGGACATTATGATCTAAGGGTGGCGCTAGAGGAAAAGTGGACATGTGGCTGCATTTAGGTCTACGGTCTACCACAGGTCTGTGGCTGTACTGGGCCAGCTAGACTAGCCTTTTCTTTTTCTTTTTTTCTTGTCACCGGCAGATTCGAGGCTAGGACCTCATGCAGGCAGTGGTGGAAATTAACTAAGTATATAGGCCTACATTTACTTGAGTACAAGTTTGAGGTAATTGTACTTTACTTTTGGAGAATTTCCAATACTTTAACTTTAGTTACTACTTACTTCGAAGATTTTGAATATTAGTACAAAACATACTTAACTTAAACCCTATATATTTCAGCCATTTGAAAATAGCATAACAAGGTTTTTATGCATTTGAAAAGTTGTGAAATGGGACATTCTGCATAATGCGTAGTTTCTACTTTTGGTACTTTTGGCTAGCATTATGGATAAAGATTTATGGATAAAAATAGCCTGATGAAGGCTGCATAGGCCGAAACGTTGCTGGTTCCCTTTATTAAAGTTTTTCACTGCATTTGAAGACAGTGTTATTTCTTTGTCATGATGACGTCGGGCACTTAGTTGTCCCTCTTCTACGCACCTGTCACCTGTAGGCGTGCAAAAGCCTTGCTTTTTAAGTATATTTTCATAACAATACTTTCATACTTACCTAAGTAAATGTTCAATTCAGGAGTTTTACTTGTAACAGCTGTATATTTCTACATTTCAGAATTGAAAAAGGCCTTTTTTTCCACCACTGCATGGGGGACAGAGGAGAGTGGTTTATCATCTCTAGTCGTGGTGGGAGGCTTAAAACAGGAGTTGGCCACAGAACGCAGCGTGGATGGAGTGATGTCCACAGTTCAGTGCAAGGAAAGGAAACAGGAGTTTGTTTACATGTTGTTGTTTTTGTTTCGAGAGATTGTATCCAACAGTTGGACACAAATTGGAGTTTTACTGTGTTTTTGAGTTGAAGTGTACCACAGGTGTAGGGAAAGAAAAGGGGAATAAAGCCTGAGTTAGCCAGTTTATAGCGGCCTCCATATATGGACAAGTTATGTTTGTGATGTCCACCCTCCCCCCCCCATATAGGTTTGGGTTTCTACCCGACCCTCACACCTCTGTTGCGCCGACGGACAAATTGGTGTTGTTCCATTCAATGAGGCCCTTCTGCTGTGTCTGACAGCCGTGCATGTTGAATGGTTTCTGTTGTGTTGATTAATTGTCACACGAATATTGCGTTTAACGATTGAATTGTGTTTTTTATTTGCATTGAACATTGGAATGTTACAATTTGTATTTCCGTTTGCCTTTTTGGCTTCGTAATCACAAATTGCACAGGGCAGATATGACAGAGATGACTTAAATATACAAAGAAATCAATGATATTTAATACTTAGATCCAAACATTTTACAAAATAGCGGAAATAGTTGATCTACAAGCTTACAACACCGTGATGTGTTGAAACGCGTTGTTGTAGATCTGCATCTTTTTATCTAGAATGACACACCCAAACTAGGGATTGATTAACAATAATCAATTATTTCATTAAATGATTGATTATTGATTATATATTTTTATAATTGATTCAATCGATTAGTTCCATTAACTGTTGGACGGGGAAATAAATGGACAGAAGATCGGCCAACCTTGACCCCCAGCGTACAACTACACTGTCTATAACAACAACATCTATTCACAACACATGTTCAATCACGTTGTGTCACTCTATAACGACATCTATTCACAACACATGTTCAATCACGTTGTGTCACTCTATAACGACATCTATTCACAACACATGTTCAATCACGTTGTGTCACTCTATAACGACATCTATTCACAACACATGTTCAATCACGTTGTGTCACTCTATAACGACATCTATTCACAACACATGTTCAATCACGTTGTGTCACTCTATAACGACATCTATTCACAACACATGTTCAATCACGTTGTGTCACTCTATAACGACATCTATTCACAACACATGTTCAATCACGTTGTGTCACTCTATAACGACATCTATTCACAACACATGTTCAATCACGTTGTGTCACTCTATAACGACATCTATTCACAACACATGTTCAATCACGTTGTGTCACTCTATAACGACATCTATTCACAACACATGTTCAATCACGTTGTGTCACTCTATAACGACATCTATTCACAACACATGTTCAATCACGTTGTGTCACTCTATAACGACATCTATTCACAACACATGTTCAATCACGTTGTGTCACTCTATAACGACATCTATTCACAACACATGTTCAATCACGTTGTGTCACTCTATAACGACATCTATTCACAACACATGTTCAATCACGTTGTGTCACTCTATAACGACATCTATTCACAAGTCACAACACATGTACAATCACGTTGTGTCACTCTGGATCAGCAACACTTATTCACAACACATGTAAGCAGGAAACGTGAGAATGAGAAGAACAGATATACACATATACACCGATGTGTAGATATGTGTATTACTTACCTTCGTGTCTCATTTGCCTGTGGGCTAACCAATCCAAGCCAGAAAGAAAGGATCAATGACGCACGCACGCAAGCACGCACACACACATACAGTACATACACTCCTCTCTCTTGTCATAGAAAATTGCATTTGGATCAAACAGTTATAGGTTCTAATGACAGTAATTGGTTTTTCAATAACTTCTGCAAACCGTACTCCTTTTGATCCTTTGATCATCACACATTTAGTTTTTCTATTCCTTCCCCCACGGCATGCTTTATCTTTATGGGTTTAATCAGTGGTGGAAAGTATTGCTTGTCAAGTACTGTACTAGAGTACAGTTTGAGGTACATTTACTTCACTTAATCGTTTCCATTTTTCAGTATTTTAAAGACACAAATCTAATCTTTGCTCCAGTAAAATGTTGAACACGGGCCTTTTATACTTGTAACTGCATATTTTTCATATTGTGGTAAAGATACTTATTTAAGTAAAAATATAAAAAAAAACAACCCCAAAACAGTCTTCTTCCACCACTGGTTTTAATTCCCCGTTGTGATGAATACTTTTGTCCTTGGCTATTTTAAATGGTCTATTATTACATTCAAATAATATCTGGGAGACAGTGTTATTGGCCGACTTCCCACTTGTACATGGATGGTTCATATATCGTCTCTGTCGGGTGGAAACCTCATATGTCCAAAACCGTTACTTGTCAGGATTCAAATTCAAAAATAAAAGTAGCCGATCCACAAGCTCAAAACTCGACGCTTCGCACCACATTTCAAGCTTTCGGACCTGCTACCTTTGATGCTTTGGTGTGGCGCTGTTGTGTGATCAACTAGGGCGTTGATTTACACAAACAAATGAAAGAAAAAAAGAAAAATAACTTACCTATTTTGGGCGTGAGGGCTGTGAGGTCCATGTGACTCCGCTGGTAGTCCTGTTGGGGGTTACCTGTGGTGAGAACAACATTTTCATGTTAACAATAATAACACAAAGCTTGTAAGAAATGTACAGCTAAACATATTAGGATTGTGAAATAATCATTGGATTAATTGAGTTTGGTCCAAAATGATTGTTTTGTTTAAACGCTCTTAATCTGGCTGGTACACAATTAGTACACCTGTGACATGACAATTACGTTGACGGAATGATGTCTATAGCAGTTTCTTGTCATGGGATCAGGAGACTGGAATCTTAAAAGTCTGTAACTTTCAGAGATAAATACGTACTTATATTTCACGGTAGAATAGATTGGGGTCCAAGATATTTAAAACATATATGGCACCTGGTGTATCCAAAATGTATCCATGCTCACTTATAATAAGCAGGCATGGCAATACTGAACACAACAATCCCAGCACACGCACGCACACATGTGCTCTGGTACATCCCTCAAATCATCCCTCACAGTTTGGTGCAGTTCCAAAATAATTGCGATGCAGCCGAATATATACAGCAGAGGCACTTTGATGCTTCAAATCATCCCACCTTCGATGTGAACAAGTGACCTGTCTTCCTGACGCGGGCCACTGACGCGATTGATGGCCACTGGCTGTTGATGCTTTCAATCTGTCAGTGCCTTAATGACCAACTTGAGCAAGGAAATTGATTCTGTGGTGAGACTGGTGACAATATTGTTTTTGCTGTAACAAACATGTTTTTACAAACACAGCTTTACAAATTCAGATCTCCATTTAGACCAGACGTCAAAATAAAATAAAGTCTTCTGAAAGAATATATATATATATTCAAAGATTTGTGCCGCATTTTCACAAATTTTCAAAAATAGCAGACCTACAAGCTCGTAGCGAGACACTCGGTGGCTACTGCCTAATTGTCCATGAGTAGCTGTCTGTCTGCCTGTCTATGAGTAGCTGTCTGCCTTCCTGCCTGTCCAATTGTCCATGAGTAGCTGTCTGTCTGTCTATGAGTAGCTGTCTGCCTGCCTGCCCAATTGTCTATGAGTAGCTGTCTGCCTTCCTGCCTGTCCAATTGTCCATGAGTAGCTGTCTGTCTGTCTATGAGTAGCTGTCTGCCTTCCTGCCTGTCCAATTGTCCATGAGTAGCTGTCTGCCTGCCTGTCCAATTCTCCATGAGTAGCTGTCTGTCTGCCTGTCTATGAGTAGCTGTCTGACTGCCTGCCTGTCCAATTCTCCATGAGTAGCTGTCTGTCTGTCTGCCTGTCTATGAGTAGCTGTCTGCCTGCCTGCCAGCCAGCAAGTTGGTTAACAGAAAATAAATTGTTATGGCTGAGTAAAATAAAATACAATAAACACAATTTGCCTGAAAATAGATTACCCAGCTATGACCTTTTTCATGAAAAAAATCAATTTCCGCAATTACCATTTCCGCAATTTCCTCCAATTTCCATTTCCGCAATTTCCATTTCCACCATTTCCGCAATTACAATTTCCGCAATATCACTGCTTTACACCACTGCCAATGCCAATGGGCACTTGTATTCCTGGCAAAAAATAAAATAAATTCATAAAAATCTAATAAAAGCGAATCTACAAGCTTGTAGATCTGGACTTCATGGCACACCAGTGTACCTCGACACACTGATCTGTAACCATTCACATTTTCCTGCAGTTACTTTGTCTCTAAAGTAGTCTTATACAGGTCAACAAGACATATCATTATTTGCTCATGAGAAGCTGTGAAGTGGCAAAATGGATGCATTGGAGTGAATTGGAGTCCCTTTAGTAGCAATACGCGCACACACACACACACACACACACACACACACACACACACACACACACACACACACACGCACGCACGCACACACACACACACACACACACACACACACACACACACACACACGCCACGCACACATACTGTAACTCCTGTATTTTTACTTGAGTCACTACAAAGGTACTGGCATCAAAATGTATACAGAACCAACGTAAAAAATACTCTTTTCGATATAGCCAAAGCTTACAGTAAGTGGTAATGTTGATTAACAAATAAATATAAATGCAGATGAATGCAAATAAATGCAGATAAATCTGAAAAGATATAACTAATGCTGTGAAATAATTGTAGTGGAGTAAAACATACAATATTTGCCTCTGAGATGTAGGGGAGTAGAAGTATTAAAGTACTGAAAATAAATGACACTCAATTAAAGTAAAAGTCATAATTGTACTTAAGTACAGCACGTGATTCATTTCCATGACTCCCCGAAGTGAAAGTGGTTAAGCGTGGGTTTTATAAACATTTAATCAACGGAAAATATTAGCACAGCCTTGTGACTGAAAAATAACTATACATCGGATGCATTATGGAACAGTTTTGGACAGGTTTCCCCGACCGACAGAGACGATATATCTCCCATTCATTGGAGAGCAGTCAAGTGATGTGGGCCGGCGCGTTGCCGGCGCGACGGCTCGTGACTGCGGGCCGCTTGACCCTCCAGATGATGATAAGGAGGAGGAGGAGTGGCACGAGCAGAATGGCAAATGGGACTCGACGCCACTTAAAGCTGTCCGCCCTCGTGCGTGTCTATGCATACCATCTCGCACGCCGCATGACTCCCTGATGTTTACGCCAGATAAGGAAGGACCTGGGAAGACAGGCGCGACCGTTTTCCGCTGTCTCTTTCGGTTTTTAGACAGCTGGTGGATGGAAAAGAAGCTCCGCGGGGGCAAGCGTTTCCGGGAATCTGGCCGTCGCGGCATTCAGCCGCGTGGGTGGAGCTTCTTTTCCATCCACCAGCTGTCTAAAAACCAAAAGAGACGCCGGCAGACAGCGGAAAACGGCCGTGCCTGTCTTCCCAGGTCTGGAAACACTGACAGAGAAGCAACGAGAAGTCGGTGTGTTGCTCAGTAGTAGGATATCAAGAAGCAATGAATATTTGCAATGAATAAATGCGGAAAAAAACTCACATTATTTTACTGAGCGACCCACTGGCATTTGTGTTCACTTGAATCGTTATTCAAATGACATGACGTAATAGCGTACGGACATGATTGAAAATCATGTGACTGAATAGCCACAATGTAAATATATAGACCCTGATGAAAACCTTATAGGTCGATATGCATTGGTCATAATTTTTTGCCTCAAAATAAATCCTTCATATTTTTTGCCATGGAATTATTTTCTTTGCAAGTCTGTAGTCCAACCTTTTGGGAACAAAGCAGTGCTTCTTTGAAAACCCATTTTTGTTCACATGTTCCCACCTGTATCACTAAAGACTATAATTATGTTTTTAAGAGCCACTGCCTGATCCCTGCAGCGCTTCTTTTTTAAATTCTAATATTAAAGAGTTCCGGCCCACTGTTTGGGGAAGCAGTGCAGTATACAGTACTTGAACAAATGCCCGGTGTGTCCGCAGGCCAGACGGATGGGGGGATCCCACTGTGACCCAGATCTGTTTTAAACGGCTTGCTCTGGGGGGACCTGATGGACAACGAGCCCTTACAGTACCATGCATGGCACAACGCTGGCACACTGTGATGCACTGTACCATGAGGGCCTGCTGCCGCCATTCACCTCCCTTTGCCCTTGTGTGCCCGTGTGTGTGTGTGTGTGTGTGTGTGTGTGTGTGTGTGTGTGTGTGTGTGTGTGTGTGCGCGTGCGTGCGTGCATGCATGTGTGTGTTTGCCTTGTTTTGCTGTTGTTTTTTTACCCTATTCAATTTATATATTTCTTTACTCTTCATTTCATGTATTCCTACAGTTACCCACTCACTCTCTTGACTTTGATACCTTGTTTATTTGCTTCAGTACATTCTGCCTTTATGACCTGTGAGTATGTGAAAAGTCGACAAAACTCAATAAACGTAAACACAACAACACAACAAAACAAATAAGTACTTTAGTTACTCTCCACCGACGATGGCCTCTTGAAGAGAAGTGGGTGTCCATGGAGCACTGTGACTTTCTAACAGGGATAAGCACAGATTTATCTGATGTCTTCTTCAATACACCAGAAGTAACATCATACAAAGCTGCCGTTATCCATGCCGGGAGAGGAACACAGACAGTCAGGGACGCCTCTTATAACAAGGGGAAGAGATGGTGGCAGACAGCAAGGGACAGTGGTGGAAGAATCACAGTAAAAGTATCAATACAACAATAGAAATGCTCCGTTATACAAGTAAAAGTGCAAAAGCATGCATTGGCATCAGAATACACTTATAATTGCCAAAAGTCTTTTGAACACTCACTGCGATATGTTGTGAAAATAGCCATTGTAGATCATCTATTTTCAAAGAACCAACATATAGGGCTGAAGTGGTTAAAGTTTTGTAATAATATTAAGAATCTTCAAATTAATTAAGTAACTAAAGCGTTTTTAGTGGAGTAAAAATAGCAATATTTGTTTTCAGTGTTCTCAATGTCCCCATGGTAGGCAGGCTTCCTGTGAGACGCAGGCTGAACAGACAGAAATAGTGCCATCTTATAATGAGCATTAGTGAGGACCAATTATGTGAAGTTAGGTTGACAACGCATGATCTTTTTAGCGGCAGCCATGTTGACATAAATCATTGTGTTATGTTCATTCCTTCACAGTGTTGTTACCATCGATATATTCCAAGGTCAAACAGAGTCAGTGTGCTACTATTGTGCATGTTGGCTCAAAGGAAAGTCTGTCACTCTGCTAAATGGAACGGAGCCTTAATTAATATAATTGATAGCACTGGTGAAGAAAGTAACAATACAAAACTATTATTAGTATTGTTTCAATATGGCTGCTGTGAAAATGGTCTATTATCATCAGTTTTTTTGATAATTGATTGATTGATAAATTATATTAGACAATAAAAACAATAAACAGTCAAGCACATTGGTCCAAAAGTACAGCACCGAAGAAAGACCTTGCGGACTCATTTCCATTTGGGTTCCAGGCATTCATTCACAATAACAACAATTGAGATATCTCAAAAACATTCAATCTAGAAAAACTTAAATTGTGCTGTATTTCCATCCAGAAATAATAATAACTTGAATATGTTGAATAAAACCATACACCACTACTTGAGACATGAATTTGGCTTCTTGGTCTCCCCAATCCCTGCCACTCTCCATTATAATGACAAACTAAATGAAAATCCCACCCACCTTTTTCTTTTGCCAGTAATTGGCACAAGGTTCTAAACATGCCAGAGTGGGTTGGTCAGTCGGTCAGTTAATTAGCACAAGGTTCTAAACATGCCAAAGTGGGTTGGTCAGTTAAAACCACTGAGGTCAGGGTTCAACTAGCCAGAGGGCCTGCATGTTGCTCTGAAAATGTGTGCGGCCCACCTAGCCAAAATTACAAGCCGTGTTACATGTTCAGCTGGGTCTGGACTCTGGACGTTCCGGGGACCTCCCGGGAACCCCCACAGTGTTGCAACACTCACTTCACACAGGTGTGATTCTTTTGTCCATAAATTAATGCCCTACACACTACAGCGTCATTTACAAGCTCAAAATGTAGCACAAAGTGCATAGCTTGTAGATCTGCTACTTTTGATGTTTTTGAACTTGATTCCTGAAATGTCACAGATACAGACAATAGATGGCATTTGATACGCAGAATAGATATGCTCAAGTTGGTTACATTTCAATGAAAGGGAGAAATGTCAGGCACCACAAAGTAGGAAAATTACATCAGAGATTAATGTCTTTGCAATTATGAGCCGAGCTCATAGCTGCACTCCAGGCACTACTACTCACATACATACTACTGTACACTGTTAATTCCAGTTCACAGAGAAATTCGCAATTTGATGAGGGACATGCTTAGATGATGATGATGATGCTGTGATGTTGTGTTATAGGTAATATAAATAGGTAATAAAAATGCAGCCGACTATTTCATAATATTAACACATTGAAAGCGGGTTAGGCCATTTTAGATGTTAGCGATAGCTACTCAAAAATCTTTTGCATTTGTGCAAATCTTTGAATATCAGTATACATATATTTGCTTTACCGTACTTTGTGGTACAACAAATCTGAAGTCCAGATCTTCACATCTGGATCGGCTAATTTTGACAATGTTGACATTTGAGAAAGTTGCAGTTTTGTAAGATTGTTTTTTTTAAATAATAATAATAAATATCTTCAAAACATAACGCCATGCCCAAAAATAGAGATGTCAGGGGTAAAGCAATGACGCAAAATCGAGAAGAAGATAAAATTATTGTTAATTTAATTTTTCTCAAGCCAGGTATACTTTCCAAAATTGTTCTGTTTGTGAGATTGACACACACTGTGGTGTAATGCGACTGAATCTCTATTCTGAAATAGAATAACTGTATTTACTGTATGTACTGTGTTACTCTGGCATACAGTATCTGTGTCTGTATCCATGCACATGTGCATATCGTCGCTGTCGAGCAGAAACCTTGTATCTCTATGTTTGAACTTGTGATGTTCTGTTTATGCCCTACTTTGTTGTACAAGCAGAATAAAATAAAGTAATAATAATAATTGCCAATTGGCAATTTTTCTTAGAAGAGTTAGAACTACTGATTTGGACGGCATTTGTAGAATCGACCTCAGGTCTTAATGGGTAAAGTAGCCTATATATTTTATTTTTTACATACAAGGTTTCCACGCAGTGACGATATCAGTGTCTTGTTCTCTGCGCGACTCAGACAGACACACAGACATGCACACACAGACACACCCGCACGCACGCACCCACTCACGCACGCATGCACGCACACACGCACGCACGCACACACGCACGCACGCGTTCACCCACGTGCACGCACTGCCTGGCATGGCACATGACGTCTCCCCACCAGGTGCCCCTGGGGTTTTATTGATTAGAGCTAGTGTGTTGCAGGAGGAGCAGCCTGTGTGCATCATGCGCTCCCATGATGTGCTTCTGTTCCACTTCACTGAGGACACACGCCTCTCAGTTTCACCACACGCAGCCTTTTTGACCTTGTTGACTTCATGAACAACGGTGTCGTGTCACACACAGTGGGCAGGGCAGGGATTCCCAAACCTTTCAGTGCCAGTAAGGTCCCTGAAGTAGCCATAATTATAGCCCCCACAGTGCAGCCCCCCTCCCTATTGTAAAATGGCTTAACTCCCCCACCTCACCTGAAAGTATAGTGAACATAGCTGATCTACTATAGCTAGTCCCAACACACACACACACACACACACACACACACACAGACACACACACTGTGTGGTTCCGCCAAAACCCATCACTGGTGTTTCAAATCTTGTCCTATTGATCAGTGTAATCTAATAACTTCATGAACTATTTTTGAATCTATGTTTGAAAGTGTTCCCAAAGCTATAGGCTATAGTATTCATTTTCAATGGTAGACAGTGACATGAAGATACAAAGCTGTATACAGTATACTGTAGGCTAGCATTTGATTTCAATGGAAGCCAGAGAGATGAAGATACAATGTGACACCCGGGCCTAGCTCTACATTTCAGCTTGAGCTGGCTTTCAACTGCAGCCACTAAGGGAAAAAGAAAAAAGGGTTGTTTGACGAATTAAAACCGGGAAAGCGTTATTTTTTATTTTAGCTATAAGCTTTTTCCAGAAAACTGAGTGGTTCTCAATTTTTTGAAAATGTTGAATAAATTAGATGTATTACTTTTAGCCGAAGCAAAATGTTTCCTTTTACATTTTCCTCGCTCGCCGGACACACACATACATACATGCTTGACGTCAACGAGCGTGTTGTTCAGATTTGTAAGCTTTGTGTCTTTTGTATAGCAGCCTCCATCTCGTCACAGATACATTTGTTTAATTTGGAGTGTGTGCACAGAGGTGCCCTCTTTCTGAAGCTTTGCCCACGCTCACTCCTCGACGCTCCTTGGGGGATAGCATTGAAGAGCTGTAATGCAATCGCTCTCTTGCTACTTAGCCATTAGTCATGGCATCTTTTATCAGGAAGCTGTGAGTAAGCCGGTGTTATTTTACAGCCATTTCGGGCTTTTGTCTCCTTAGCTTCAATGGTGGAAATTAAGTGACTAAGTAGATTTACTCAAGGCCAAGGGCTGTACTTAGGTACAATTTTGAGGTACCTTTACTATAGTTCAGAGGAAAATGTTTTTTTTACTCATTTTTTATCTGTCGGGTGGAAACCTCATATCCAAAACTGTTACATTTCAGGATTCAAATTCAATAGTAACAAAAGCAGCAGATATGCAAGCTCAAAACGTGTCACTTTGCTATAGGGGCTTTCATTTACAAAAAAGCAAAAGAACACAAATGGAGATATGGACCGACAATTCAATGAAATACAATATACATAATATAAAAATAGCCTACTCAGTAGCATTAAAACTCAATTACACAACTCACGAAGCCTTGTATTCATGGCGATTTCTTGTTTTTTTCACCTTCCTGAGCCAATAATGTGATGACCGGGTCATCGCCGGTCAGTAGAAGACTCAGCAGAAGACTCTACTCTTACCGGACTCCGTCAGTCATCAAATGATTTGCTTCGGAAAGCAAAAATAATAGAAATTAGGCCTACATGAATTCAAGGCTTTTCATGATGGCTAATTGATAGAAAATAAGTAAAAAAAACAAATTGGGTGAACTACTCTTGAGTACAAATACTAAAATAGTATGCTTAAAGAGTACTTCTTCCACCATTGGTCTCCTCCTCCACAGGTTTGGTAGCCTACTTTCCCTCCGTCTAACAGCGTCTAATTTCTCCCCGACCTCGTGGGTAATAAACTCAATGCGAAAGGAATTATGCCCGATGATTAAAGCCCCATAATTGTATCTATTTACATAAATTACTTAATTACGTCAAATGTGATTGATACTTGTCCTGCGGAGATATTACGCCCATCTCAAGTTGCCGCAGGAAGCCGTGCTCGCCGTGGTGATCCAGTTTGTAATCTGAGCCATAATATTTGGATCAATCATCTGAAGTGTAACCTAATTAAATGATCAGTCACCACGAGTATAAACATTTGGCGACGATGATGCTAATTAATAGTGGCTGAGCGCCCACGAGGCGCTGCGTGTTCAGACACCATTATGGCATTTGTCTAAAAGAGTTTAATAGTATAGACTTTTGATTAATACAGCGCCATAATGAGCTTGGAGGCCCAGCAGCTTCCAACCTGACAGACTGGAGAGTGATGGCAGGGGAGGGGAGGGGAGGGGAATGGAGGGGAGAAGCTGGCTGTTGCCAAACGCTTGTTTGGGAACGCCACACGAGTTGTGGGAGTCGGGGGCCTGGCTGGCTGGCTGGCTGCCTTCATCTGCCGTATAGCTTTGTAAGGATGTCAAACGAGAGACGTTTGCAGCTGGCTTCAACTTTGGGAAAGTGTCATAGTAGCTTGTTTACAACTGAAACGGACTTCCTGTGCACTAACTTCCTCTTCAAAATAAGAGCCTAATCATATTTCTAAGTCTACTTACGGGACATGATCTCGACCACGGTCTGCACCAACATTTAAATTATAATTAAAATAGTAATAATGAAACGATTCCATCCACTTCTTTACACCTGAAAACTTGTAATGTGATAATCAAAGTTGATTCAGATGCAAACGCTGTTTATGCCACTATACGACCCTATTACAATTTAAGAGTAGAATTGTATTTGGTTACATTACTACACTCTCAGAGATATGGATGAACGGATAAATGAACATAGGACGTGATATAATCAACCACCACTAGCTGTTCTATCAACAGACAAAAACCTTCTTTTTTACGGATGAAAATGTAGTTGTTACCGGGCAGATTTTCGTTTTGTTCTTGTGCCTGGCGGCTTTTCAAGGAGTGGTCAATGTTATGAGGCAAAGCCTTTTTTCAGTCTGACCACTGTGATGTATTGAACTGGATAAGTGTCCATGTACCCTGCCAACGTGCGCATGGCATTTCATACGCCGGTGGAGACATATACTGTAAGGGGCAGAGAATTTGGCACCGGCTGGAGCGTCATGGTTTATGAGAACACAACGTCAGGCGACAGGTTAAGATGACAAAACGAAAAGGCAAGACTGTTCCGTCCGCAGAGTTATGCTCACGTTCGGATGCCAGCCCAGTGATGGGATTAAAAAAATATCCATCGCCAAGTCATGTTCATATGCCAAGTCATGTTCATACGCTTGTTCATACGCCTTGTGAATATAGTTTTTCCGCCGCTGCACCACGCCTGTGCACTGGACCCTAGCCCTGAGGGGCGAGAGGAGTTCAACAAATTATTGTTATGAGGTACTGCGGCGACCAAGCCCTATGCGGTGATATATCGACACTGTCTAGCTCCATATTGGGTCCTGCTCATGGCTCATGTGTGGGGCTTGTTAAGAGCTCAGAGCTCAGCTCCCCAGACAGACACTCTGTCTGGACTGGACCGACTGCTGTCCTCATGTTACCCGGAGCCATATATAGGCGAGGTCAGATGATGTCAAGAGGTTGATTGGTTAAAAAACAACAGCCCCAAAAGTGTCTGGTTTCTCCTTCAAGTGGAACTGTGCCCAGAGCTTCCTGGGCTGTGGCGTCCCCCGGGGCTTTGCTGCCATGGTACCTGTCTACATGGGCTCTGAGATGCAATCCAGGGTCCGCTATGTCGTTGGAAATAATACACCCTGACATGCAGTGATTGTTGCCATGCACCGGTGATCACGATTTGTTGCCCAGGACCTAGAAGTAGCAATACTTTGCAAAAGACCCTTCCCATATCTCTCCAACAACGTATACAATTCCACGTGGAAATACTCTGCCCGTCTCTCATAAATATTTGACGTAAAAGTGCAAACGTATTGGCACTAATGAATACTTGAAGTATACAAAAGTTAAAGTACTCATACACACATCTGTGAGTATATTTCAAAATATCAAGCTCAAATTTCATCAAGTGCATCACAATGCGACAAATTGTGAGCTTGTGGACTGGCTATTTTCCAATGCAAAATTGGGGTTTTGTATTCAGAATCTGCAAAGTAACGACAATGACAATGTATCCGCTCTGCGAGCCTCATGTCCCGGGGAGGGTGTGTTGATAGGTCTGGGTGTCTTTGACTTCATAATAGTGAAAATGTATTAAATACTGTCATACTGAATAAAGCTATTTAACTAAACAAAACGCAGAATATCACATCATCTCATGTTGCGTCAGAGTTAAATATAACAGTGAGAATCCTACAAGTGTAGATATTTTTCGTTACCAGAAGTTTGAGAAACACACTGGAATGAATAATGATTTGATTTGAACGTACAATACAGTATCACTATCTTCTGATGCATACCGTGTTAAGCCCGGCACGGCACCGGCCCTATGCTGCCATGCCCTGTTGTCTTGGGCCCCATTTCTTGTGACAGAAAAAAGGATGCATGCACGGGAAGGAAGAGCGGCCACACTTGAGAAGGAGACAAGCGACAGTTAGAGGGCAAAGAAAGCCGTCTGGGATAAGTCTTAAAATACCCCTTTAACTAGGGCAGTGCGTGAAGACTGGGGGTATTGCGCTACACCCATGCCGCACTGCTTTAACCTGTCCACATAGCACACAGCATATAGCACGTTTACACACACACACACCACACTGAAGCCGCAAAGACTTGATATTGTTTCTGTCGAGCAATTTTAACATTCTCCATAAATGAACAACCTACTTGATCATACAGTACTACTGTACAGTGTCATAAAGACGCATTGAAAGCAGCTGATCCTCAAGCTCAAAACTCGAAGCGACACTTGCCGATCTGCTATTTTATTATTTGAATCCTGAAAAGTTATTATTATTTTTATTTACTGTCAAATCCTCAACGTTAATTGAACTCTGGAACCTTGGTTCTCCGGACCCGATATTAACCAGTGGGTTAAAGCTCTCAGAATCTCTCTTTAAAGCTTTAAAGTGGTTTAAAGGTTCTCAAAATAGTGGGGTCTGCTCTGTGAAAAATACCAAATCTGTTTGGAAACTTTTGAGTGATTCAGATTATTTAGTTTCTCTTCTCGGGGTCCCTGACACAAAACATTTTCAGACGGGGGGTCCGTGGCCAAATGCATATCAATTTGGGGTTCCCTGCCATGACAAAGTTTGAGACGGTGGAGCATTCCATTTTACATTCCACCACTTTGCCAGCTGAAGCAAACTTCTGTAATCAGGCCCCTTTTTTTCTAAAACAACCTGACGGAGCGAGGTGGGTTAAAACAAGATTCATGGCGCCCCACATCTCCTTTCCATTGATGAGCTCTCCGGCAAGGGGATTAGCTGCCTTTGCATATT
Source organism: Protomyctophum bolini (assembly GCF_963924005.1). Classification (NCBI taxonomy): domain Eukaryota; kingdom Metazoa; phylum Chordata; class Actinopteri; order Myctophiformes; family Myctophidae; genus Protomyctophum; species Protomyctophum bolini. The sequence goes on along the minus strand of NC_137872.1, from coordinate 19,463,852 downwards.
GTTAAAAAGTAAATTGGTGCCTTTCAATCCTCCACAATATCACCCCACAGCCGCTGTCCAGTCCAACCGCACATAATGAATTCCAGTAATGAACCTGGAGGCCGGGCCCCTTGCATGGGGAAAGGTACAATATAAATTGTAAAGTGTTGTACTATGCGGGCCCACATTTGTCACCATTACAGCCAATATTTGGTGACTCGCAGATGAATGCGTCCCCGGAGAGCAATAAAGGAAAGGCCTGGAAGTAATCTAATGTGAGTCATGATAGTCGTCGTCCACAGGGTTCCTGTGAGGTCCAGGTAATGGGCTCGGCATTATCCGATTGCAATAACGCCCTTATTGCAAAGCACAAGAAGACGTCTGGGTGGAAACCTTGTATGTCACGAAAACCATTAGTTCTCCACAAAATGGGGGGGAATAAATAACCTGTGTTCCAATGGATCCCAATAAGGAGTTGTTTTTATTTTACAAGAACAAGCAGCGGAATGTTGTTGGGTAGATTGTGCAACATCCTAGGCATAATATAAATACCTAATTAATGATACAGTATAACAACTTCACAAGGTCTTGTTAATGCTCTGGTTCAGAACCCACACACGTTTAATTAAAAAATGTTTATAAAATAGCAAAAATGAATTGCTGTGTCGCATGGCAACGAGTTGTGAGCTGAGCTTGTAGATCAGATACGTTTGTATAACACGCTGTAGCATTAAAGGACCACTTCACCACTTTTCTTTTCTTTCTTTTTTCTGCTCTGTCTTTGTCTCATGGGAGGGCTGTGGGCAGTTCAGAAAATAAATCTGTTTAACAATGTCACTAGTGGATGGATTTCTGAACTGCACACAGCTGTGCTATATGAGACACAGACAGAGTAGAAAATAATTGTGGTATTTTATCATGAACATTACTGAGGACCAATTATATGAAGATGAAAAGTGGTGAAGTGGTCCTTTACGAAGTACGTAGGGCATTAAAGCTGCACTATGTAACTTTTCACTTCTATCCTACGGAAGTGCTGATTTATTTTCTTTTTTTTTACCATTGATCTAATAGAGCCTGCCTGCTTGCTCAGGGGATGAATTGAATCTCGACCATCAGGGCAACATTTATGTCAGATCATACAAAATACAACAACACAATTGTATAAGTTATATTGTATTAACATACAGATTGGACAAAATCTAACTTTATTCATAAAAATAAGTTACATAGTGCCGTTAAAATTTTACCGGGAAAAAAAGTTCAAATATTGCATGGAGATACGAGATTTCTGCACCACAGTGACGATGAGTTTAATGGTTAGACCGTTCACTGTCATTTCTCTGCCGCGCGGGTCTATTAATAATATGTTTGACAAACTAAACATAGATGGATCAGGGTAGCCTAGAATAAATGTGAAAAGGTTAGAGCTCTATATTCTAATCATAATTCATATTGAGTGTTTCTCCAATAACACGTGTCACCCTTTCCCTCCAGCTCTTTAATAAACAGAAAATGCATTTTTCAGGGTGCCATGCATGCATGTCATTATTCTGACCTCTCAATATTCCGACCTCCCATAATTCCGAACTAACACTATCCCAAACCCTATAACCTAACACTATAACCTCACCGGTCTGAATAACGGGATGTCGGACATGGGCTGCAGTCCCCTTTATCAGATTCGCCAATTTCAGCTGATCAGGAGAGAGTATCCATTCATCAGCTTCATTTCTTTTTATTATAGTGTTCCCATTTCAATGTCTTTCTGATCATTGCTTTGTGTCGTCACTTCCAATTTCACGTGTCTATCCTGGGTCCATGTACAGTATGCCCTCTCTCTCTTGCCTCGGCCCCAGCCTTACTCATCTGCGAAGAGAAAAGCTTGGTCACAACCTAAGGCAGAGAGTGCAGAGCCAGAATTGTCGGGCTGGAACATCCGTCAGATGTACTGTATGTCCCCCAGATACAATACTTTCTGACCAATCACTACACTTTAGAATACACGGTCGAATGTAAACAGATTTGTAAAGGGTCAATGTAATTTGCTTGAGCGGTACTTCCGCTAAAATCCCACTACTTCTGCCAAATTCCAGCAATGCACCCTACAGCGTAGGTCTTGCCCAGCGTGGATTGGATCAAATTGGTATACCGATGTGAAAATGCATTTTCAGTTCACTAAAGAAGAGCTTGAGATACACGTAGACCCCTGTTACTGAACAAACACTCTATAGCAATGATGTCAGAACACAGAGCTATATTTAACAGTTATTTTGACAAAAGACATTTAAGGGTCCATTACTGAACGTGTACACTCTTAGAGTTACAAATGGATGGATAAACACTGAGGATATTGCTGCGTAGTATCTTCTGTTGAGTACTATTGCATTATCAGGGCAATAACTCACGTACTGTACGTAGTATGACTCTTATAACCCTTTTATGCATTGTTAAAAAAAAAAGGCGTGCTTTGTTTAACCCATTCTGACCTGAGATCAGATTCATACGAGGTTTCCACTGGACACACACTGGTCTGATTAACCCATTCTGACCTGAGATCAGATTCTAAAAATGTCAGTCGTTCTTTGATTTTTCAAAAATAGCAGACCTACAAGCTCATAGCGCGCCACTCGGTGGCGCGCTATGAGCTTGTAGATCTGCTATTTTTCAATAGCTAAAGCATAACATGATGCTGACACCAATATGGGTTCCCGGTCAGAATGGGTTAATAGCGTTGGGGTTGCATCACTCATACCCCAACAAACCTTCCTTTAGCACACTTAAAGCATTCGCCATAATCTCTCTCCCCAAGTCAGGGGGCAGAAAGTAACTACAAGTTACATGTTACTGTAGGTCTACATAAGTGCAATTTTGATGGACTTATTTATTTTGAGTATTTCAACTTTTTTGTACTGTACATACACTTTATGGTTTTACTCCGCTAAAACTCAGAGGCATACATATATTTACAATTATTCAACAGCTTACTAGTTACTTTGCAGATTTAGATTATTAATACAAAACATCAATCTCTCAAGCAGTATTTTATATTGTACTTTAGTCTTTGGCTATAAGCTTGTAGATCTGCTATTTCTGAGGGTTTAATTGGTATATTTTGATGGCCCCAATTTTGTACTTTTACTCGTTGCACAGTTTACTTAACAGAGTGGGATCTACTTTTACTTAACTTAATCAAAAAGACAAATCTGAGAGTATACTTCTTCCAACCACTGCAACATGCCTCTCTGAAGCGCACTTAAAAAAGCTTTCCTCACAATCTCTGTCTTGGTCCGAGTATCGTATATCATTGCTGTCGGGCAGAAACCTATTATGTCCATATTCTTTATTTTTTATCCCACGATTTTGTAACCCATTTTTCACCCATGTGTCAATTATCTAATGTGATACTGGGCTCTACACACCCTCCACCAACCTGGGGAGAGCAACGGACTTGAACTCATGCTTCCTTCAGCCTGAGTGTCCAAGTTGCTCCTTCACACCTGACAGGGGGGAGTTTCCCTGGTTGGACGTAGCTCGTGGAAGGAACACGTTATTCCAACCAGTTCCTTTCCCCTCCATCAGGCGCCCCGGCTGGCCAGGGGGAGGCAGTTTAGAGACCAGGATTACTGCATGTTTTTTGTGAGGGTACCTACCTATAGGGGACACGGGGAGAACATGCAAACTCCACACAGGTATGTCCATATTATAACCATTCATTTTTTAGCTAGCCCCTCCTATAGTGTAGATTCTTGTCCTAACACAAACATTAAATGCCATTGACAATGAATGGAGCATTTACGTAATATGTAGACGAGCAAATCGTCTATTTTTATCCTACACAAAAATTAAATTCCCATTGACAATGAATGGAGAATAAGATGTACGATGAAAAGAGCGCCCCTCACTTCACACGGGTGTGATTTTAAATCCATGCCCTAGTTGATCATACTACAGCGTAACACAAAAGCATCAAAAGTAGCAGATCTGCAAGCTCAAAACGTGGCGCAAAGCGAGAGCTTGAAGATATGCTTAATTTGCTATTTTTGAATTTGAATCCTGAAAAGTAACAGTCTTGGACACGCAAGGCTTCCACCCGACAGAGACGACGTACCCTCTGAACCCATCCACCTGATACTCATTACACAAGCAGAGCGGATCGGCGGTGCGAGCACACAGATCTCCACTAATTGGGTCCCTGGCATGAATAAATTCTCACATTGAGGAAAAAGCAGGATTTGCTGGGTGCGTCATTCAGCAGGCCGCCCATATGCCACCCTGGCTAAATGATTACATCTATTGTCGGGGCTATAGTACGTGCTACGAGTGCTGAACCTTTTCTTTCTGGAAGAGGCCGAACGCAATTAGCCTGACGCGCTTGGCAGGGATCCGAGGATAACACAAAAAAAAGAAAAAGAAAACGGCTTTTAAAATGGAGCGCGGCTGCGATGGAAAGAAAACATCCATCGACTGCACCAAGCAAAAAACGAAGTAACAAGCAGTGGAAGGTGATATATTAGAAAAGAGATTCAAGGACGGGGTGTAGTTACTGTTATCCGCTTAAACCTAATAGGCCTATACTTGGTTGACCGGAGTGCCCCAGGGATTTGCATTAGGTCTGCTAGTATCTTGAGGTAAATATAGTGCATTTATATGGCTTTATCCATAGCATTGCATTCACCCATTCTCGCACGCGCACACACACACACACACACACACACACACACACACACACACACACACACACACACACACACACACACACACACACACACACACACACACACACACACACACACACACACACACACACACACACACACACACACACACACCATGCAAGGCACCAACATGCCCTGTACTGTGTTGTATTTGAATGCATTGTTCATTAGAACCTCTCGAATAAACAAAGAGTTTAATTAAATTGGCTTCTTTATTTTTATTACATTTTTGTTCAAAACATTAAACCCCTTTCTTGGGAACATTACTTCATATTCATGAGCATTACGCATATTATTTATCATAAATTTATATTCTAGTTAATAATTCTGCTCAGTAGAAGTTGAAAACAGTAGTACTTTTTAAAATAATTTGTAACTCGGCATACGCTCTCATAATTAGTTAAAGCAAGCAAACGCCTAATGCCAATGAAAAGGGAGGGCCAGTCTAACCTAATTCAAGCGAGACCAAACATAATTTCCTGCGAGAACTGTCATCTTTAACACTTTGACCCCATTCTGTAGGCCAAGCAAAGAGGTGTACGTTTTTTCACAGAACTGTTTCATCTCAGAAAACTGTCGTGCATTCACACATCTGCCAAGATCTATGGCTTTAAGGGCTTTTATATCTGCTATTTTTTGAATAGCAGATTAACAGTTGTAACATGCAGCATATTTATTATAATATCATCACTGTCTCAAATGTAGCTGTGAAAATGAAAAGTAGAGAAAATAGCTGATCTAAAAGCTCAAACAACGTGGCATGCCATGAGCTAGATCAGTTCATTTAGAAAGATTCTGAAAGTGTAAGTTACAGTTCACTCCAAAAATTACTTATTTTCTATCATATATTTGAGGATAGGCTGCTCACTGCTCATTGCTCATTGTGAACTCATTTGAGTTCACATTCCTGTGTCATAGACACAGCACAATATGCAGAACTGCCGTTTATGCCTCTGCTCTGCCTCCGCTCTGATGTCACTCACTTCAACTCTGCATTGTTGACCAAGCTTCTCAGTTTCCGGTCACGGCTGCTTCCATTTGTGAAAGCGGCCATTACACTCAGTCCCTCCATCGTAAACTTCTACTTCTCTTCAGAAGTGTTAATATTGTAACCTCGACACAGCATAACATCCAAAATGACCCCAGAACGTCTGTGTTCTGTTCACTCACGCGGATGCAGCCTAGATTGCGAGCAAACAGCCTCTTAAAATGCCATAAAGTGGGCGCCCGTCTTTCTGTGTTTCCTTATTTTGATTGGTCTATGGCCGATGACGTGGCACGTGCGTCGACACACTGCATTACATTGTCACACACGCGACACAACGAATGACAGAGCGGGACAGAGACAGGCAGAATACTTTTTTTACTTCAACTCTCCTCATACAGTACACACAGCACCGCCTCCAGCACACCACAGGCTACTCTGACAGCACACATATCCACAGGTCCATTTGCTTCCATCTCAAGCCAAAATGATCCCCCTGAACGCCACACCATTGGGCTCAACAAACCCTTCACTACACGGATGCCGCCGCATACCATTACCGAGCGGCGCTCCTGCTGACTTGACAACTCACACCACGTCCCCCCTTTCGATAGTCAGTCACTCATATTTGCTGTGCGGGTGGTGCTGGGTTCAACCAGTTTTTATAACTCAGACAGTGAGAGGTTATAACTCAGTGGATGCCAGACCACACGCGTACCACAGCTCCATACCCTCTGACTTCCATTAGCAACTCTGCTGCTTCTGAATGTCCCCACACTACTGGGAGGACACTACTGCGATCTTCAGTTAAAGTGTGAGCCAATGGAGTCGAAGTGCACCGTGGCACTGCCACGTGTGATCATCATGGATTTCTTATTAATCGAGGTGCATGCAATTTCATGTCATTGTCGTACTGTAGGCTGCTACAGCATGGAGTTGCATTTAGCTACACACACAAGTTCACAACATGCACTGCAACACGACATATTTCTAAACACTTGAACAGAGCACTCTACTATCCCCCCCCCCCCCCCCCCCCCCCCCCCCCACACACACACACACACACACACACACACACACACACACATATAGTCCTACTGGCTGCTCTGTGAAGGCAGCCAGTCATAATTGTGACCAATGACAAGCAGATTGGTTTGTCTGCAAAGCTGAAACGTATGTGTCCATCGCAAATGAGAATGGCCTACCTCTCTTTTTCTAGAGACTTAAATCAGTATAGTTCTCAAACCTGACTGTACAAATAAAAACAATGGACATAAGAGTCCCATTTGTACACTCAGAGTTACAGACCTGTAAAGGGTCCATTTGGTTCAATTTGTACACTCTCAAAGTTACCCCCCCCCAAGGAACCCTGCGAGTCCCTGGATCCCGCCTTTGAGAACCACTGTTTTAAATTAACACGGGCAGAAACCTGCTATCTCCATATTTCATCGTTTCATGTTTTATTTGTCTTCCCCCAGTAAATGAATGCCTTACATCATACAAGTTGTGAAACAAAAAAGTAGTGAATGAAGCATTGTGAGGTTAATATTGTAAATCGTCTATTTTCACAATTTCAAATTGTTTTTTTTAAAATACTAAATAATTATATGTAGTTTTGGACATGCACGGTTTCCCAGCCAACAGCAGCGACAATAGACATTATACTATGTATGCCTCCCTGCTGTATATTAAAGGACACATTCATTTAGGTTGATTATGAATGCTTTGCCATATACTGTAGGCAGGCCCTTATGGCGGTAACCACGGCAACACACCTTGACAGAAATCGTGTTTTTCGGAACGCCTGGGGGGAGGTGTGTGTGTGTGTGTGTGTGTGTGTGTGCATGTGCGTGTGATATGAATCTGCACTCATACTTGAATCATGCGACAGTCATGTCCCTGCTGTATGACTACAGCAGTACACTAGTAAAAACATCTTCATTTAAGACTCCACAGACTAACAAATCATCACTATCGGACATATACTGTAAAAATGTGTACCTCCACCACCATTATATATATATATATATATATATATATATTAATGGATACCAAACATCGTTGTACATTAGCGATGTCAACAATAGCCTTAAGTCTTACTAAGTTACTTCTATGCCACTTTATCTGCCGGCCTCGCCCAGGCTTTTACACTATTTCCCGTTGAAAACAAAATGCCTGTCGTCCCCGAAGTGGTTAAATATCAATGGCGGCTTGTTACGAAACAAACACTATTTCACTTACAGTATAAGGTTTATCAAACACAAACTGTGTCTGATAGCATTTTGGGTCAATATCAATAGACGTTGACCTTTAGAATGCCTCGTTTAAAAGTTAGCTAAAGGTAGTGTAAGTGATATTTGTTCAGTTAAAACAAACAGTGGCTATCGGCTTAGCATCGTGCTGTGCTGCACAGCCGCGCTGCTAGCCGCGATAATGCACTCCCTCTTCTGTAAACAAAGTTTCATTATGCTCAGGCAGAAATGAGCTGGCTTAGGGCGAATTAGCAACAACAACTCTGCCTGGTACCAGGGGAGATAATTATGGTTTGTCAGAAACAAAGACGGCAAGGAAAGGAAAGGAAAGGAAAGGAAAGGAAAGGAAAGGAAAGGAAAGGAAAGGAAAGGAAAGGAAAGAAAAGAAAAATGAACATTCTTTATCCACTGTTGAATTTACATCTTAGAACACGCTTGAATTAAACATTATTGTGGCTGTCGGGTGGAAACCTTGTTTGTACCCAAACTGTTACTTTTCAGGAAATGGGGTAAAAATAACCTGTTGTTACAATGGACCCAATGTATAGCTATTATTTAGTCACCAAGCTCTTGTTAAAACTTGCTGTTGGTTCACTATTTTTTAAACTCTCTCTCTCACACACACACACACGCACACGCACACGCACACGCACACACACACACACACACACACACACACACCTTTAACTTAAAGGGGGAGTGTCAAAGCCCGAGATTAACATTGCTGATAAGGTACATCACGTGGTCTGAATGAAAACAGTTTCAAACGACACGTGACTATATCTCAGGCTCTGACGTGACCTAGCATCTAGCCGAGCTGAGTGGCTAGCGCAGTAAAGGCTAGTGGTTTTGAGGTGGCCTTTTGCGTCATACTAGATGAAAGTGTAATAAAAAAAAAAAAATTATTGCTCGAAAAGCTTCCTTACAATGACATTGAGTTGACGTGTAGGTCTTAGGGTAAGCTGTTGCATAATCGCTATTTCGCACTCGGAGTTCCATGCTGCGGCAGAGAGCTGGGATGCAGCCCTGCTCACGTCCGTTTGTCCCCTCTCACCCCTGGGGCACAGCCTAGTGCGCACAAGGTATAGCCTCTGGTAGTCATGCAGGCTGCTCTCAGCCGGTCGGACTCTAAATGTGTGAAAATAAAATGTATATAACGTACTCAAATGTGTTAGTTTTACCAATATTGTTTGTTCATGTGAAATGTTTGTTTATGCATAATGAATTGATGAGAAGGCACATCAAAACGGGGAAATTGCCGTACTCTTTGAGTGTGTGTAAACGTATGTTTTCTCATGCCAATAAAGCCCTTTGAATTGAATTGAATTGAATTGAGTGTGACTCTGTACCAAATAATAAATTGCCTCAACTGATCGTCTGACCTGTCCTAGATTATAAGCCATGAAAATATTCTGCATTCTTTCCCATTCTGCAGCAAGGGGCGATATAATGCTGTGATTCATTCCACTTTACTGACCGTTTCATTGCCTATATGTCCGATTGTCCGTCATGAGTGACTATACTCGTCGCCATAATATAAGAAAATGTGTGCTGTAACTGCAGACCCGAATAGTTCTGATGATCCTCATGGGGGCTATCCGCAGCCCCGCCTCCCCCCCCCCAGCGGTGAAAAAAAAGAAGTTGATGTTTTCTCGCGTTTACGCTGATATAATGACGTGAAGCTAGCGGAAAGGCATTTACGTGGATTTCATGTGTCCCGACCTAGAATGCCTGTGATCAGAGGCGGAAAGTTCTTATAACGGCAGGGGGTTCAAGCAGCCCCCCCCAAAAAACGAGTTTTGTTTTTTCGAACAAAAGCCACCTTATTAGCATTTGAATGCGGCATGCGCGGCGGCCCAACACCTATCTTGTAATGTAACCCCTCGTAAAGGTATGTGTGACTACGTGCATGACAACATGACCACTGGGGAGGGGGAATTTCAGTGGACAGTCAGTGGGTGCATAATTTACTGCAGTGCATATAGATATATTTTGCCAAAATGCAGTGGGTTCAGTCGCGCCTTTGCCAAAATGCCAGGGGGTTCAATCGCGCCTCTGAACCCACGGAGTTTCCGCCACTGCCTGTGATCATTTAATTATACTTCGTACTAGTCTATATATATATGATATATAAATGCCGAGTGCACTTGCATGCCTATGCATGCATTCTAGAGGCAAGTCCCACAAGGAAACTGCCCCTGCAAGCGACACCTTTTTATTTATTTATTAGGATATTTCTATAGCATGCGCGATTGCGCTGCTCACTTGACAGCCTTCTCTAGGCTACTCGCAGTGCAACGCGTTGTGAGCTTGTAGATCGGCTCCCGTGGACTCGCGGTGCATGTTAAAAAACAAACTCACAATTATAATAAGAACATAGGCCTACACTTATCTGCATTCTGCACTGTACGAATCCAACGTTGTTTAGTGTTGTTTAGTGAGTCAGTTCTCTGACTGTCGGTGTGTGTGTGTGTGTGTGTGTGTGTGTGTGTGTGTGTGTGTATGGAGGGGTATAATATTTGATATACATAAAATGATCACCCATACAAGTTGATCATTATAGCCTAAATAACGCTATGTCAAGTTTCATCATACTTCTGGTGGCTATTTGGAGAGCTCCAAGTTGTGCATGGAGAGAGAGAGAGACCGCCCCCCCATATCGGTGTGTGTGTGTGAGAGAGAGAGAGAGAGAGAGAGAGAGAGAGAGAGAGAGAGAGAGAGAGAGAGAGAGAGAGAGAGAGAGACAGAGAGTGTGTGTGTGTGTGTGTGTGTGTGTGTGTGTGTGTGTGTGTGTGTGAGAGAGAGAGACAGAGAGAGAGAGAGAGAGGGGCGGACACAGGTTAGGCCGGCCGCTAGAGTAGTCACAAGCAGTGATAACGTTACGTGAAGCTCCAGGGCTCCGTGAGCCCTGTTCAGCACTTAGCCGGCTGAGGGCGTGTCAGCGGGGGGAGACAGATAAGACAAGATAGGTACGATGGAACCCGTCACGCGAAATTGCGATTATGCAACAGTTCACCCTAAAACTTACACGTCAACTCAATATCATTCTAACGAGATTTTCGAGCAAAAAAATTAATTTTTCCACCAAACTTTTACCCAGCTATGAAGCTAAAAGTGACCTCAAAACCACTAGCATGAGTTGATAGCCACCAGGAACGCTAACTCGCAGAGCCCAGAGCTATGCCCAGAGCCGCTCTGACATTTAGACCAGATACAAGATCAATTTTATTGGTCAAATTGAGCTGGCCCGTAAGTACGTCACAATCTAGATGCTAGCGTTAATAGCCTTAATAGCTTCCCGAGGGGCGTGTCATCCCCGCTTTAACTTCAGAAGTAGCTAAAACAAATGTAGTATGGCACTGGTTTACAAAAAACAACACCCCCACCCATCCCCAAGGACCCCTTAGGGTCCCCAGACCCCACTTTTGAGAGCCACTGCTCTAGACTACATTAAAAAAACTATTAAAAAACAGGTCTGTGGATGAATTGCTTTTTTTCCTTTTCATATTATTCTTTAACGTTCACCCGGTGTCTTGAGACGACGTTGACACAATAACGGCACCGTGGCGCGGTCCAATAATGAAAGGCGTTTTTATAAAAGTCAGCGTTATAGTCATATTTAATTTGAGTTTCTTTGAATATGGCTTGCAAATATCACGACCTTCAAGAAACAAGCGGCCCGGCGCTTACAAAAGTGCTACGGCTGCCTCTCGCCTCGCCTAGCATCAATTAAAATGTGTAAGCTGCTTTTAAGCTGCGGTGCTCCAAAAGCCTTCTCTGAGACGCATAGTAATGACCTCATTACTGGATATGGATGCTCAGGCATTGTGTGGGGGAGATAGGATGCAACATTGTTTATTATTAAAAAAAACTTGGTTATGTTTTCCTCAGAGGACTCCAAAAAGGTGCACGAAGGTGTGCAATGGAGTGTACAGCTTTCTTTAAACACCATGGGGTGCATACTTAGTTTAGAGTATTCATTGGTTAGAAATAAGGTTGTGTGATCGGAGCTGAAAAAGAAAAGAAAAACATAAATAATGTACATGTAAAGTAATGCACTTGAACGCTAGCATCCCTATTCTGGGGGTACAATTTACCCCGATCCACATGCAGCGCGATGCAATGTGAACTTGTAGACTGGCTATTTTCTGTGGAGCTAAAGGTCACGTTATATCTGAAAAATACACATAAACACAAATCCGACACTGATGGATGAAGCAAGTATACGAAGCTATCTATCTAGGCCCTATCTTGCATCAGAGACACTAAATCCGTAATTTGGGCATTTAGCATTGCGTTAAGAGACGTTCCCCCATAAAAATTGTTATCTTGTACCCCAGCCTAAATCCCTAAAACATTATGCATATACTGTAGGTGTGGTTTGGGCGTTACAATAATGAAACCAATCACGGTGCCATTGCCTTTGCACAACCCATTATTCATTACCATATTCATATGCTGCCTTTGAATACATTTATATTTGATAAAAATATCGGGATTTTATTGTCTCTATGAAACGGTATCAAGCGAAAAGCAAAGTTTGGATTAATTAAACAGACTTGCGATGAACTGAGGCGAAATAACATTGGATATCACACCCATTGCTTCCTTACCTATAGCCTTTCAATAATGTGCAGCTCCAACTCAGGAGCGCCTTCTTCTATCAAACAGAATTCGCATTGCGGGTGGTTTGAGGAGGCACTTTCCGCTGTCCTAAACCTGTGTGGGCTACATGGCAATTTCAAGGAAAGCACATCAACACGCCTATTTGGCCACAAAACGCGTTGCAGTGTTATGTGTTTTCAGCTTGTAGATCTGCGATTTGGCTCACTCGCTTGGAATCCTTAAGTGTTTTTGGTTTTTTTGTATGTATTTCGTTTATTTATGTTATCTTTATGAACTTAAATACAAATACATTGGACATAAAAACATCAATCAATAATATATCAGTATTCCGCATTAAGTGAAGGTGTGGTTCCCACTTTGCGAACCAGTGGGCTCTCGGTTAGGGTTTTGGTTAGGCATAGTGCAACATCGGTTGGGGTGGTGACCCGTCATGTTGCAATGTTGACGTTTTAGGGCTACTGACACCATGGAGTTAGAACATGTTGCCTTTGAATGTACTGTATGTACTAGGGCGCGACACTGCTGTATAGCTAAAAGCATACAGTAGACCTATTTTTTGAGAATTTTGACCTAAAATGACATGCCCTATAGGGACTTGAGGCTTTATAAAGGTAAAATAAGCCAGTCACTCCTTGCAAAAATGTAAACTAGGTTGTAAGAGAAGCAGGTGGGGCTTGTCGCAGGCTCCGTACTACATGCAATATTTTGCAAATTGGCATCTTGCAAGGTAGACGAAAAGTCAGTTCTGTCAAGGGCACGGGGATTTCTCCTACAAATGAATTGTATCAACTCCTCCTAGTCGGTTTGAAAGACTCAGCAGTTATGGAAACAAAACAAAACAAAAATCACTACCCTTGGTTTTCCGATTGAGAAAGGCCTTGAAATGTAGTGTATATAATCACCCAGAAAGTCTACAGATTTCCTGCTCTCCGGCATGGAGTTGACCTCTTAATTCAATTCTGACTTTCTGAGACCAGTAAACTTTTATCTCTGGGTTGCCTGGGATATGTACATTTGTACGTTTTTTTCTTTTTCTTTGCCCAATCGGTATGTTAGAGTATGCCACTTTGCGGTGGTTGTATTTCATCTCCTTGTTCTTCTATTGAGACAATTCGATCCTTGGTGAAATTATGACCTTTGACACTATTCACCATGGCGGCCATTAAGTTAATGAAATGTCACCATTGCCACCCCTTCAATGCAAAATGCCTGGTCTATACACATTTTGATATGATGGTCAAGATTCAATCTGTTAGCTCAGTGGTCAATGGCAGCACTTATGCAGGAACCTGATTTTAAATCAAGAGAAAATGTACATGGTGCAGCTTTAACTCTGAGAGCGTACATATGGAACCAAATGGACCCATACGTGTCCATTTAGATCCCCTTCTGGTCCCTAGATCGAAGGTTTGTTCACATGGAGTCATTTAGCTACCAATCACTGCGTTAATTTAACTTTGAGCATGCATAAATGTAAATGGACAATTATGGTCATTTGCATGCAATCAGATTTACAAATGGATACATTACAGTCTAATTAGATTAAGTTAGATTAAATAAAATTAGATTCGATGCAGAACACTTGAAACTGTGTGAGTACTTATTAGGTTTGTCCCTATTCAGCATAAATCAATGGCTTTTAACAGAGTGTCAGGAAATGTGAGCTTTGTGGCTGTTGAGGCGTTCATCCGATTTATCCATTTCATCACATTCTTGGCTTTTCTCATGCTCCAATACGATCCTTTTCTCATGCTCCAATACGATCCTTTTAGAAGTTGGAACATCACGACAAAAAGCAGCGGTGAGGTGAGGTTCTTTTAGTACTCCACTGCATCTCTGAGGCAATCATTGTACTTTTTACTTCAATCCACTTTAGTTAAAAGTTACTTTCCTGATTCAGACTATTATTCTGAAACATATTGAACCACTTAGGCCCTGCTTTGTACAAATTCGTTTGACACATTTCAATACTTTTATACTTTTACCAAAGTCTTAGTCTTCTTCTTAGTCTTAGTCTTAGAGGATTTCGAAGTGATTCTCCACCGGGCGAAGAAAACTCATTTCAGCCGCTTGTATTCGCGACCTTATTCTTTCGTCATGATCCACACTTCATGACCATAGGTGAGAGTAGGAACGAAGAGTGCTCGGTAGACAGAGAGCTTTGCCTTCTGGCTCAACTCTCTTTTCGTCACAACAGTGCGGTACAGCGACTGCAATACCGCCCCTGCCGCTCCGATTCTCTGGCTGATCTCCTTCTCCGTCCTCCCCTCACTTGTGAACAAGAGTGCTGTCCATGGTGCTGAGGCCTAGTTATGTGTATATGTGGGTGATGTCCATGGAGCTGAAGCCTAGTCATGTGTATATGTGGGTGCTGTCCATGGTGCTGAAGCCTAGTTATGTGTATATGTGGGTGCTGTCCATGGTGCTGAAGCCTAGGTATGTGTATATGTGGGTGCTGTCCATGGTGCTGAAGCCTAGGTATGTGTATATGTGGGTGCTGTCCATGGTGCTGAAGCCTAGGTATGTGTATATGTGGGTGCTGTCCATGGTGCTGAAGCCTAGGTATGTGTATATGTGGGTGCTGTCCATGGTGCTGAAGCCTAGTTATGTGTATATGTGGGTGCTGTCCATGGTGCTGAAGCCTAGGTATGTGTATATGTGGGTGCTGTCCATGGTGCTGAAGCCTAGGTATGTGTATATGTGGGTACATAGCAGTGACTCTGGCCTGTGGTCCGGGGACTACTTGTGGGCCATGATGATATGTGGACAGTAGGGCATTAAGCAACTAGTCGACTATTCAACTAGTCGACTAGTAAATCCACTAGTTGACCTTGTTGGTACTAGTTGACTAGTTTTTTCCGCCCGATTTTGTAGGCCTCAAGATCAGGTAGATTATAGTTATAGTCACCAATGTACAGTTTTTAAATGTACAAATATTTATTTCCCCCCCCCAAAAAACTAGGCAACTAGTCAACTAGTAAAAATGACTAGAAGTGAATGCCCTAGTGGACAGTAACCAAAACATAGCAGATCTTACAAGCTTGTAGATATGCTATGTTTGGCGAAGACATTTGGTGTAGATGGAAAAAGTACTGTTGTAATTTAAGTCCAGTTCTCTAAGAGTAAGGGTTCAAGTGGTTAAGTATAAAAATGCAGGAGGGGTTCAGCTGCTGGTTGTTTGATTAACAGGCATAACAGAGACTGTAGGCTAACCACACAGCGTGCCTCAGAATGTTCTTAGTGAATCTATTGTGCATCAGGTTGTTTAAACCAAGCCTTGTGGCTCAGCCTGTATCTGTCGTTATTCACCAAGGAAATACATTGGCATCAAAGAGGGCTGATTTTTGTATAGTGGAGCGCGGTGAGAGTTCCTGTTTACACACGCAGAGTGGTAGTGTCATCTGGGAGCTTTCAAAATGCAACCCCGAGGGCACTAAACATCCCAGAGGGGAGATTCAGCATGTTGAGAGGCGCTGAAACTACATTTTATCAGACTATTTGACTCTGCTGACTGAGGGGCAGATTGTTGCTCCATGCAGTAGGGCTTTAAGCAACTAGTCGACTATTCAACTATAGTTGACTAGTACAGTTATTCCCAACCTGTGTGCTGCAGCACTTTAGTGTGCCGTCTGAAATGTCAAGGTGTGCCGGCAAAGAAATATCACTCCACTACTTTTACTTGTATCACTCCACTACTTTTATCACTCCACTACTTTTACCACAAATATTTCACTATTTTCTTGACGAAAGATATTTGAAAACTTTAGTTACATGTTATTTTGTAGATTTAGAATAATGTTACAAAACATGCATGAACCAATTAAATCCTATACATTGTCTATTAGAAAATAGCAGATCTTTGCAACGTGACACGTCTTCATGTCTCGTAGATCTGCTACTGTTTTTTCTGCTACCAATTGTAGTGAAGTGATGAAGTGATTCTTTAGATTAGATTAGATTAAATGTATTGTCACTGCACAGAGTATATACAAATACTTTGACAATGAAATGAATAGTGGCATCTAGCCAGAGTGCAATACAGTAATGCAGTAATGAGATGATGGCAATCATTTTGCACATTTACTCAATTAAAATCCAGACTTTTACTAATAGAGCATTGCTTTGTTGTGGTATTGCACCTTTATCGGAATATTATAGTATAGTATTTCTCTCCCCATGTTGTTCAAACATGGCTGCACAGCTGGTTTTGTCTTGTCGTGCGGTGAAAGGGGGAGGGGGTTCTTGTTTCTTTAGGGGGCTACACATGCACAGACGCCACAACATAATTAACTCCCCCCGGTCTTATCGCCGAAACGGGAGCGGCCGAGTGAACGCTTTATCGATTGTGAATCAGACTTCAGTCATTAAGGGGAGCTGTACGTGGAGGAAGGTGACGGGAGAGATTAAATGGATCTTTTTAGCCGCTTAAAGTCTCAGAGAAACGGACCTGAGTTGCAACTGTACTCGGTCTGGAGTCCTTTTTTCCCCCTTCTACACCAAATACAGCACCAAAAAGAGCTATATCTGAAAGCTGACAAGGCGTAGATCGTCTATTTTTTTCGAATGTTCCCCCCAGAACAGGGATGCTGTTCTTCACGTAGCCTGGCATGGCCAGACTAATATCACTGCATAGATATTAGTCTGGAACTTCGGTGTGGAAGATTTATTTCCAAGGGACGGTTACAAACATGACTCCAATGTCACAGCAAATAAGTGTCCTCATTTACGTGGTCTTTCACAGCATGCATGCAGGCCTCAGGTTACCCTGCATGTTTCAACATTCACCTTAAAACCAAGGACTGAGAAGAAGAGACTGCTGCTGTGATCAAAATGCTGTCCAAGAAATGAAAGTTTGTCGAGGAAAATCAGGAGAGATCACTATTTTATTCTATTAATTCAAGGGCAAGCCTACTGATTTCAAATCAATTGTACAAAGGATTGCAAGGGCAAACGACGACGTTACGAGACGCACAAAGACAAATATGGCCAGTATGCAGGAGAATGCAGAACGAAAAAAAGATAGATGGCCTTGAAGCAGCTCTCAAAAGACAACAATCCCTGTCAAAGCCAGTTACATTATTGCCAATAATAAGGAGCCCCCACCGGGAGGACGCTCTGTGCCCTCCCGGTGGAGGCTCCTCACTGGCATGTCAGTCAGTAAAAAGCAGTGACAACACACTACATGTATGTAACTAAAACCCATAAATAATGGGGAGAAAAATGGGTGAAAAGCAAAGAAGCAAGCAACAAATTACTAGATTGGGTCCATTGGAACAACAGGTTATTTTTTGTCCATTTACTTAAAAGTAACCGTTTTGGAAGAAAGAAATAATATCCACCCGACAGAAACCAAATACTAATTATTAAATATTATTTAGAAAAACTACTAGAATACTGAAACAACGTAACTAATTAAGCACTCGACACTTTTTTGTGCGGTACCATGTCAAGGGCACTCATTACTGTCGGGTAGAGACCTCCCATCTCCATATATTAACTTATATTAGCATCTACAAGCTCGAAACGCGGCGCGAAGCTTTTCAATTTAAATCCTGAAAGGTAACAGTTTCGGACATATGAGGTTTCCACCCGACAGAGACAATATCTAATCTCATCTGGGCCTCGTGGGAGGCCTCTCTTATTAGCGCTCATATTGCTGCAATCGATCATTACGGGATGTTATTAGGAAGTGTGTGCTGTGTTTAATAACTTGCGAACGGTCTGCTTGGTTTTCACACCTCAGCAGTGTGTTGCTGTGTTTGCAGGTCATGTGTGTATTAATGGTATACTGTACAATTTAGGCATTTAGCATACTGTGACGTCCTGAATGCTCGTTTAAAGAAGGGATTCTCAACCCCTTTTTTTTTTGCTGCCAGTTTGCGAGAGAAACAAGCAACCAGGTTTATGAAAACAAGCTCAAAAGAAATGTCTATATCAGTGGTGATCAAAGTGGGGTCCGGGAACCCCCAGGGGTCATGCGGGTAAGCTCATAGTGCATACAAAAGTAAAAGAATATATATAATTATAAGAAAGCGGCCAAATACAAATAGCCTAATTGTGATTAGGTGATTATGTAATAATTTCGTGCCAGTAATAATGGACAGACACACCCTTGAGTGTAATAGTGCTTAATTAACATTCTTCATTCTATACAAGAATGGTCAAAATAAGGTTTTTCAATCACACACAAAAACATTTTGGATTGAAGATTTAATTCTCAGACTTAAATCAATTCTCTTGCAGGGAGAGTATAGGTGTCAATGTTATCAGTGTCCACTCCGAAATTCTGTTTCTTTCAATAACCCCCCTGGCCCCTCTGTGTCATAACCTTATTTCCACCCAGACATTCCCACTGGTATGGGCTTCTATATGACTTTGTTCATTATAGCCTAACCATCATTCCCTTTGTGCACTGTCCTCATCTGGCTCTCCTAGCTTTGAGAGAGAAAGGCACAAAGGAACAATATTGGTGGTAATTTTACTTGTACTTTACTTGAGCATTTCAATTTGTCTACACTTTATACGGGTCCTTGGTAGGGATGGAGCTCGTTCTTTTATTTTATTTTATAAGGAGCATCTTAACGATCAGGCTAATCAAGCTGGGTTGTTATCGAGGCCACTATCGAGCATTTTCTATTATTTTGTGGAAAGACGGGAGACAACATAAAAGTATATATTTCTTATTATGGCCTTCAAATATATACTTTTCTAACAGACAGAAGGCAATTTAACTTTTTACTTTTGGAAAATAATATTGAAGAAACTGTTAACTGGTTAATATGTGTAACGTCACTTTAAAAGTGTAATTTTGTTAACCTGGACATACCTGGTTGTCACTTATCAATAAAACAAAAATGTGCCAGCTGTGTGATTTATTTCTTGATCGCCTCTTGTGTTGCTTGTTTAAACATGATGACGTCTTGGGCCACTCTGCTCGATAACAGGCTTGATAAGTCCAAAGCTTATTGATACCGTGTACTCAATAAGCTTGTTCGGGGTTTTTCTTTTTCGGGTATCAGGTATCGAGCTCCATCCCTAGTCCTTTACTTGGGGAGGATCCATCCAGGGGGTCCCCACCCAGCTTAAATAGTTCACAGTGTCACACATCTACAAACTTTGGATTTTGCAACACATCTCCTCTTGAGCTCAAAACGTTTTCAGATGGAGGTCCACAGCCAAATACATTATACATTTGGGGGTCCTTGACACAAAAAAGGTTTGAGATTCCACTGCTCTACTTCTACTCAACTACACACTGTGGTATAACTACCTACTTTTACCTATAAGACCAAGATTTTTAGAATGTCTTCCACCTTTTCTTGCTTCTCGCTATCGGCTGAAAAGCTTGTGAAAAAATATGAAATGGAAAGAAATCAAGTGAAGTGCTTCGGCAGGCGAGTAAAAGTGAACTGTCCATACGCCCTCCGTGGCAGGCCGTCCCTCCTCTCAGTGACATGTGACAATGCACCTGGCTCTGTTGTAATTAGCCAAATTAATTAAGGCCCCTCTCAAAGTCCCCTAGTAGCGTACCTCTGCGCCATCTGCCCTGCTGAAGCCACCCCCCCCCACACACACACACACACACACACACACACACACACACACACCGTGAGACCTAGCCAATGCGATCAATTAGGATGAATCCCTTTACACGTGTGCACTGTAACATCATCTGAATCAAAGACATTCTCATTCCACGCCACAGCTATGGGGGGGCAAAGGCAGCCGGGAATTATCTAGTTTATGGATTGCAAAAAAATGCGCAGGCAACATTGAGTCTATAGTACCGAAGTCATGACGTCACTCCCTGACGGCCAAGCTACACCAGGCTTTTCTCGTGCGTTTACTCTAAACGCGCGGACCGTGCGTGCGTAAGCCAAATGCCCTGGCTACATCGATCTGTCAGACGCGTGGCAGATTTGTGCAGGACCTTCCGGGAGGATATATAGATACGCGCGCATGGGGGCATACGCACGTAAAAAAAATTGAACCGATCCTATTTTTAGAGCATGCGTAGGATGGCCCGCGATATCCGTGCGTCTGGTGTAGCTGGTATCATTGACATATATTGGTCCTATCCAAACGCACTGTACGCGCGCAGTAAACGCATACGCACACACGCAAAATTGCCTGGTGTAGCTTGGCCGTCATCCCCTGGTTCACGTATAAGTAATTAGAATCGTCTCATGTAAGAACTGTGGTTCAAGAATAAAGAAACTGTCCCGGCGATATTGTCACTCTGTGACCGTCAGTCACTCAAATTTGATACTGTCCATTTCTGGCGAAAAGTGTATTAATGTGGGCGGTGATAATGTTAGCGATTTCTCCCTGTCAGTATATGTTTCATATCCATATCAAGCTGCCGGGATCATTGGTCATTTTCGGAACACAGTTCTTATATGACCCGTTATTGTCTATGGGAATGATTTACATACAGTAGTGATTGACACACTGTGAGCTTGTAGATCTGCTATTTTCAGCATGCAACCAAGCATAACATGACTTGTCTTTTAGTTCTCTCTTCTCCACTATAGTCCCTCCCTAACATTTTAGTCTAGTTTTTATTTGTTGACAAAATTGCCAATATACAGTATTTAGTTTTAGTCATCATAACTTTAAAAGGTAGTCGACATATACTTTCCAGTCGATGAAATTAAAACTAATAAAAGCATTGGAAAATGGAAATACTCAAGGAAAGTAAAAATAGATAGTAACTTTCCAAACAGTGCTGGCTGTGACACCATTGGAGTTGACCTGGAATACTTTTGGCCTGCCTGGCAGTATGGTGTTTTTTGTCACAGAGCGCTGCATGCGGCAGTGCAGTGTTCCTATAGGCACCTCCAGGCTCAGTCTCCGTAGCCCGTCATCACTCTGCACTCTGCACGGGTGCAATGTGACCTGGATAATAAGGAAACCGGAGGATACTGAGCTAATGTGGGGCGGCACACAGCACATTGTATCCGTAGTGGGCTATTCAGAAATGGCAGATATACAAGCTCATAGAGCTCGTATGAACTTGTAGATATGCTATTATTGAAAATGTGTGAAAATGTGTGCAAATCTTTGAAAATATTGTATAAACAATTAAACAAAAACACTGCTTCCGGGGGAGGAGGTCCCTATGTTAATATATTTAAAGTAAAACCATAGCACCACCATTAGTCTTTTCATGTCGCGCACCCCCTAGAAGGCGCTCGCGCACCACAAGGGGTGCACGCACCACAGTTTGGGAACCACTGGGTTACAGCAAGGCGCTTGGTAGAGATGGTATGCAGTGGACAATGTACTTCAAAGTCTAAGTATAAATACTCCTGGTCAAAAATTAACTCCACAAGTTAAGGTTGGTCCAGGTTAAAGTATTCAAATGCACAACATACCTTAAACTTTCATTTTAATTTCAATGAATTGCTGTATTAAATGTTTGACATTTCGCCCAAAAAAATATCACAGCTCTCAAGCTTGCAAGTTGTGAGCTTGTAGAGATGCTATTTATACTACTTGAAATAGGGTTAATTCCTGATACCCATAATGTAATGGAGTCAAAAGTAAAGTATGTGTCTTGGAAATGTACTGTAGTGGATGGAAGTCATCCAAAACATACAAACGGTGTAGTACTCAAGTGAATGTACTTGCACCAAGACAGTATAAACAATGAACAACGTACAGTACTACACTGCAGTTTATTTAGAACTTAACTTAAGAAAATACAATATTTCTGTCCAATCTGTAAGGTAGAGTCACGGTTCTCTCTTTTTGTTGTAGTTGGTTTCTGTCTATGACTATGACATGGGTCTGAATGATTTTTATTGAAACGTTTTTAACACAAATATAGTTCCAATGGCATCTATTATCAGTGTTGCAAGGATGGGGAGGTACTGCTAGAGTAACGATCCATTAATTTGTGATCTGGTGCGAAGATACACTAGGTAGGTACACACACTAGTCCAACTGCTCCATGCAGCACGTTGGAGAACAGCCGATAAACATGGTAGCAATTCAACGCGTTTTAGGGATGTACAAAATGTTCATGACGATATGCTGCAGACAGTTCCGAATCAGAATGGAGACAAAAAGCAAATCATGGAAAAGAGGGAAACAGGAGGTTACCGTGTACTGTACTGTTCTGTACTGCATGTGTGAATGTACTGGGTCAACACTGCATGCTTCTCATTCTTGGCAGCAGTAGAGTACAGTCGCAAGTCGCTGCTGTCGAGCAGAAATCTCAACATTTTATGCATTTTCATAAATTAGTGCGCGCCTACTTTGTCGTACTAAACAGTCTCGCACAAAAGTAGCGAAAATAGTCGTTAAGTGTCTCTGTGGGCTTTATACTTATTTAACACACACAAACACATTGACAAGAGCTGGTGACTAAATTATAACTGCATCGGAACACACGTTCTTCATGTACAATATGTCCTGAAAAGTCACAGTTTTGGATATTACTATCTTTCCCCCTGACGTCGATTGAAGAACACCGCTGTCAATGTCACCGCGAGTCAAGCGAAGCAGTAATCTGTCCGCAGACATCTTGCATCTCGGAGGAAAGCCTTGACCTGGGCCCGGCACGCCGTCCGTTGTGCCCGTGGGGCCCGGCTGTTGCTGTTTATTTCTTTTTTTGGTCGTTGGCTCAAAGGTATAAGCGTAAACGCACGCGCACGTGCACACACAGGTCTGCGGGCACACACACACACACACACACACACACTAACACACACACACACACACACACACACAGAGACAGACGCCTGGATGTCGCTTCCTACTCCCTCGGATCACAAAGTTCAATTAATTTCACAGTCGGCGAAGCCCGCAGACCTTTCCTTGCCGAGGCCTGGTGGTTGTGTGGAACCCAAAGAGATGAAAAGAACGTGATCCACCCCTGAGCTGCCGTTCGCCAACCCACCCGCCTCACCAGTGGTGGACAGTATAAGTAGATTTACTTAAAGGATGACTTGACCCATTTTCAACATATCTTCATATAATTGGTCCTCTATAGCTAAAATATATAAAGAATCTACCCTGTCCTTATCTCATAAGAGGGACACTTCAGAAACCCGCCTACCAGTCATATCATCTTTTTTCCATTATAGGTTGGTCAAGCGGGAGATCCCGCGAGACCGACCAACATCCTGCGGAGCCGACCAACATCCTGCGGAGCCGACCAACATTCCGCGAGACCGACCGACAATGTCAGTTGGCATTTTGATATCGCTGTCTCTCATAAAGCCTATACAGTTCAAAGACAAACATTGCACTTTTGACTCCAGTACATTTCTAGGAAAAGGAAAAAGCACATTTATGAATGAATGCAGAGCTAGCCGATCTGCAAGTACTCCCCTCCCCAACTCCATATGAGTCTACAATTATATTTGTTGCTCTCTCTCTCTCTCTCCCTCTCCCCTGTGTTGTCAGGCAGGTCTGTCAGCGTTGGCATATCTTTCCAGGACGACACACGGGGGACAAGGCTTATACAAGTCCTATCATCTACCCCTCTCTCTCCACACACACACAATGTGTGCTCTACTGGCCACTTTAGCTGTTTCAGCGACGCGCACGCGCACACACACACACACACACACACACACACACACACACACACACACACACACACACACACACACACACACACACACACACACACACACACACACACAGACTTCTTCTGTTCCCTGGCACAAAACATTGTGGGGTGTCAAAACACATGTCTTAATTGTCTTGTTTGGTTTTTTTGGGGAGGGGGGGGGGGGTCCTCCTTTGCACGAACAAGTTTGAGAACTACTGATTTAGAACACATTTGTAGAATCAGGTTTTAATGGGTTAAAGCCTGGGTTTATCGGTGTGATTATTTGCATCACTGCACTTTGGGCTTCGCAGGGCAGTATAAGACTATGCATTCCGTAGAGCAGCTCTCTCCTGCAATTAAGTATTCATTGTGGGTGGTGGTTACAGGCTGCCGGTGTCCTCTCACTCCGGCTGCGTGTGCTGACAGAAGCATTTCTGTGTCCAGTCCACTGACCCGTCCTTGCTCTCCTCTCATAATAGATATTGACAGCCGGGGTGGACATAATGCTAATCTGCCTGCTAACAAGGCTATGATAGAAGACAGTACAGAAAGCCTACTGGCCAGGCAGGAAGCACCATTGACTCGCATGCAGGCAAAAACTGGAATCCGGAAGTTCGGTGAAATACATTGGAGTCGATGAGAGCTGTCTGGACCAGCTCCCGAACAAACGATATTTCGGAACAACTGCGTTTGTCGCTTAATCGGTTCAAGGATATAAAAGAAGACAGGTTGTTTTCTAATCACTTGTCCACGGCGCTGTATCATTTTTAATGAGTGGCATGGATGGACAGTCTCGTCATACTTGCATGTCATGCATTGACATGTTGAAAAGCAACACAGAAGCAAACAATATGTCTTATTCTATTTTCCTCGACCAAGTCTTTTATAAGGTTCTCAATCATTCATAAGTTTGTCTACCTTGCCCTCTTTGACTGCAATGCATTCCATCGAACATCCTGGCTGCAGTTTGCCACCCAGTACGACAAATCTGACTGCTGGAATTGCTGCATAGCGGAATTGACGTAGTTGACCTATGACCTGCCACTGGCACCTAGCCAGTGGAGCCAGGTGGAGTGTGGCTCCTGCTGCCAACTATTGTCCGCTGCCCCAATTTTTGGAACACAGTTCTTAAATGACGCAATCTAAGACTTGCCAATGGGAATTCCGATACAAAAGATAACTTTGTGACCCAGGGTTATAGTGGGAGTGATGTCAGGACTCTATACAACAGAACTGGCCTGGAGGACTGGCGCTTATTGTGAAGATCAGATATATTATATTGATATATCAACGGCACGATAGCGCGAGGTAACACAATCCAAACCTCTGCCAAAGTGTAATTTAGCTTTAAAGGGATCCAACTCAATTGCACCCAAAAAACCTGAACTCCAGTAGATTTTCTGTGGTTTTCTGGCTCAAACAAGTGCTCTGATTTCCCTGTGGACTGTGATGTATAAGAGTCCACAAATCCCATATATGACGTACCAATTTGCTAGCAGATGTCACTGTTGAGGCCTGATTGCCTGTTTTCATTGCAGCTCAAAAGGCTTCAGAACACACTGCAGAAAACCCCAGACCACAGAAGATCCACTGAATGTTCAAAGTTCAGATTGTGTGGGTGTAATTGAAGTTATACAACCTAAAAGAAAAACAAAAAATACAAATAAATGAAAATGAATGCCATGCAACCTTTAAGCCCAATTAAGCTTACTAGCTCTGTACTTGGACCGTTTATTTCCCCCACTCACACCAAATCTCTTCACTGAATGTTCCTTCCCCTAATGTTCCACCACATGATGTGGATGCTGGAGGGGTTCAAGTGGTTAAATGATTGAAAATGTTTGATCATTTATACGGACAAAATACGGAAATAGTGCTGCAAAGCTGACATTTGAATTCATGGTTAGATATTTAATGATATTCTGAAGTGGCTGACACCAACACAAGCCCGCTATACGTGCTACTAGCCCTTGATAGGAAGATGGAGGGGGGTGCACACATAGGCCCGAGTTCCAATTTGAGATAAAAGCCTATTTGGGGAAGAATATGCAATGCATGCATGAAAGATAGGGCCGGGCAACGACCCATCAGAATTCTGATGGGTATGTAAAGTCACACACGCACGGACATACCCACACGCACGGACATACCCACACACACGGAATTACCCATGCACGCAGGCAGGCACACACACACACACACACACACACACACACACACACACACACACACACACACACACACACACACACACACACACACACACACACACACACACACACACACACACACACACACACACACACACACACACACACACACACACACACACACACACACTTTACACTCCGGCCAGAAAGGCCAGATCTCTTTTGGATGTGATTTCAGTGTACCACAAACTAGCACAACAGCACTGCATAATGCATGAGGAGAAGGCGGATCCAGACAGATATAGGAGGATATGGTCGCAGTTGGGCAGAAACCCAGAAACCTTGTATAGTATCTGCACATTTCAACTTTTAAGTTGTTGTTGTATACAGTACTTTGCCATAGGACAGTATTATGCAATATAATATTTAAAAAAAAAATATATATAGCAAATCTGTGCTGCAAGCTTATACAGCTGTGAGCGTGCAGATTGTCTATTTTCACGATTTTGGAAAAAAATATTTGAAATATTTTGTCTATAATGGCATGCCCAGAATAGGGAACCATAGTTCGGCAATTTTCACCACAATTGGCCCCAGAATATGGACCTTTTAGGTTGAGGTGGTTAACAGGATGCATTGGCCCCAGAATATGGACCTTTTAGGTTGAGGTGGTTAACAGAATATGGACCTTTTAGGTTGAGGTGGTTAACAGGATGCATTGTTTGTTTCACCCTCTCTCATAGAATATGGACCTTTTAGGTTGAGGTGGTTAACAGGATGCATTGTTTGTTTCACCCTCTCTCATAGCCCTTTGTGCCACGTCATTGCACCACTGATCGCATAGAGCCTATTCTGGATACAATCCCATTTTGACGATGATGTGCAGAAATCTCTTATATTCATGTATACTGTCACACAAAAGCATCAAACCTAGCAGATCCACAAGCACAGTGCAAAGTGACGCGTTTTGACACAGTTTTGGACATAATGAGGTTTCCACCCGACAGAGGACAATTTCTACAATGAGCTTCACGTTTGTTTTTTAGATTAAGTT
The DNA here is from genome assembly GCF_963924005.1 of Protomyctophum bolini. NCBI lineage: Eukaryota > Metazoa > Chordata > Actinopteri > Myctophiformes > Myctophidae > Protomyctophum > Protomyctophum bolini. Next base: position 19,436,522 of record NC_137872.1, on the reverse strand, counting down.
ATAAACTTTTCCATTCGTAATTACTGTATAGTTGGTTTGTAACTATTGCATGGCACGAATAAACTTGAACTGGCTCTCTCCTGTGCTCGTCTCATTTCATTTATTTATTTTATTTCATTTTTATCTATATCCCATTGCGATTGTGGTCTCTTTCATAATGGAGTCTTTGGACAAAAAAAGCAAACAAGCAAGGAATAACAATAAAATATTGCACTAAAACACTGCTACACAAATTTCACACTAATACAAAGTCAAATAGACTACTTCAGACTATACTACAGACTGGCAGTCGCAACCGATTTTCAGGTGTCCAAAAGTTGTATTGCCGATGTTGCACCTTGTTGTGTGCATGTGTCACAAATTAAATAACAAATTAAATAGCAGTAGTCTGCAGGAGCCGGCAGTCCTCAGAGGGCAATTGGACCAATACAGAAACACGCAGTACTGCTTTGCTTTGGAGTTGATCAATATAGGGATATTGAGAGTTGAGAATATGGTTCAAATGTGCGACGGATGATTATCTTAGGCTTGCTCTTGCACCAGAAGCAGACAAACGATCTACTTCTCTACAGATGTGTGATGTTTGTGTCATATGTGCCAAAGGTGCCCATGAGCCCACATGGACTTATAAGGTACAACATCATTGCATACTGTATGTAGATGAACAATATAGAACAACTTGAATGATGTTGAGAAGGATGAGGCCACACGGCTTTTAGCAACCATTGAAAAATATATATATAAGAGTTGAGTAAAAGTAGTATGAGTATGTTAATACAATGTAACATTTGGTCTCACTGCTCTTCTATTGAGACATTTCGATCCTGTGTCTAGGTTGGACACGGTCTTTATACTATACCTTGAAGAAGTAGTTGCATGATCTGCCGAAACGTTGGTTCCTACTCTGCATCCTAATACATAATCTGCACTTGTATCAGTGTGTGGCCACTATTTTGTCTTTTTAAGACTTATCTCTTTGGACACAATCTTTGACATGATACTGTCTCTGGTTTGGTCAAAATGTAATTTCTCCCCAGAGCATGCGGGCAGGTTATATTAGCTCAGTGGTGGTATACAACAAATACAGTACAGTGCAACTATAATTTGAACAGAGGCTTTTATAGTGTATATACAAGCATGGACAATATACTGGAGGGAGGCTATGAATGTGGTTGTTCTCTGTGGAAAATGACAGGTGCAATGTGAGAGGTGACAATTATCCCAGAGTGGCTGGGTTCTGCTCTATCCTCCTGTAGGACAAGACCCCACATGACTCCGTTGTTGTCACACAAATGGATGGAGCATGCATGATGCTTCGCGTTCTCTGAAACTAGTCGACTGCTATCAAGAGAGACAGTTCATCACAGGGTGATTCTTGAGGCCACATTCCAAATTAGTTTGTGTTTTATATGCTGTGAATCTGTGATCAAGGAAAAAGAAAGACACTGTCTGTCTGTCTGTCTGTCTGTCTGTCTGTTCGTTCTCTCCCTCTCTCTCTCTCCCCCTCTCTCTCTCCCCCTCTCTCTCTCTCTCTCTCTCTCTCTCTCTCTCTCACACATTGGGGCGTGCATAAACAGCCAGCCTGCAGGGATTAGAGGTGGCAGCAACAGCAGTCAGTTTGTGTCCTGACGACACAAGGTCACCTTAAGTGGCTCCGTGGGACGAGGGGGCGGAAAGCAATTCCCCCCGGGACCCAAACGGGGGAGAGAGTCATGAAAAAGTAATTAAGTAAGATGGGAGCTGATGAGTGGGACGCGAGAAGCACGGAAGGCATGGTTGAAGCGAGAGGATAGTAGATTGGGCCCCCCACCCCCCCAAACACGGACATGCACGCACACACACGGGTGCCCCCGGGGGAGGCTAATGTTTGTGTGCAATATCTGCTAGATGCTAGCCTGACGCACAAAGGATATCATTTAGCCTCCCACACATAAATGGGAGGATGGGGATGATGTTCAGAGGAGGGAGCTACTAATGATGGGTATCAGAGGCAGTCTGTGTGGCGCACTGGCACTTTGGTCTGTGAGACAGTGTTTCAATACAAAACTGTGAGTAAAAATGTCCGTTGACTACCATTTGTCCATTGACGAAAACTACATCAAAACGAAGCAATGATGACTAAAACTATGACGAAATATACTGACAATTCTATCAACAAACAAAAAATGTATTATATTTAGTCAACTAAAACTAGACTAAATCTAATACAGGTGACTAAAATATGACTAAACTAAATCAAAATGGGTTACTGCTGTGAGAGAAGTTATCTTTCATCCCAATTAGGGATGGGACAATAACTTTTCATGTCATGTTATCTTGCTATGAAACTTATGCTTGTAACTTTTTTTAACCACTTGCACCAACAGTACAGAGTGAACTCGGGTCCCGTGTGACGAAGAATAACTTCATGCTACATTAAAATCTCTAAGAACTACTCACAATCTGGTCTCTAAACTGCCTCCCCCTGGCCAGCTGGGGCGCCTGATGAAGGGGAAAGGAACTGGTTGGAATAACATGTTCCTTCCACGCGCTACGTCCAACCAGGGAAACTCCCCAATGTCAGGTGTAAAGGAGCGACTTGGACACTCATGCATGAAGGAAGCATGAGTTCAAGTCCGTTGCTCTAACAATTGACACAGGGGTGAAAAATGGTTTACAAAATTGTGGGATAAAAAAAATAACTACTCACAAACACATTTCTTCCTCGTCGCCTCCACCATCCTGTTTCCCCAGCGTGTTACAGTGAAATTGGTGACCTGCCAAAATATGTGACCAATCTTGTGGACTTCACATAATGCTCATTGAGGTCTTGCAATATACTGTATACTGGCCTAAATACCACCTACTGCAGCTTTAACTCTGTTAAGCAAAACAGCTATGATTTACGTTCTGACATTGACGTTATGCGAAGACCACAAGATGGTCACATATTTTGGAGATTCCAAACTAAACATGGAAGAAGCAGTGTTCAGTTTCTTTATGCCCCGCATATCTGGGACAAACTCCCAGGAAACTGCAGATCTGCTACAACTGTTGGCTACTTTAACCCATTAAGACCTGAGGCCGATTCCTTCTAAACATTTTTACCAGCTGCTTCGAAGAAGCGGCGGTCAATATTCACCTGGGAAACTTGCGACACTGGTAGTTGACACTGGTAGATCTTCCTGGTAGATCTTTCTGCTGAGTGTTGCCTAGTCTGGCTGATGTTTGTGCTCACAGCAAATATGTCCAGGCGGAAACGAACGACTCAGAACACAATAGTTCCGCTTTAGAGAATCTTGGTTCCTACCTAAACTACTGCACTGAAACTGACACAGAGGCAGTTACAGTATAGCGGACCCCCGCAGATGATAATAATGCAGCTGGTAATTAATTGATTTATCAATTAGAGCTTGTTTGTGTCAAGGAAGCTAGGACCCCCAATGATTATGTATTTGGCCACGGACCACCCCATCTGAAAATGTTTTGTGGCAGGGACCCCAGAAGAGAAGATTTGTGTTTTTTATTTGTGAGATGACCTTGCTGTTTGTGGCTTATTTATTGTCTTCAAATGCCATTTTATAATGACTTTCTTTTGCAATCTCATAATGTTCGGTGTCTTAAGAGTCTAAATGTATAATGTTTCATTAAAGCACTTTGAAATGAAATACCTTGTTAAAATGCTCTCTATACAAATAAACTTTGTCTTGTATAAATGTCAAGGTGGAATGTTGTGTTGGCTCTATAGCTCACAGATAGAGAAAGGAATGTCATCTCTGTCGGGTTATACAAAATGGTTATACTTTTCAGGGTTTCAAATAAAAAAAGTAGCAAAAGTATCAGCTATACAACTCAAAATGGGTCGCTATATATCACGTTTCGAGCTTGTGGATCTGCTTCTTGTGATGGTTTTGTGTGATGCTGTATGGGATCGAGTAGGCCAGGGCATTCGTTTACGAGAAAGAACACAACAAATTGCAATACAGAGATAAGAGGTTTCGCCTCTGTAACGTACAAAGAACATAGGTCCATCCCAACTGCTCTTGATCAATGCAGAGTTCCTCATTTCAATTTCATTTTATTTATTTTTCAATTTCAATGATGATGATTCAATTTCAGTGATTCTCAACGTTTCTTATTCCATGCAGTCTCCTCGAGACTCCACTATCATACATCATAATATCATTACATTGTTGGCGGCAGAAACATCTTATCTCCAAATTCCAATTCTAACTTTTTGTGTTTGTGTTCATTGACCTTATGCACACCGCTGACATGTCGCCAGCAAGGTGGTGGGAACTATAGGTGCAATTTTCTATTGAGAGCCCCTAACAATGTCAAACTCACCAACAATGCAGCTGTATGAAAAGCTTGAAGAATCCTCTTTCTATCTGCAAAGTCTCTCTCTCTCTCTCTCTCTCTCTCATTAGCAGGCAACAGAACAGCAATATCTCTCTCTCTGTTTGGCACAACAGAGTACCTACTGGTACTAATAGTCATACTCATTAACACATAGGCGGACACATACAGTAGGCGGACACGGACATTGCTGTTCCTTGGAGTGGTTGCACCACTCAAAAATAGTCTACATGTTATGAGCTACTTCCTGTCAAGAAATCCCTTGCAGATGAAGTTTTTTGAAGTGTCAGGGTTTGGAAGCGCTCGACATCAGTAATGCAACATCCGGCTACCTCCTGCATTATGTGCAAATTCAAAACAGGTGGTACGCATGGGCCGTTGAGTGATATTCAACGAGCACTTCCAAACTCCAATACTTGGGAATTAAAAAAATCACCTGCAAGGAATTTCTTGACAGGAAGTAGCTACAGTGGATTTTTATGACCCAAACACTTTCTTTAATACAATCAGATTATTTTTTTCCTATTTGGATGAATGGGCTGTCAATGGGAAAATGCACCTAGTTAGCACCTTGCCGGCATAAGGTCAATACTTACTAGTACTACAGCGTCACACAAAACGCATGGAAAGTAGCAGATCCGCAAGCCAGTAATGCCTGTACTTTTGCTTTTGAATTTGAATCCTGAGAAGTAACAGTTTTGGACATACTGTAATGAGGATTCACTCAACAGGGACGATATATAAATCACGCGCTTATATGCCCTTGGCACCGTGGCTTCTACACTGTCACCTGGCGTCCCCGACGCACTCTCTGATCCTGAGCAACCAGCCCCAAGCAGGTGGCCCTGTGTTGCTGCCACTCCTAGAAGGGTATAGCATGGAATCGGATACAAAAAACTAAAATATGCCGGAATGTCATATCACTATAAAGCTATGAATATTAATATCAATGTTGCCAGAGGCATTTGTTTTCCTGCTCGTTGTTGTCGTTGCCCCCCCCTCTCCGGCGGACATTGGCTAGTTTATGTTCCGGTATAGTCACAGGCCGGGGAATATCCAATCTACATGCTCACAAAGCGCTGGGGACTTGTAGGCCGGCTATTTAAGTTACGACACCGCAGTATGAAACGTAAATCCGGCTGTATTCATGTTATGTGCTGTGCTTGTACTGTGCTTGAGGTCTCTCTGACTGTGTTTAACTCACTCAGGCAAATGCAATATTACACACAATTAGATTGGGGACGTGATACAAGTTATGCAGCGTTACGCTCGACAGTAGTTCCGAATTGGATTTCTGTAAACCCGACGTGCTCATGAATAAATATACTGTTGTGCTTTCATGTATATATACCTCGGGGATGCCTTGATACCGTCAGGGCCATGGCCCTTGTGACATTTTGAGGAGCACAAGCTCATGATGCACTGGTGGTTCTCAAAGTGGTAGTCCAGGGAGCCTCAGGGGTCCTTGTGGAGGCTCCAGGGAGCCTCAGGGTCCTTGTGGAGGCTCCAGGGGGTCCCCAGCCAATCAGTTACTATAACATTGATACCAGTGTAACCGCTTTAAGCCTAAATACGTCAGCAGTGAAACATTGTGAGCTTGTAGATTTATTTGGATATTTATTTATATTTATTTGGAATAGTTTAGAAACATTTGAACAACACCTACGTTTTAAGAGGGGTCCCTGGCACAAAATCTTTTCAGATGGGGCTGGGGTCCGCAGCCAAATACATATTAAATCAGGGGTGCTACAGTAATCCCAAATGGGGCAACGATCAGAAACGACGACGTCTCCCTGAAGGTGCGAAAGCGACTCGACACGTCCCAGGGGGCCGCATGAGATATGACTTGTTTGTAGAAAAGAGCCATATTGCGGGCAGAGCGGCACTTTGGCACTGACAGACACGCACATCTGTCAGTCTGGAGTTGAATGGATCGCGCGCACACACACACACACACACACACACACACACACACACACGACAAGACAGAGTGACAAAACCTCCAATTGGAAGTGACAGCCACATATACCACCACAGCATACATCACACCATACAGTACACAGCCCTGTCACATGAGAGAGAGAGAGAGAGAGAGAGGGGGGGGTTGGGGTGACACCTGTTTAGACCTGTTGTAACCTACTGTATACGTCTTATGCCTTTCAATCTGGGACTTTTAGAGTAGACTATACCTCACCAACATCGCCAATTGTTTTCCATGTGGTAACTGCAGCCTTGAGGCTTCATTTGGCAAAATCTCCCTCACCTTAACTTAGTCAGTCCACTTTCCCACAGTCGGTTTGAGGGGGCAGAAAACAGCCTGATCATGTGGTTCATGTACTCGCGCAAGTCCCATGAAGTGAAGGGAGTTCACTTCTGTCTTACTCTATGGCTCTGGGTCTACCGACAGAGCAAAATCCTTGTGAAATATATTTCCAGTTCTCAGCATTGTCACACTGCACCAGTTGTGGCCAGGTGTAGGCCAACGCTGTTTTTTAGGAAATTGTCACATTTTTTGTTTTGTTTTACATTTCATAATGAAAGCGGAGAATCGTAGCAAAATTATATTGATACAAAAATAAAATAAAAATAAATAGAAAAACACACACACAAACACACGCACATGATGTATGATGATTTCGGGTGTGCCAGTACAGTACAGTGACAGTAGAGTACAGTAGAGGGTACAGTAGAGGGACCGGCACATGGTAACTGTCATTTCTCAACCGTTTCGGACGCGGGGCAGCACCCCGGAACCGGCCCGCCCCCCTCGGCGTGTTCCTGGGGGTCTGGAGCTCCCCCCACCCCCATCCCCGGGGACCCCCACATGCAGGTAACTCTGTCATTTCTCTACCGTTTCGGACGTGGGGTGGCTCGCCGGAACCCAGGGTGCATTCCTGTGGGTCTGGAACTGGATATATTAGTTCAAAAACTATTTACTCAAGCTAATTAACAAAAATCGGTTGATTCAACACCTTTGAAGTGTTGGGAGAGGAGACACACTTCCACTTACCTTGCAAGACACTCTAATGTGTTGGATGTGTATGTTGCTGTAGCTTGCCAACGCAGTGACACCTTCACACATGAGCTGGCATAATTAATAATGCTCCAGAAGAAGAACTAAAAAAGTGTTCCATGGTGGTGTGCGAAAAGCCACAATTGAAAAATGCAAGCCAGATATTTTTCCTTGGGCTGTAGGGAGTGGGCATACAACGTTTTATGCAGATCGGTGCAGTTATATGTGAAGACGTATCTTGGCCTGTTCTAGCGCCACCAAGTGCCATTTTATCCTCAGCCTAGTGGGAATATGCGTGCACAGTTTCACCGCAATCGGACACTGCGTTGATGCAGCATTTTGTACAAAACGGGTACAAACGGGCTACTCCTGAAAACTTTGGAAGCCAATGTTAGCCAATCAGGATGGAATATGCTAAATCAAACAAACCCGTCTTTATCACATGACTATGGAAATCATGTGTACTGATTTGCATGACATTTTGATAAAAGCTGAAGGAGTACCGTTAGAAAGAACAGATGTAAAAATTCAGGCAAAGGTTTGTCCTTGGCTTCTAGGGAGTGTACTATACAAGGTTTTATACAGATCGGTGCAGTTATAGGTAAAAACACGAATGGGCCAGTTATAGCGCCACCATGAGGCTGAGTTGAAAATGTTCAAGTGGCATTTGTTCCTCTGCCTATTGGGAATAATGTGTGCAAAATTTCACGGAAATCACACAATGTGTTCATGATTTGCGGCATTTTGTTTGAAACGGAGCACTCCTGTGAACTTTGGAAGCCAATCTTAGCCAATCAGGAATCAGGATGGAGTCTGAAAAAAAGACACTTTTCGTTGAATGGCTATAGAGAGACTGTGTACCAAAAATCTGTAGGTGTACTGGCAAATAAATTGGCCTCCTGGTGGCGCTATAAGGGCAATGTGAAAACTTTGGGGCAGAGGTTCAGCTCTGGCATCCAGGGGGTGTGTGTGCAGAGACAGAGAGTGGCTGAGATCAAGCCAATGGTGCCAGAGATTAGCTGTCCACAGACGGACACACATACAGACACACGGACGGAGTGCAAAACATACTCTGTCCCCATGCCTTGGAGTGGCACTGTTAGTGGTAAGCGATGGTCACTCCCACTCCTATGACACATTCCCTGGCTCGTTCGCCCAGACGTTTTTGTTTGTTTGTTTGTTTTAAGAAAACAAAACTACGTCAGTCTAATGGTGTCACATGATACATCATGCCCCTTTTAAGACCTACGCAGCAGTGGCTGTCACGTCCCTATCAGCCCGAGCCACTCTGCGGGCCCAGGCTATGATGTGGGACACATGGCATATTTCCCCACCTCTTATCAGATGTGAACAGAAAGTGGTGCAGTGTGCTGCTGAGCTCCTCCTGCAGAACACATTACGAAGCAGTGTGTGGTGGATATCATCATGCTTTACGTACTGTAGGAGATTGGAATGTCCAGGTCACCCTCCCAGGACATCTGGCCCAGATCGTCCACAGAGAGCTGGGCTGTGGAGACAAACGAGAGCCCATTTGATTAATTTGAAATGCAATAAGAGTTCTCAAGTTCAACGATACGCACAGTGCAGTCGTAAGACTAATTTCCATCGTGGGTCCTCAAGCAACAGTTAATATTTAAAAACACATTACACGATTAATGACTAACATAAAAACAAGTGCTCCACTATCTTTCCCTATAGACAAATGAGACATTTTACGGAGAAGGAACCTTTTGATAGCCATGCTTTAGTTTGCTCGAACACCTATTAGTAGGGGTTATTATCGTCAAAATCGTTACGCGGCGGATTAAAGCATTACATCTAATACATGTCCCTTGGGTCATCCTTCAAGTGAGTTATGGACAAAATTCAAAATGGCTACATAAACTTGAAATTGGCATGCATGTCCCTTGGGTCACCCTAAGACATCCTAGAAGGGGTGCCCAAAAATATCTTTAACAGGAAGTGATCTGGCTTTTGGTTCAGAAGCCTGAAAGCTATGCAATCTCTACCATCTTCTGAAAAATATGGACAGATTAAAGTCGCTGATTTGTGGACACTTTTATGGACACTCTTGCCAGAGGCTTCCACTCAAAGTACATAACAAATGATACACTTTTATGACCCTTCTTTTGTATCAACTGCTTTAGGTGGCCATTTTGAATTTAGTCCATAACTCACTTCCTGTTTAAGATTTGTTTGGGCACCCATTGCAGGAGGGTTAAGGATACCCAAGGGACATCTGTATCAAATGTCATGCTTTTATCTGCCGCATATCGATTTGGCTATTTTTGTTTACAATAATATCCCCTACTATATGTTATACCTTTCAAGCCGGGAGCACGTCTTTTAGTAGGTTCTTCTATATCGGTCAAAGATGAGACAAAAAAAAGAGGAAAACATATATAAATATAATATTAAATGACTCAACTCATACCCTTCTTTTGACCCAGACATATTTGTACTGCAAACTATTCATTTGATATATTGATGTTAGATATTCAGTTTTTAAGTGTCAAAATGTCATTCAGTATAACTGCCCAAGCTAAAATATTAATGACAAAAGTATTTTTTGAATGTTGAAATCCATCCTGAAAAATAAGTGAACACATGGCATAATTGTGTTGTAGTGTTTATAGCAACATTATACTGTATAAATGGGCAATATATTCTACACAAATATTTAAAAACACGAAGCACTTTTGTGTGGATTGTGTGCTTCATCAATGTCATTCAGTGCAATAGTCATTTTAAGCACATAAATCAGTTTCACTTCTGTGTTTCCTAATGGCAGCCAGTAGGCTCCCATCATAGGCCTACATCCAGTAGGCCAATGGATAAGATTAACCTACTACTGGTGATTATTGGTTGATAACATTGATTATATGGTATTATTAAATTAAAAGGTATAGCAATAATAATTTGTTATAAGTAGTTAATAGAGCATTTACAAACTGTTAGTTGATGAGTTATTAATGACACAGTCTTATAAGCATTTGTTAATAGTTAAGGATAATAACAATGCCTTATAATCATTTTATAGATTGTTTATAAACCATGATGAGTTGTTAATGTATTGTTACATATTTGTTAACAGTTAATAAAGGAGTTATAAATATGACAAATATATAGTTAATAGATTACTAGATTATTAGTTAATGAGTTATTGGTGGCTTGTGGAAATGTGTTTTAATAGTTTAATGTCTTAGATAGCTAATAGATCACTCACAAACTATGAATTGTATGCCCTTTATACACATTTAATAGATTATGAACAAGCTATTAGTAAATCACTTAGGCTACATAATGGCTAAATAAGTATTTGTTAATACTTTATACATACGTTATTCTAAAGTCGCAATTATTCTTCATTTACTCATGTTAGTAAATGAGGAGTACTTTAGAATAGCGTCCCAATAACGTAGCCGTATAAACTATTAACAAATAATTATCTTACCTTTTACAGATCAGTTGTTAATTATTTGATTCCCATCTACTCAAACACATTTCTGTACCTCAACATTGTTACCCCATGCAGAGATGAAATAGTGAACTTTTTATGTATGGATTCAGAGATTACACAGTGATGGCAGTTCATGAGTTTTTATATAAGGAGGTGATGGCAATTGGATACACAAACACGAACTAATAAATAGGGAGAAATAGCATGAACAAAACTATGGCTGTTATTACCCTAACCGGGATATAGGACTGATAGTTATAGATTTAACACATGATTAAAGTTCACACTTAGCTGAAAGACACGTGAATCAAGGAAACTATGTATCTCTATCTCTCCAACTTGTTGTGTTTGTTTTCTCCTTGTACATTAATGCTATAGGTATACTGTTGTGTGACGCTGCACCGTGTAGCAAACATTATATAACCATAGTAACAGTGTCTGTGTGTGTGTGTTAGATATATAATTTATATATACATAATAATACACATATATATATATTCTCAGTTCCTCAAAGAACTAGAATGATGTGATAATGGCGCTCCATATACGAGGCTATTTGATCAACATGTAGCTACTGCGGCTCAGTGCGTGAGCACAGCCAGCCAGGGAACATGATGCACAATAGAGCGACATTCTCATGAGGAACAATGCAGTACAGCACACAACACTTATGCTTTGTAGCAAATAAATTAATCTGTCAATCATAGCTCCATGATTCACAAAAACAAATTATTTTAGCGCCATAGCCTTGTGAATCCACCGTCACCACTAGCTGCTTATGAACAAGAGGGGAAAAGCACATGCAAGCCACACTGAAGAACATCACTGTGGAAAAACGGCAGAAAACCTTGTATCTCATCTCATCTTTTTTATTTTTTTTCATAAATGAATGCCTTTTGTAGACCTCATTGTACTGCTTCACTTGCCAAGGAAAACCCACGGTGGGTTGAGGGGACTGCTGAACGCATAATAGTATAGGGCTCCCCTCCCTACAGGAGCTGTACAGGAAACAGTGTGTAAAGCCACAACCAGTTTGTTCACCCCGCTTCTTTGACCGCGGACGGGCAAGGATGTCTACTGCGGTATCATAGGCAAGAGTAAGACCACCAGGTTTCTGAGCAGCTTTTACCTGGGTGCCATCAGACTATACTACTGAACAAGGCTGAAATGTACCTTTCAAGTGTCCACGCCCCAGCGTGACGTAGCCTGACGAGATGTAGTTGTGAATGTCCTGCGACTGAGACCGGATGAAGTTCTCCTTCATGTAGTGTCCTGTTGACAGACAAACAAAACAAAAATAGGGCTGTCATGAATGATTACAAAATGCATTCGTTGATGTTTAATTGTCGTACAAACATTTGCATGGTCCTAAAATGGTCCTAAAATGATCCTGACTGGTTAAGTGTATAGCTCATTTCATCCTTGGTTACACTGAGGTGGTGAAGGCAGAGAGTGATCAGTCAGTCAGGATTACCTTCCGACCTTAACGTTAGTTCACAAGCCCACCGCTACAAGCTATAGTTCAAGTTTAAACCAGTGTTCCCTCCCAACACTTTTCCCTCCATTTTAAGGGACAGTTTGATATGCATGTATGCCAAGGGATTTTTTACCTCAATCTAGCCTGTATAATCCGGAGTGTTCATTTAACTCTGAGATTGTGCAAATAGAACCAAATGGACTCGTGAGTGAATGGTTTAGGGCCAAATTACATTTCGGATCATGTGTTTGATATAATGCATATATCATAATATCACTTGCAAAAGAGACTCAGTTTCAATGTGTTTTATAAAGGTTAAATACAATAAAAATCATGAACCATCCAGAATCAGAGCTAAATGTGGAGAAACTCCCAGAAACTAATAATAATAATACAAAAGCAAGGGTTGTTGGACATACAAGGTTTCCACATGCCAGCGACAATAATGTCCCTCAGTGTTAAAAAAGAAAACTTTTGGTAACAATGTGTTCTGGACCACTGTTGTGCGGTGGTGGAACCAAGCCTGTAATTGAGAGAGCAGAGGTACACAATGGTACGTGTCAAAAGCTGCCCGCCCGCCGACAAGCTCCATTTGTGCTGTCAATCACATGGCAGGATACCCCCCCCCCCCCCCAAGCTGTCTTCATGTAATTGGTCCTCAACTGATGATCATTGTGAGACGCCACCATTTCTGTCTAGTCGGTCTTTGTCTCAACTAAGAGGATGGCTGTGGACAGTTTAGTTTAGACCAGAGTTCTTGACTCGCATGCCCAGGCTTTTTGTTCTCCTTTTAATAACAAAATGCCTGCAGTCCCGAGGCTAGGGAGATCCCTTTTATTGAACAAACACTCTATGGGCTCCATCTTGCGCCACCCTTATCCTTTATCCCTAAACTTATTTGCCGTTTTTTACTATTTTGAAAATCATTTTAAAATAGTTCAACTATTTTTTTTAAATAGTCAAAAATGGCAAATAAGTTTATGGATTAGGGTTAAGGGGTGGCGCAAGATATAGCCCTATGTCTATAGAAATGATTAGTATTAGGATATAGTGCTTTAACATGTTAACAAAACACCTTTTATTTTAACCAACACATATCACTACCTTTAATGTAAGCATAATGGCTTGATCAGCATGCTAACTTTCTAGGAAGAGAAAGGATGTCGATCGTTTCCATTCACTTGGAATGCCCGTTGATGATGTCATAGGTGGGCAGGTTTCGGAACTTTCCACAGCCCACCAATGAGACACAGAGTAGATGGAAATTGTAGTGAGGGAGAATTGGACAAAGATGAGGTTGAAAATGGGGGAAGCACTCCTTTAAGTTGAACCCTATAGTGTCCCTGTTCTGTTGCGAACATCTGTCAAAAATAGCTTTCTACAAGCCCATCAACATTCATTCATTCATTGTACCTTTCATTGTACCTTTTTGGGGTAAAAAAAATACAATATTTGGTAATACCAAATATGGCGGGTGGAAACCTCATTCATGCTTTTCTCTGACGCTGTAGTGTGAGTGTGATTAAAAAAAAAACACAAAAAATGAAATTGAGTACAGCACTCAAGCAAAATGTACTTTGTTCCTGTCCACCACTGAGTGCGAGTGCAGAAATGTTTCTCCGTCGATTAGGGCTTGTTTAATCTAAACCACGGACAAAGAAACTCCGGGATCGATGGAGTCGGTCTATATAAAACCGAACCTCCCCCTGCATTAACTGACAAACAGTTCAACGGCTGCGTCTCAGAAGAAAGAGTCAATAGTGTGGCTCCGAGCTCCGCTCCGGGGGGCCGTGGTGGAAGAAGCCTCCATCCAGCACTGTGTGAAATGGATCGTTATGAGAAAAACCTGCATGGGACCGTGACCACACTGAAGTCAGACACAATGGCTGAGCTTCAGTCACGTTTAACCTGTGTTGGGTAACGTTAATTTCTAAAGTAACTTTGTTAGGTTAACGGATTACTGCCATTAAAAATAATCCCAGGCCATTACATTACAAGATTACTTTCTGAGAAAAGTAACTCGTTAGATCATTTTTGCATTATTTTGCTTTACCGAAAACCCACCCTCGAGAAAATAAAATAAAAAATACAAATAAAACCTACAGCCTACCAGTGTTGTCGAGCTGCTGCTTGCTGCTTCACAAATTTGCATTGACGTTGATCTCCTCCTTTCGCCAATACATCCAAAAGTAGTGTGCTGGGAGGTGGAGGGGTTACAGCACTTCTGTAATCCACGTAACTCCAGAACCGCTCGCACAAATTCGACCCACAGGGAGTGCAGTGCTCGGTGTCGAGTCAGTCGGACCCACGCTTGTCCAGAACCGCCCCAAAAAGGCCTCTGCCCGGGCTCTGGACAGGGCCCCTGGCCCCCTGCCCAGTGTCCATATATGGAGCTGGTCTGACATCATTCTGACTTCTGCATAGACTCCATATTTGGGCATGCCTGACAAAGAACTCCATATATGGGCATAAAAGGGACACAATACCTGGGTGGGGCATTCATTACCAACTTGCATTGTTCCAAGTAAGCCAGTGCCCAACAGGCTCCGCTCTATATATATAATGCAAAAAAACATTATAAAAAAAAAGAAAAAAACACTTTTCAAATCATGAATCCCAATTATTTCCACTGAAATTAATCAGTCAACGAGGATTCTTCCAGCCCTAGGGGGGTGTATAGTTTGACACGAGAGCAAAACGCCTAAAATAATCTGGGACATCATTCTGGGGCACTTAGCAGAGCGAGCTGATCCCAGGAGCAGCCAGGGATCTGGAGGTCTGGATAGAACACTATAGGAGCAGCCAGGGATCTGGAGGTCTGAAAAGAACACTATAGGAGCAGCCAGGGATCTGGAGGTCTGGATAGAACCCTATAGGAGCAGCCAGGGATCTGGAGGTCTGGATAGAACACTATAGGAGCAGCCAGGGATCTGGAGGTCTGGATAGAACACTATAGGAGCAGCCAGGGATCTGGAGGTCTGGATAGAACACTATAGGAGCAGCCAGGGATCTGGAGGTCTGGATAGAACACTATAGGAGCAGGAAGAGCGTTTCCAGCAGTGGTGGGAAGTAACTAAGTTAACTTAAGTACAATTTTGAGGTATTTGTACTTAATTTAAGTATTTCCAAATTTAAATTATTTTCTAATCCACTATACATCTCAGATCCAAATGTTGTACTTTTACTCCACTTATTTGAAAACTTTAGTTACTAGATTCGTTACTTGATTTTGATTAGTTACTTACTTACTCCTCTTCGTCCCCAATGGGACATAAGGCTTCAATGAGCGCTCTCCATTTCATTCGATCCCTGGCAGCATGTTGCGCCTCTCCCCAGGACAGATTCATCTGTTCCAGCTCCTGCGTCACAGTTCTGCGCCAGGTGGTCTTGGGCCTCACAGGTTTTCTTTTGCCTGGTGGTGTCCATCTTAAGGCCACCTTTGTGATGCAGTCCTGCTCGTCCTAGCCATCTCAGTCGTCTGTGTGTAATGTCCTTGGTAATTCTCCGGCTCCCTGTTTGTTTGTACAGTTCATTGTTGGATATTTTATTTAGCCAAAAGATCTGACATATACGTCTTAGGCATCTGTTGTGGAACACTATTTTCCTTGTGTCTGTCTTGACCACTCTCCAGCTCTCAGATCCATACAGCAGAACAGACTTGACATTGCTGTTGTATATGAGCATCTTCGTTTTGAGGCTATATTTTTGGGATTTCCAGATGGATCGGAGTTGGGAGAAGGCACCCTGAGCCTTTCCCAGCCTTGCTCTGATGTATTTTGATGCCCCACTGTCCTTACTGATAAGGCTGCCCAGATAGGTGAAATCGTCCACAAACTCGAGTGGTTTTTCATCGACAAGGATGGGTTGTGTGGGGGTGGAGTTCACACACAGCACTTGTGTTTTTGAGGTGTTAATACCGAGTCCGACCTGTCTGGCGAAGGTGCTAAGCCTGTCAGTTTTTGCCTGCATGTTGTTGTGGTTTGTGATTTTGATTAGTAGCCTATTACAAAACATACATTAACCAATTCAACCCTGTATAAATGATGTATATTTGAAAATAGCCTATCTAGAAGTTTACAATGTGTCACAATGTGTCACGATGTGACACATTGCGAGCTTGTAGATCTGCTATTTTCAAAAGATGTTAATATACAAATACATACAAAACTTGAAATTGGACATTCTGCATAATGAATACTTTTACTTTTGGTACTTTAAGTACATTTTGATGCCAATACATTGAATTATAGTATTTCTACATTGCAGTAGAGAGTATTTCTGCATTGCAGTAGTGATACTTTTACACAAGTAAAACGTTTGAGTACTTTTTCCACCACTGAAGAGTGTTTCCAGGCAGCGATACGGAGAAGGAATTAAATCTGGACAAAAACAGCAACGTGTCCATCTTCTTCTCACAGATGTTTAATTTGCATCTACATTTTTAGCCGATGCTGAGCAGGCTTATGGGACCCCCGGCATTAAGGGAGCATGTTCGGCACAGGCCCCAGGATCACTGCTCTATATTCTCCTTCAGAAAGATTAGTGTGTGCGTGTGCGTGTGCGTGTGTGTGTGCGTGTGTGTGTGTGTGTTTGAAGGGGGGGGGGGTTAATTCAGACTGCCCGTTCCGTCTGTTTCGGTGGACGTCAATCAAACTCCATCCTGGCAGTAAACATAGCATCAGTCATTTTAACCGCATTATCCGTTTATATGTTGGCCATTCAAAAATAGCAGATCTACAAGTTTACAGCTTGTATATGTGCTATATACATGTGATATATATATAAAAAATATTAAAAACTAAATATATATATATATATATATATATATATATATATATATATATATATATATATATATATATATGACACAGTGGGAGCAGGGTAAGTGAAACAAATCTAAATGTACTGTACAACTCACTATCTTATCTACTCCCTATAGCTGGTAACCCTCATTTCAACCATCCCAACTTGATGACATGTTTGCAGTGACAATTTTAGATAATTTTGATTTTTTTTTTTTTTTTTAATGAATCTTCTCTTCTGGGGGTCCCTGGAACAAACCCGTTTCAGAATGGCATCCACTGCCAACATATCAATGTATAGGGTCCTTGACCAGAAAAGGTTTGAGAACCACTGCAGTAAACAACGTACACCTTCAGAAGAACACTGCATCTGTGTGATCACTTGAACCCTAGCATCCCTTCTCTGGACCAACGTTCATCAAAAAAGAGCAAATTGTGACGGTCAAACGCAGATAGCAACTTGGGGGTCCTTAAACACAATAACTACTCAGGTGGTCGACACTTTTAGGAGAGCAGAAATGTAAAACAGCAACAGAGTATAGTCAAACTTGGTCCTTGCAGTCTTGTTTCCATTTTTAGTCCCTATGCAATCAATTCATAAGCATGACATGAATAACAAAAAAAACGAAATATCATTAAAAAGGGGGTTGTAATGAAGGCGGCAGGAGGGGGGGGTGTGGGGGGTGATCACCTGTCTAAGGGAGAATTAAATGATTATTTTCTCTCCCTTAGGCCTGCTGAAAGGTGGATTTTCAAGCATGTCAGTGTTCTGGATATATTCATTCCAATGGGAGAAGTGAACGTGAACACAGACTAGGTCATTAAAATGGTCTTCTTCAAGACAGACAAATCATTGTCCTTGTTCAAGATCTGTCCGTCAGTGACACACTCTAGCAAGATAGCAACCGCAGTACATTCGTGAGATCTGACGTCAACTTTAGGAGATGATGGGAAACGTGCACGTCCGCTATTTCGTACTAGTGGCGAGGCTATCTTGGTTCTCGGCTATCTTGGTAATTATTAACCAGTAAGACGCGCAAACGCGGGAAGCGAACTCAGCTCATACATATTTGGGTTTTTTTAAGATTTATTTTTAAGTTATTTTTTTAAGTTAAGTTATTTTTAAGTTAAGTTTTTAACTTAGCCATAACCATATAAGGAGTCCCCAAAGCAGCTATACGTCCAAATATGGAGTGTGTTGCATCAATCACAAACAAATCACTCAGCTCCATATATGGGCACAAAGGGGGGGGACACGGACAGACAGACAGACAGACATGATCTGCTAGGTCTCATAGTAAGTGCTCACAGTATTCGCAACAACATCCCAGAAAGACCTGAGGGCGATTCTATACAAATGCCTTCTAAATGAGTAGCTCTCAAAATATTACGTAATTCAAAATGATTCTGCATTTTCCCTGCACTGG
Source organism: Protomyctophum bolini (assembly GCF_963924005.1). Taxonomy (NCBI): domain Eukaryota; kingdom Metazoa; phylum Chordata; class Actinopteri; order Myctophiformes; family Myctophidae; genus Protomyctophum; species Protomyctophum bolini. The sequence goes on along the minus strand of NC_137872.1, from coordinate 19,418,005 downwards.
TAGATATTCCCATAAATTATATTTTTGAGCTCATCTTCCATTTTAGCATACCGGTAATCCAATGTCCAGGTATAGTTTTCTGCACTGTGGCCCTGCTTTCACTGGTATTTTGCTGATAGTTCCCTGAAGGCAAGGGACCTACCGTTGCGATGGGAAGCATGTCCTCAACAACATACCTGGCAATCAATCCGTTTAGTTGAGTCATGCTGTGGCTGACGCTTAGATGAAGTACCTCTATCTGGGTCACTGCCAGTCTTTGGCAACTAGTTATATAGCCCAATGTACTTTTGTTAGGCGCTTCAAGAGATCGGTATTGCAGTTACTCGATGTTTGTGTGTGCGTGTGCGTTTGTGTGTGTGTGTGTGTGTGTGTGTGTGTGTGTGTGTGTGTGTGTAGGTGTGCACCCGCTTCATCAGCATCAACCGATATATACTAGTAGGTTACTTATCAAGAGATGCCGCCAAAGCGAAAACAATGTGAAACTGACCTAAGTGGCAGGTTATGTTTCTGGGTTAAGGCCACGTCGGACGGCTCCGGTCTCCAGACGTAGCCAGTAGGCTCCAGTAGAGACTGCTGCCTCGATTGTCTTGATAAGTAACCTACTGGTTGATATTGGTTGATTTTCATTCAAATCCGCTAGTATCTGTGCGTGCGTGCTTGCCTTTTTATCCCCTAAGGCAAGTCCTGCCAAACTCTGTCTCTGATTGGCTTATCCTGAAATTGTACCATAAACAATGATTACTCCTCAGTGCCAATTTCACTTTCTGGGCAACGCGCTTTGTCTCATGTTACTACGAGAGCACATCGCCAGTAGGTTAGACGACAGATAGACTCCAGGGGGAAACAGTTCCGTTGGATCACTAACTGGTAACGTACCCAATTAAACCACAGTAACTATAACGGCATTAATGAATTGGAAAAGGTAACCATTAGTTACCACAAAAAGTAGTTGCGTTACAGTAACGCGTTAATGCGTTAGTCCCAACATTGAACATGACACAGATGCCGGTTTTAACAGGCTAAGGATCTTTGGTGAAAGGCCATGAATGCATTGGCAGTCTCGTAGCAAAATATTGTTTGTGTTTCTTTGACCAGATGATTGCTAATAACTACGTTTCAGAGGAGCCATAATTACTCACGCCATTTCAGAAGAATCCAAAATATTGCAATCACAATGCAACACATTGTGAGCTTGTAAATCGACTAGTGTTGCTATTTTGGTGTGTAAAACGAAAAAACTTTTTGAAAATGTATGAAACTATGATGGCATGCCCAAAATAGGGATGACGGGTTTAAAGTGGTTAATAACTGTATGGTTGGGTTGCAGACAAGAAAATGTATAATAACACGTGTCATATGTAAATGATGGACAGGCGTGAAATGGGACACACTCAATATGCATAAAATAACTGAATTTGACACAAGGGGGTGTTGACATTGGCAATTGCCATATCCTGAGACCCCATATGAGGGCCCTTACCCTGGTTTGAGATCTTGGTGTGAACGGGGGTGTAGTGGTTCTTGGAGGTTCTGACGGGGGTCTCCTCTTTGGGCGAGCTCTCCATGGACGTGATGTTTTCATGCTCGTACTGCGAAGACGGTTGAGCCTGCTGCCTCATAATATCCGCCAGTGCTCTGGAAAAACAAAAATCACACCCACGTGAAGTGAGGGGCCCTCTTATCATCGTACATCATCATGACATATAATAGACTATAGGCCCACATTTATCAACGCGTCGTACCCTGGAATCACCACAACTTTCGGTATTTATCATTCCAGCGTGACTTTGAACGCCAAATATCACGTCAGATCGGGAGCTGTTTGTCCTACACCTGTTCTGTCATTAAACAAGCGGGGCAGAAATGACTGACCAGCTGACAGGCTGTACAGGCATCTAAACATAAGTATTCACTCTTAAAATGTATATAAAACTATTAAATATTATATACCGGTATGTGAAAAATAAATTGTAAAGGCATGTAATATGAAATTGATAAGATATTTCCAATTGTACAAGCAGTTAAAATCTTGCAATTAAAAATAATGTTGAAAGTAAGATGCTTAAGCCATTTAAACAGCTTTGGATGAATGCATACATGCGAGGATTTTGGGAGACCATCATGCAGCCTGTGTTGACTATTTTCATGACATGGAGAGGCACTGGAGTGACTGCTGCAGCTGATATCTCCCACGTGGGTATACAGTAGGCTACTGTAATCTACAGTAGGCCCATGTCTTTCTGGAGTTATGTGCAATATCCTCTGCTCGTCCTCGTACAAGCATAAACCCGAGGCGACGCTTGCATGTCAACTGTGCCGATCACAGTTGACACAGTAGTGTGATCCACCGCCACTGAGGGTTTGCGAGTGGCGGAAGCCGCTACTGCCGTCACGCCATGAGATATAGGTTAACCCATGACCACACCACACACCAGTTTATTCATATAATAATCAGTCACTCCATAAACGTTCATATAATTGACAGCCACCACTGGCTATTGATCTGTCTATTTATTATATAATTCATGGTTCAGGTGTCAATATATCTTAATTTATTTAATATACAACACGTGTTGGGCGTGGAAGTTGTGTGTGCGTGCGTGCGTCTGTGTGTGTGGTGGGGACATGAGAGGCAGCGAGGCGAGAGGTGTTTGGTCCAGTTTTTGTTAACTGCCTCCTGCATTATGTGCAAATTCGAAACAGGTGTTACGCAGGGCCGTTCAGTGACATACGACGAGTGCTTCCAAACTCCAGCACTTGGAAAAAGAATCACCTGCACAGAATGTCTTGACAGAAAGTAGCTCATAACATCTCTACGGTGGATTGTTATGAAAAACAAGATCGGCAGATTGAAAGAGATTAATTCAAGCTTGGACTACAGCTGCAATTTTGGTGAGTTTAATGTTGTTTAAGACAAGCAGATCGCAAACCAAATTGGATGAGTGGGGAGTCAATGGAGGGTATATTGCAACTCTAGATTCATCCCATTATAAAAAAAATCTAGAGTTGCAAATTGCGGCTTTCTCTAAGGGAGATGCCAGGCACTGGTTTTCAGTCATGACAATGATGACACACACTTCATGAGCATAGGTGACTATAGTATGAACGAAGATTGCTCGGTATAGAGCTTTGCCTTCTGGCTCAGCTCTCTTTTGCTAGTTGCAAGTTTAAAGTTTTATTTCATGATATGCGTTTAGTAAATTCATTATAAAATCTGTCAGGTTAGGACCCAGAAGCAGAACCAAGAAGGCAAAGCGATGCAGTCCAATGGTATGTATTAACACAAAACTCACAATGCAGTGTAGCAGGTCATATACACAGACATCAGGAATACACATTAACTTCTGGCAAGGGAACACTGAACACAGGGAAGCTTAAATAGACACAGATTAACTAGACACAGGTGAAACATAACTACAATCAACACATGATTGGCTGGAACTGAACATGACACAGGTGGATTCAAATTAGCAATCAGGGTAGGTGCATGAGACAAGACATGTAGCAACAAATAGAGCCGACAGGAAACACTAGGAACATAACTACACAATAAAAGTACACAGTTCATGACAAAATTAATGATAAAGTAGGGTATGTTTATGTATGGTATGGTTAGGCACGAATGGAGACCCACCCTCGCTGCGGGTGCAGCCAATAGCAGTCGTTTCCGGTTTCATTTTAGGGATGAAAGTTCAAAGATTTCAATTTGACCAAAAAAAGGTGTCTTCAAAACGGTCTGTGTAGAAACAACTGGGCCTGGCTCTGTCCATTCATTTTACAGTTTGTTTAAAACAATTATGGTTTCTCAATGTAGAGGTCCAGGTCCTTGAGAGTGTACAAATGGAGCCATGCAGGTATTTGTTCTATACTGAGAACACACATATATATATATATTATTGCTTAATTCTTGATTCACTCATATACCAAAAAAATGCTTCTCAGAGCAAATATTGCTGTGCGATTAAGCATGCAGCGATAACACATTCCCTGCCATTGACGAAGATCCTAGAGTAATGCCTCTCCACTCTTGTGGGGTGGATGAGGACCTTACCCTACAGCAGTATTCTATCAGCAAGCTGAGTCATCGTCGAACAGTTGCAGCAACAATTAACTGTTCTTTACAAGATGCACACTCCCAGCTGTCCAGTACGTGTCTCAAAGCACTGCTAGTCTGCTACCCCAAGCTGATACCCCAGGTCGAATCACCCAGAGGGTACTACCAAGCCACGCCCTGGAAACCCCCAAGTCAAACACCAAATGCCTTGATAGGAGCTTTTTTTCACTCTGCTATAACAATATGGAGCAGCCTTCCCCCTGTGGTTGTTGGAGCTATCACATCAAGTAGTGTTCATGCCTTCAAGAAGAGGCTGAACAAACACCTCCTCATTATGTGACTGTAATCCCATAAAGCTCAAGGACTTTTAATCATCCAACATTCAGTTTATATAATATACCCCTGACTGAGTAGCTGCAGATCAAAGATAGGCTCTTTGAATATGTTTCTTAAAGCCTATATATGCCAAAGCTTAAAATAATATAATATATATATATATATATATATATATATATATATATATATACGCACGCACGCACGCACACACACACACACGCGCACACAATTGGAATTTATCTCAGATTCTTTCCCAGATTGTGTTTTGTCAAAACAAGCTTTATTAATGAATTAACTAATTAACTAATTCATTCATTCATTCATTCATGACAAAGCCTCTGATTAGATCATTTGTTTTAATTGAGTCCCAGCCTTAATTATTATTATTATTTTTACATTACAAACTGGTATAGTATAGGTACTGGGTATATTATCGAATTATCGGAATGGGTATTGGGAACAAAAAAAACGGTTACATCTCTAGCTAAGAGATAAAATCACAGTGGGCGATCCTTGAAATTACAAAATTGCATTAAAAAAGAAGTACATTACAAAATATCTGCCGGCACTCTGGGAAAAATAAACCCAACCAAAACGATGGAGTTTTAGAAAGATGAAACAAGACAGTTTGATGCCTTGCAGTCATCATAATGTGACGTCACCATCATCTTCCCACCCCAGAAGGCCAGCCTCATTTATTTAGATACAGATTCCATTTAAATCACCCAGCCTTGAAACAAGACGTTGCTGTTGGGTGGAAACCCGTATGTCAAAAACTGTTACGATCATGAATAGCAAAAATAGCCGATCTACAAGCTCAAAACATGTTGTGTTTTGATCTCGTAGATCGTCTGTTTTTTCTAATTTTGTGTGACACTTATAGTGTGACCAAGTAGGGCATTCATTTACGCAAAAAACATCCAAAGTTAAAGTATGGAGATAAGAGGTTTCTGCCCATCAGCAACGAAGTCATACTGGAAATCCTAATTACACACACTGTCACGAAGGAAATGCATTTAGCTAATAAAGTACGGATTGGTTGCACTATACACAAACTGCTCCATATATTTAGGGTTTAGGCCGTTTCTACTTTGAAGACATAAACCATTTTAAGCTGGATTCGATAGCAGTTTGTAAATAAAATATATTGAAGTGCATTTTCTTAATTTCATCCTAGACTTGTTTTATTAACTTTGCAGTCAAATGAGGCATGTTTCTGAATTGTGCATGTCAGTATCATGTTAGTATCATGGTCAGTATCATGGTCAGTTCCATGTCATTATCATGTCAGTATCATGGTCAATGGTGGTGGATTTGAGAAATGTGTGCCAGTATCATGGTCACTATCATGTAAGTATCATGCCAGTATCATGGTCACGAGACCAGGATGCTTTACTATAGGCTATGCGACATATATGGCCATGCAGCCCTGCCATTCCTTGCCATGAGAGGGGCATGGTGTGATTTGGGGAGAGGGGAAAAAAGGAAATTGCGGAATAATTTTGAAACTTTTTCAGGTGGGAGTTCTTGGGCAATTTCATATAGTGCCACTGGCCTAAATTTGCACACCAAACTGTGGATCTGTAAGATTCAAAGAAAGTCTGAGAACGACTGACATGAAGTAGGAGTCCTTTGCTAAGATGAAGTACCATTGTGTTGCTTTCTAGAAGGAACTCCAAAGGGCAATCTAACTGTGTCAATGTCAACTTAAAGCAACCAACTCTGTGACTTTGGGTGATATACAGCATATAAATAGCATTCCCTTCCAGGGAGGAGCACACTTTAACCATAGCTTGCTCACAGAGAGAGGCGACCTGATTTTAAATTGGCCCAGTTGGCCGCTGTGTCTTTATGCAGCAGGAGTTATGGAAATATAAATATAAATACTTCCACACAGCCAAAGTTGAGCAGCCGTCACTATCAAAGAGAGTGGTAGTTACGTCTGTATGTTCATATTGTTGCTGTCGGGCAGAAACCTCCTAAATAGATATGTTTTTATGTTTTTTTGTAGATTTTTATTCTTTATTTATTTTAATTTTATTTATTTTTGTATTTGCACATTTAAAACAACACATTTGTAACAACAGCATATTATTGGGTTGTGCAGGTGAGATTTACAAAACCCCATGTCGTTTGTAAAGTTATTCACACCTCATTTAACAACAAAATAATCCCAAAAAGAAAAGGAAAACATGCACTTGATCATTCTACAGCGTAACAGAAAATCATCAAGATCCTGTGGATCTGCTGCGTTGGCTATTTGTATTTATTTATTTTTTAATCCTGAAAAGTTACAGTTTTGGGCAGTTTTGGGCAGTCCCGCCCCCTTTTGTGAGACCCCAGAAGTGAATTCCAAGTTAATTTTCTCCATAGGTTTTTCAAAAAGTATTTATTTAAAGACGTTTACGCCGCGGACAAAGCCAACTCGAGTTGTGACAAATCATGACAACAAACACAACATTTTATTCCGAACAAATAATTACTAAGAAGGAAAAAAAAAGAAAAATGTTGTAACCTGCCGTTTTCTTCTTCTTTCTAATTATTTGTTCAGCCCGAAAAAAATAGTTTGTTGTCATGATTTCTCACAACTCCAGTTGGCTTTGTACGAGGCTTAAAATGTCTTTAAATAAATACTTTTTGAAATGTCTATGAGGAAAACGAACGGGGAATCATTTCCTGGGCCCTGGTAGGGGACGGGACTGCCTCGCTCTATAGTGCTTATTACTGCTTAATGTAAAAAAATATATCTTATCAATGTCCAATCACACAAGGTTTGGTGGCCCCAATGTACTGTGTAGCCAAGTAACTCTGAGGGGTCCCGGGCCCCGTGTTGAAGGCCCCTAAAGTAGGGAATTAATTTATAGAAAAATAATCTCACTCATGTGCTTTGCTATTGTACGTCATGGTGGGGGCTCCATAGACTTGGCTGCTACATGACGAGGTGGCAGCCTTTATCCACATTGGTTACAGTTGTACTGTTTCTTATCCCCTTATCCATCCTGTCTTGTTTATTGTATGGAACAAAATGGCGTTTGTACTGCCCTAAACAAGCACTAAAGTCCATAGACATGGCTGGCAAACGATTTACATCATGACGCTGAACCCCTAACTGCTCCCGATGTGCAGGTTGGTGCCTTGCAGGGGCTAGCCCGAGATACAGTACAAGGTTCCCACTAGACAGCGATGATATTGCAATAGTGTTACTCATGGAGGACGGAAACACAAAAGACGCATGGTTTAATATTCTCGCCCTGCAGTGTACAAGCCGAGTGCAGCCAAATGGGATGTCTGAGCGTGCCATGGAAGTGGTTATGGCAGCCCCATTTCATAAATGCCAAGAGTGTTTAAACGCGAAAGGCTAACGCGGGCCCTGCATACAAATCAACCAATTCGAGCCTTTTCGTCACATTTGCACAGTGCTGAAAGAGAGTGCTCTGATTTCCTTTTATCCCGGCCTCCAATTGTTTTCCGTTATTGTGGAGGAAGCTTTTGGTTGAGAAAGTAGCCCATCGACAAGCTTGCAGATTATTGTAGACTATGGCGAAAGCTTTCCCCACAATACTGATGCTGGGGTTTATGCAACAGTATACATTCATGTAGAAATACCAACTTTACAATGTTGCAAATAGGATTGCTGTATTCAACATTTTACTTGAGCAAAAGGATCAAAATGTACTTGGTAGTTAGTGGCAAAAGTAAATTAAAGTAGTCAAATTAAAAAAGCTAATCTGCAAGCTAAGAAAAAAATGCCATTGTACCTCTGAGATGCATGCTTGGTTAAATGAACTCCTCTGTGTGTGTGTGTGTGTGTGTGTGTGTGTGTGTGTGTGTGTGTGTGTGTGTGTGTGTGTGTGTGTGTGTGTGTGTGTGTGTGTGTGTGTGTGTGTGTGTGTGCACAGCAATGCATATCCAATTCAGTCCTCATGCAATTAAGTCTCCAGTGTGTGTTCGGGTCAAGAGCATGAATTCATCTCTGTCGGGCAGAAACCATGTATCTCCATATTACAACTTCTTTAAAAAAACATCTTCATAATTGAATGCCCTACTTATAGAACAATGTCAGGTATATAAGTAGCACAGACAGCCGATCTTGTAGATCTGCTATTCTATTTTTGCTATTTTTTAAATAGCGCGTGCGTGCGTGCGTGCGTGCGTGCGTGCGTGCGTGCGTGCGTGCGTGCGTGCGTTCTTCCACCCGTCATCACTCACATTGCATGTCTCTTGACTCTGGAGGAAAAGTGATCAATGTGGGGCCTGTTTGCAGTGGTGGGAAAAGTACTGACATTCTTTACTTGAAAGTGAAAGTATCAATACTGCAATGTAAAAGTCTGGAATTCAGAAATGGCTCGAGTAAAAGTACAAAAGTATTGTCATCAAAATGTAGGCCTATACTTGAAGTACCAAAAGTACCCATTGTCCGATTGCATTGCAACACATTGTGAGCTTGTAGATTGGCTATTTTCAAATGGCCGAAATGTACAGTATATAGGGCTGAATGGTTAGTCTACAGTATGTTTTGTTTTGTAATATTAAGTACAGGATTTGCCTCTGAGATGTAGTGGAGTAGAAGTAAAAGTACTGAAAATTGGAAATACTCAATACTGTAAGTACAGTACTGAAGTAAATGTACTTAGTTACTTTCCACCACTGCCTGTTGAATCGCCTGGCTTTAGCTTTCAAGCAGCATTTCTTCTTCAGCCTCCTCTGTGAAGGTCACAGGTGAGACGGCAAAGGTCACTGCCAACAACATCTCCGGCATTCTGCTCACAATCCACCACCCCTCCCCCCACCACCCCTCCCCGCTCCGCTGAGGTGGACGTCACCACCACCCCTCCCCGCTCCGCTGGACGTCACCACCACCCCTCCCCGCTCCGCTGGACGTCACCACCACCCCTCCCCGCTCCGCTGGACGTCACCACCACCCCTCCCCGCTCCGCTGAGGTGGACGTCACCACCACCCCTCCCCGCTCCGCTGGACGTCACCACCACCCCTCCCCGCTCCGCTCCGCTGAGGTGGACGTCACCACCACCCCCACCACCCCTCCCCGCTCCGCTGAGGTGGACGTCACCACCACCCCCACCACCCCTCCCCGCTCCGCTGAGGTGGACGTCACCACCACCCCTCCCCGCTCCGCTGGACGTCACCACCACCCCCACCACCACTCCCCGCTCCGCTGAGGTGGACGTCACCACCACCCCTCCCCGCTCCGCTCCGCTGAGGTGGACGTCACCACCCCCACCACCCCTCCCCGCTCCGCTGAGGTGGACGTCACCACCACCCCTCCCCGCTCCACTGAGGTAGACACCCCCACCACCCCTCCCCGCTCCGCTGAGGTGGACGTCACCACCACCCCTCCCCGCTCCACTGAGGTAGACACCCCCACCACCCCTCCCCGCTCCACTGAGGTGGACCCCACCACCACTTTAGAGCAGTGGTTCTCAAACTTTTCTCGTGCCAATTGGACCCCCAAAATCATATGTAGCCTATATATATGTAGCCTTTAAGTTAAAGTTACGTTTTAAAAGTTTCCCAAACATTTGCGATTCAATAGCAGATGCATAAGCTTGCAGCTTGTAGAATGTATACTGAGGACCAATTATACTGTATGAATATCGGTTGAAAATGGGTGAAGTTGTCCTTCAAGTATTTTTAAAAGTAGCCTACTCCAGTACTCTCTTTCACTTGGAGTTGAGTCAATATTTGACCAGAATTCGCCTCATAGCATAATTGCCTAAGTTAATTTTTGGTCAAATTGGGCAGAGAAGTTGGGATTCTTGGATAATGAATAATGAATTGCTGCGGTTTGAATTCACACTGCTGTATAACCGCAGCAATTGGAAACGCAGCAGGGACCTTATCAATGTGTTCAATTCATAAACTATAGCCTATACAGTTAAATCTATGGTGTTAAAATTATACTCATAACATGCATGTGTCGTGCTGCCGGGGACTGGATCTCCCCCCCCCCCCCCCCCTCCGGAGTCCGCACGCACTGTTCCTTTGGGCATAGAGTCACAGCGCTGACACCTACTCCCTACTCCCCACACAGTGACAGCACTCCATGTTTACGGCACGCACCTGACAGACAGACAGACAGAATATTCTGTAGGCTATAATACACTGCAGTGTTTTTATGCCTTAAGCAATTGATTAATGTACTCGTCCTCATTTCGACCAGGGCTTCGGTCTCCTCATTCGACCACGTCTATCCACAGTAACGGGACATCTTTGTGCTGCATAAAATATGCCTTCTCCGTCATTTCCTTTATTTGCTGCGGATAGCATTCCCACCTGCACCGAATCGTAATCAAATGGGTTGGAAGCGAGGCGAAACCCCCGTTTTTGGTAGAATGCGGTTCTTTGATGCGTATTAGGATTCGAATGATGCTTCACACCTGCCAAACGAAGCGCACTTTCCGACAGCAGTAAAGCTTTCTGGTGTGAAGGTCACCTTAGGCAAAACAATCCTCATGATTAAGTGAATTAGATGACTTAAGCCCAAACCACACCAAAGGGTTGGGTTGGGACAAAACTGTTTTTAAGTTAAACCTCAGTTGCAATGAGTTGCATTGGTGTGGTCTATACCTTAAAAAATGTTTTGTCCCAACACGACCCTTTGGTGTGGTTTGGGCTTAAGGCAGATAAGTGATTTTTTTCTTTTCTTCTTTTCTGAAAATCTTAAAAGATATGACTTTTGTAGGCAATTATGCTTACGAGGCTAACAATATACTATATACTTTGACTCAAGTACTGGGGTTTGAGTACTTTTTCCACCACTGCGAGGCTAATCCAGGACACTCAGGAAACTCTATACGGTTCTTATTTTAAACGACAGACCCAGATCTCATATTAAAGCTTGTGACGCTGCAGGTTTCGCCATGGCTGTGGTGAGTATATAAGCGCGTCGTAGACGCCAGAGTTTTATCTCCTCTTAACGCTCTCCATATCCCCAGCCACGGGGCGCACGCTTTTCAAGTGGAGCTGCTTAATGCCGCTACTTTTATATTATACACACTGGTGTGGGATGTGTGGAGAGAGAGGGGAGAGCGCCGGAGGAGCAAGGACGAATAAATGAGAAGGCATGCTCAATAGCCTTTTTTTTTCGACGATCATTCAGTGGTTGTACTGTCATAATTATTTTTCCTGGAATAGACGTCAGCTGGCTTTGGCAAGAGACATTTCATTGCTGTCGGGTGGAAACCTTGTATGTTCAAAACTGTTCTTTTTTTTCGTTTTCCTTTTTGTTTGACTTAGTTCCACAGATACAATAAATGTTGTGAAAATAGCAGATCTACAAGCTTGCTTTTCACATGTTTGCCTCTTTCTTATATTTGACAATTTGGCCAATGTTTGACAAGTTTTTATAGTTTGTTGAAGTCTTAGATTGTCACTTCCCTGTCATCTGGGTTCCCCTTCACAAAATCAAGCGGGGACCCGCACGGGGTTTCTACTTCCGGGCCCCTTCCCTACTTCCTTCACCGATGATACTATCTGTTCTATTTAGTGTACAGTGGTTCTCAAACTTTTTAAGAAACTTTTTAAGGAACCCCATAAGTCACACAGGTCCATTTGGTTACATTTGTACTCTCTCAGAGTTACCGACCCATAAGGGTCATTTGGAACACTCAAGGACACTTTTCAGACTCACAGTAACCCTCCAATTTTGGCACTCTGGCTCATGGACTAAGAACCAAAAAGAACTGAACCGGTTCCCAACCAGTGGAAAAGGAGCCATAGTAAAAAACGAAAGAAAATAATGCAAGTACGGTACTCAAGTAAATGTACTTTGTTACTGTCCACCGCTGTGTATTGGCATGATCTTATTTATGCTTTTCATCAGGAAAACATGTGTTGTGCAAACTAAGGCTTTTCTGGTGCTTTCTCACAACGCCGATCTATAAACCGGTCGATTGACCTTTGAGTAAAATATTCAGTCGGTCTGTAAGTAATTGTTCTTCACTGGAAAAGCATCTGTCTTCTGCTCTGATGTCATTGGACAGATTTAGGTTTCCATACCAGAGGGGGCCGGCCTGTGAGCCAGTGTTTCTCAAAGTGGGGTCCAGGGACCCCTTTCTCACAGAACAATGTTCCAGGGTTCCCCAATATGCGGCCTGTGAGCAATTTGCGCCCCCTTGTGGCCCCTGAAATATATATATATATATATATATATATATATATATATATATATATATATATATATATATATATATATATATATACATACATATAAATATACATATAACCGAAAAATGTCTGTCAGTCATTCTGTCTGTCTGTCTGTCTGTCTGTCTGTCTGTCCGTCCGTCCTTCTGTCTGTAGCCTACACTTCCTTATATTAACCTGACTCCGCCAGATGGTGCTATATATATATATATATATAAAATAAATTTAGGTCCCACATATAAATGGCATTAAATGGGGATCAGTATAGCCTATGCATATCAAACTGGGCATTCTTCAAATTAATTGGGGAACCGTAAGGTATTCTGGAATGTTGAGACAAAAAGGAAAAATGTGCCTGTGGGCACTCCGGGGTTCAATGGGGTCCCCGGGCAAAATGAGTTAACATAGGCTATATAAAAAACACTTTAACCACTTTAGCCCTATATATATATGGCCTCTTTTTTGTTTTTGTTTTTCTGAATATTTTTTAAAGGTTTCAACGACTTGCATGGGTTCCCTGGCATGAAATCTTACCAGACAGGGGTTCCGCGGACCAAATCCATATCAATTTGGGGTCCTTGACATGAAAACGTTTGAGAACCGCTGCTCTAAGCCAGTGGTTCTCAACCAGTAAAGTATACGTAAGTAAGTAAGTATAAGTTTGTACATTTCAGACATGAATGTAGTTTAAAGTGCTTTATATTGAATTAAAAAAACACAGGTCAAACAAAGCAATACATTAAAGTCTAGTCAAGTGTGAAATTAAAACAGTGAAATTAAGAAGGGTAAAATCAGTTAATCAGTTAAGATATCAGTTAAAAGGAAAGGCCATATAGAAGTGTGTTTTTAGCTGCCTCTAAACCCATCTGCCGAGGCTGGTGGTGGTTCTGGTAGAACTTTAGACCCAATTAAACTACTCCCACACCAAATTAAAAATCATATACTTCCATGCACCACCCCACCCCTCTTGCATCACTCAAACTTCATAAGCTCAGTTCAGATGAGGAACTTTGTGTTTAATTTAGTTGAAGAAGACGTGTGAGAAATGCTGCAGGATGTGATACGCAGCCTTGAAGAAGGCAAATCCTGAGTGACAAATGGACAATGTAACTTTCGGGTCTATTTTTTTTAACACTCTCAACAGTTAAACTGTCGCTCAGGATTGTGCGTGTCTGGATGCCCTCGTTTCACAATTTGTCAGGACACACGTCTTTGACACGACTGGCAAAGCGGATTGGTCCACATGCGTCAGCCATGTACGCCATGCAGTTGACATGGATAGAACATGGACACATGTTCTTTACAAGATACAAGGTACATACAATGTACCCTCCTGTACCATAACAACAATAGTAAAGCATTTTCAACTCCAAGAGTGTACAAATGCAACCAAAATGTACACTCTTGGAGTAACACAATGTTTGAATTAACACTGAGGATTTTGTGGTGCAGTCCACTTGCTCTTGAGAAATAAAAAATAAAATGGAGCCGCAGCTAGTGTAAAATTTACAGAGACCAATTAGAACACTGCTTCCAAGGCCAGAATCAACATGACTGGAGACTGCTTCGGGCTATCAGTATACAAGTTCCTTTGACAAAAAAAATAAACAAAAAAACAAAAACAAAAAAACGCTTTGTGAACAAATTGAAAATGTTTCAGGCAGTTGCTGCAAAATGAAAGCATCTCTAGAAATGTGGTGCCGGGGCCATGGTGCATGAGCCCCACCCCCAACGTCCTTCATAGATTCTACTATACTGTCTAGAGCAGTGGTTCTCAAAGTGGGATCCGGGGTCCCCATGGAGGGAAAATGTTTGTCATAATGTTTGTGTTTGCACCGTTTGTTTTACATCACCATTACATCACCTAATCAACATGAGTTAGACTTTAATATATTAGCGCCCCTCACTTCACACAGGTGTTATTTTTTTGTAATTCATTGTGTGTGTGTGTGTGTGTGTGTGTGTGTGTGTGTGTGTGTGTGTGTGTGTGTGTGTGTGTGTGTGTGTGTGTGTGTGTGTGTGGGGGGGGGGGGGGGGGGGGGCGGGGGGGATTGTAGGTGTACAGATTGAGTGCTGGTACACTATACTCTAAAGACGGTATAGTTGCTAATAAAGGCAAGTGCAGCCAACCTTATTTTAGGGGGGGTGAAGGCACATTTAATGTTCTCACAGTCCACACGAATCAGTGATTTTAACTTAACTGTTTGAAGTAGTGCTTAGAGAGTTTGAATCAAGATCAAACCACCCTTTTCCTACTAGCACAGACCCCTGCAGTGTGTCGACAAACTACAGCATGCTTAATCACATTTCATGCCAAAGCATTAAGCAGATGATGCAATAGTCACCACCGGAGGCGGAGACAACACACACAGTAAATGACATGGTTGTTTAAACATATACAGAAGCTTTGGAAATGTCTCCTGTTACAAAGCAGCTCTAGTCAATGAATCAATTATTAGTGCTTTTAGTCAAATTGGTATAGTTGGGCAAAGGTAACAGAAAATGCATTCTCAGGTCAGGATACCAATTTGATGCAATTTAGATTGAGAATCAGACATATAGCCAGGATATGGGATTAAATTAAGTGAAATCAGAATTGATGACACAAAGAAATGGACAGATACATTTTGATCTAACTGGAAATATAAAATGAGAAGCTGGTAAATAGGCCAATACTCTCTCCTGATTGGCTGAAATGTTGTCACATACCTGAAAATGTATTTTCTGTTTATTAAAGAGCTGTCACTGAGCTGTCACTGAACAAACACTCTATGATTACTATCAGAATATACTGTGCTTTAACACACACACACACACACACACACACACACACACACACACACACGGTTTATTTTTTTATTTTACTTTTCTCCACCAGCCGATACAGTATCTGTTCATTCTGCCAGACAGTCCTATAAGTTGAAATCAACATTATATATACTGTTCAGTTCTAACACACCGACTTGAAAAGGCTCCTCTCTCTGCATGACTGTATGCAGCAAACCCAATACCAAGTAAAATCATCCAATCAGTCGACACATTTGATATTAGTCGACGAAGGACGTACGTCTTCGGTCAAGGACAGCCTCACTGTACTGCAGTCTGAACTCACTCAACTCAGTGTGTGAAAATGTAACCAAATGGACCCATACGGGTCCATTTGGTTACATTTGCACATACACACTCAGTGTAGGCCTTCAATACCAAGTCAAGACTGCCAATACCAATAAAATAAGTTGAATCATCTAATGAATTAGTCCACACATTAATATTAGTCGACTAAGGATTCATTCAGTCATGGCCCCTAGTGTAACTGAGTGTGCAAATGTAACCAAGTGGACACTTATGGATCCATTTGGTTACACTTTGCACACACTCAGTTTAACCAAAGTGCACTCACTTTGCACACACTCAATGTAAATGGGCCTGGCTGATCTGAGATCCATTATGGATCCTTATGGGTTTACATGCACTTGCACACACTCATTCTCAGAGTTATAATTGGACGCCCCATTTAGCAGCATGCAGTAGGCTGGTAGTAGGTACTGTAGTTTTAGTAGTAGCCTAAAACAGGACCGGTGAGCGGTGACTCACCTATGGACGTTCATCTCCTGCGGTGGCTTGGTGGCTTTATCGTAGGCGACTTTCGCCGTGATCCCGATGAGCGCTATGAGCGCTATGACGCCGCAGGTGATGTACACCGTGGTGTTGGTCTGGTCCAGCGCCGGGTCGTACGTGTCCCCCGTGGGAGCCGGGGACGGCGGCTGCGTCTTGATCCAGTCGGGCGTGTTGTAGTTGGTGCACGTCTTCTGCTCCACGCGCTTGCTCTTGTCCGCGCAGCAGAAGCGCAGCATGCAGCTGCCGCAGCAGTAGCGGTGGTCCGTGTTGTTGCACGAGAACTCCTTGTCGAACGCGCCGCTCACGTCGTAGTAGCCGAGACACGTGTCGTGCTGGACGCCGGCCGGGGGCGCCTGCAGCTGGGTGGTGATGCCCCGACCACCGCCGCCCGGGGCGCCGGGCACCGCGGTGCTGCTGTTGCCGATCGCCTCCTTCATCTGGTTCCGCTGGTTCCGCTTCGGAGACGGTTTGCTCTTCTTGTTCTGCGCCGCGGCGCACAGCACGTTCAGCGGGTCTAAGTAGATGAAAAGCAGCAGGAGGTGTTTTATCCCCATCGCTCCTCTGTCCGTGTTTTTCTTTTCCCCCTCCACTCTGGTTTGTTTCTCTCTCTCTCTCTCTCTCTTTAGTTTTGGACGTTTCCACCCCAACTTCTCTCACCGAGCGGAGCCTTTATTAGTTGCCGATTTTCTCGGTTCTTCGCGGGAGTTCTTCATTCCAGATGCTCCACAGGTGAGGGTCAGCGGTGTCATGCTCCGGTCTGTGCGCTGAGAAAGAATCAACCCGCAGTGAGTGAGTCGGAGGAGCGGCACTTAGCGCGTGGCGCGGCCA
Organism: Protomyctophum bolini; assembly: GCF_963924005.1. Classification (NCBI taxonomy): domain Eukaryota; kingdom Metazoa; phylum Chordata; class Actinopteri; order Myctophiformes; family Myctophidae; genus Protomyctophum; species Protomyctophum bolini. The sequence continues at coordinate 19,401,005 of NC_137872.1, read as the reverse complement.
AAGTGGAGTTTCTTCGGTCATCCGGTGGTGTAGGGTGTGGAGGAGGGTGGTGGAGAGAGGGGGTGGAGGGTTCGACCCTCAAAGAGCTGAGCCAAGAGTTCTGTCTTCACCGCGGACTGAGGAAAACTCAGATGTTGTCCTATGAACAAAGACAGACAGGCAGACAGCCACATATGAAACAGCGAGTTCCTAAATAAGTGATATAGTTTATGCATGCCTTTGTAACTCTGACAACCTGGTGTGCAAAAGTGACCAAATGGACCGCCACAATATCAGAGTTAAATTGACGCTCAGCATTTATAAATTAATGGTCGTCCGAACTCCGATATATGTGCAGTTTCAGCGCCCTAGCCTGGACAGCTCCGCAGCACTTTTGCCAACAGAAATTAGACATTGTGAAATCTTCTTCTTTGATTTCATTATTATTATTATTATTATTATTATTATTATAGGCTGGGCTAGCTAGCTATATATTATAACGACTTTTGTAGCTCCTTTTTCTGTAAGAGAACATCTCGTTGTATAGGCTACACACGAGAGCAATCTAGAAAAGAAACATGAAAACAACATAATTGTTCCCTTACCTCACAGCAAATGTTCCGTCTTTGTTGTTCCCCATACACATGAGTGGGGGTTTGATCCTAAACTTTGTTACAGTGGAAGATATAAAGCGTCGAGTATAGGCTGGTATAGCCTATAATAACAGACGGACAGGCAGCGGTGTCCTGCGACTGGCCGCCTGAATCCAAGAACCTTAGAAAGACACGAGGAGGCAAGACTCTCTCTCTCCCTCTCTCTCTCTCTCTCTCTTTCTCTACCCCTCTCTCTGTCTCTCTCTCTCTCTCTACCCCTCTCTCTGTCTCTCTCTTTCTCTACCCCTCTCTCTGTCTCTCTCTCTCTCTCTCTCTACCCCTCTCTCTGTCTCTCTCTCTCTCTCTACCCCTCTCGCTCGCGCGCACACACACACACACACACACACACACACACACACACACACACAGCGATGCCAATCATGCCATGCTGCCAACTATAGAACACTATAACACTATAACTAATAAATAACCTGTGCTGGTTAGTTTGTTGGATGTGAACTGATCCCCAAGTTTCTCCGGTCAGAGAGTGTATGTGACACCAAGGTATATTTAAACAGAATAGTAGTTTATTGTCTTCAGTGAGCCATGGTTTGGCTGCAGAGAAGTGAGTGGTGTTGGGTACTCAATGAGAGATGCAGGTTCTGCATTGCATGTTGCCTGTGTGAAGGCTGGAGACTGAGTGAGGAGTGTGCAATGAGTGAGGGCTTATAATAGGGCACACCCAAGCTGTGATCGGCTAGTGAGTTGAGTGGTGTGATGGCAGACACCTGTGTCATTGTGCATGCAGGGGATGGGTAATGTCCACCAGAGGCTGCCAGTCAGACAGCATGAGATAATTCACAACAATAACACTATAGAAACACTATAACACTATATCAAACGAGAAATCAGGAATAAACTGTGGTGTGGAGATCAGTATTCAGTGGTGTAGTGTGTGTGTGTATGCATGAGTGAAATGTATGCGTGTGCGTGTTGTATGTATTAACACAAATGTTGAAAAGTGTGCATGGTGGAAAAGGTGCAGGAGGCAAATGAAAAGAACAGAACTGGGGAAGGACTGGGGAAGCAGTAAAGGGCGTCATTTTGATCAGAGACCTGCTTTACCACAGTGTGTGGACCAGATGCCTGAAAGGTGACCGCTTCCCTCGTTACAAGGGAAACGGACATCACCATTGCTGGTGGCTGAAGCCCCGCCCACACCTGAGCACCAACCAGGTCGCTACCCAGGATCACAGTCACTCCTGGAATCGGCAGTGCGGCAGTGCCAGATTTGCTTCTCCCTGAAAAAGTTCACATTTAAGCACCACTTTATGCAAGGGAACCATCAAAACATTCATGTCCATGCCCCGAACAGGCACCTTGTCACCAGTGTCAGAATCATGGTTTAACGGAAGAACACCATTTTGAATAAATTAATCAAAAGCCCCCGTATCCCTTAGAATAGTTACAGGTACTTATTTTCCCCCTTGCACCAAAGACGCAGACCCCTGCCTGATAAATGGATGGTAAGATCTCAGTGCTGCAAACTCTGTATCCTTATTTGGACCGAAATTAGGTGAAACACAAATGGATACCGGATGAACTGGAGCGTTGCCGCTCCAGTTCATCCGGTATCCATTTGCCAGCCCCTTTTGGTTGCGAATGACCTGCTCTCAAAGTTTCAGTCCTGAGGTTTAACCTGAAACACTCAGATTGCCAGTGGCCACGCCTATGACAGTAATTGCAAACCTTGTCTTCCTCATGCATATGATTGAATTGCAGTGCTCCGGACGACAGAGCTTTGAAAATGAGCCCCCCGTCACTCTGTCAGTCAGAGCGGCATGCACGTCAGGTGGCGTGTTGAGCGGGATGGGGAAGAGGGATTGTCCATTAGCGTTTAACAGCACTGAGAGCGCACAACGCTAGTCTCAGCACAATGCACTGACAGGTAGAACCACTGGCTCCACATCAGTGGCACTGGAACAACAAGTACTTTTAGGGTAAAAGTCTTTTACAAGTAAAAGTGTCAAGGATGCAGACAGAGAGTTGAACCCAAGTGCAAAGCCACAACAAACAAGAGTAGATATAAAGTATTTAATAAAGAATAAGCAGATCTTACACGGTAGATGCAGGTAGGAATCAGGCAATCGAGAATGACATAAAAATCAACGCAGGAACAGGCAGGACATCAATGACAACAGGTTATGAACTGACAGTGAGTGTTAGCAAAGAGTTCACAGGTTGGCTGATGAGAGAGTTGGACACAGGTGTGTAAGTGGGACTGCAGTGTGGTGGAAATGAATATGGGAGTGGCCATGGTGGAGTCACAGACTGAGGGAGAGAGAGAGACTGTGACAAAAGGTCCTCTATACAAGTATCAAGTAGGCCTACCTCAGAAATGTTCAGTTGAGAATAAATCACGCTTGTGTGAATTGAGCGGTTCCTTTTATCATGATGATGTACAGGTACAGTATATTGACCCACATGACATCACAGGGGGAGAGCAGACACACAAACACACTAAAGCGACACGGAGCAGTTAGCACCGCTCAAAAAACAAGGCACATCATTCCAAAAAAAAGTTAAAAAAGCTTTAGGCTGGTTCATCTTTGAACAAAAAACAACACTTTCTTTTTTGCTTTTATGACCTTCTTCAGGGCATATGTAAAGTTTAAAATAAAGTCTGCACAACAGCATAGCTCCTCAGTCAGTACATGGCACAGACATGGTACACAATGGTTTGGCTACAGTTAGCCTAGGTGTATAAAGAAAGAACATTTGCCTACTTAATTACTTTCCACCAGTGCTTAGAGAGTGCACAGTGCTGGCCTCAGCACAACGTGCTGATAGGAAATGACTGAGCTCCACATTGAGCCGAGGAGTAATGAGTCATTCATTGAGTCCATATCTCCAACACAACAATGAAAATAGTGAATGAATGGCACACAGAGATGTGGCGCTGTCCACACCAACATCGTCAAACTGCCCCTTATCGGGGGTGGTTAGAGGGTGTTAAATAAGCTCTACATGTTAAATAAGCTCTACATTCTGGTAAATGTCATTGAGTACGTGTTTGTTCAATAACAGAAGCCTTCTCGTCTATCCTCCATAGAAAACAGAAAATATATGTTTTACCCAATTTAGTCGCTAATTAATTCCTCCCCATGCACACATGACGTCTCATTTGAGACGTCAGAAAAAACAAGATACATCATGTTCATCTAGGAGTGTCAAGGATATATATGTACTGTAGCAGAGTGGCTCTGAGCCTCTGCCTGATGGCCTCAAAAGTCGAATATCTTCCCTGCTCCATAGGGATATCCCTTTGGTCTAGTAGTGGTTAAGATATTGCACTTTTCCCAGGTGTTATAGACACAAGAAAGTCTTACGACTTATTTTTTCACCTGCCCAGTGAGGAACCCCCACCGGAAGGATGTAGCCTACTGTTGAGCCTTAATCCTACTCCTCCCGCCCAACACTCCCTGCTGACAGGTGCCGCCCCCCAGCCCGTGGATTACGTGCAGTGACATCTGATATAGGCTAAGAAGCACTTAACATATATAATGTCTTATAATTACTTCCCCAAAATACATCACTTACAACACACTTACTGTACAGCACATCACTTACAACAATATCAGGCTTTAAGGCCGATATTGACTCTGTCATCATATCCAAATCTAGCTTTCAGGGACAAAAAGTGAAAACATGAAGATAAGAGGTTTCTGCCCGACAGCGACGATAATACTATACACCATACGACACAGAACCGAAAATAGACAATCTACAAGCCCTGCAACTCGCTGGGAGTGTTCAGTTCATGTATGTTCAGAGACTGTCAGACACTACTGCTCTTGTAATTGTCACGTTGATATAAGTGGTGAATATGCCCCATATTCTCTCTCTCTCTCTCTCTCTCTCTCTCTCTCTCTCTCTCTCTCTCTCTCTCTCTCTCTCTCTCTCTCTCTCTCCCTCTCGCATGCACTTGGTCTATATTTTCTCTTTCAATCAGGGATTTCATGAGCTGATAGCTCTGAGCACCATTCAACTAAAATGCATGGCCCACTTCTCATGCTGAGGGAAATTGTTCTGCAAAAATAGAGAGAAAAGAAAACATATATACTAGACCCTTAACATGCTCGCCTGTGTGCACATATTCACACACATGCGAGCGCGAGCATGGAACCAAAAGTCCATTTTGGTCCTGTGTTAAGTGTCATTGAAAACCAGTGCCTTGTAACAGTGGTTCTCAAACTTTTTCATGCCACGACTCCCAAATGAACATGTATTTGGTAGCAGACCCTCGACCCTGAAAAGGTTTTGTGACAAGGACCCCCAGAAGAGAAGATTTGTATAACTGTAAAGTATACAAAAATAGCAGACGTACAAGGCTATAATTGGCGCACTGTGATCTTGTAGATCTGCAATTTTTTGAATAAATGGATAAAGTGGTTAACATGATTGTGATGCTATGTCACTTCTGCGGGGGACTCCCATGGAACCCCCAGGACCCCACATTGAGAACCCTTGCCCTATAACACCATTCAACCAGAGGTGTGTTTGAATACGTCTCTGTTCTAATAGCCACACTGTGTGTCTCTCAGATTTATACATAATGCATCAATGTCACATTATTTACTGTGTGACAGGTCCACTCTGAACACCAATACGAAGCACATAGGCTGGTTGGAGCTGTAGTTTATCTTCATTTGATCACTTTGTCGTGGGTACGGTACACATGCTCATGTGGTCTGCCATATAGAGTTGACGTCTTAAGTAATTGACGAAAGCATGACTTATGTTGTCGCTAGTTCAGGCAGAAACCATTTATCGCTATATGTCATCTTTTCATGTTTCATGTTTTGTTTTTTTTACATTAAGGCTGTGGGCTGTGGGTTGTTTATAAATATGTAACCAATCAAATGTATTAACAAGAGCTTCTGACTAATGAAGTAGCTACATTGGATCCACTGGAACATATTCATGGTGGGTTTTTTTTACATGTCCTGAAAGAAAATTGTTTTGGACATGCAAAGCATTCCACCCGACAACAGTGGTGCTATGCAATGTGTGTCAAGGAGTTCAAAGAACTTGAGTACATAACAGCAAGTCTTAAAAGAAAAGGACAGCTCACTGATGCTGACACAGTAGGATACGGCAGAGATTATTTGGATTGCTCATGCTATATAATCTGGATTACACAGCAATATTTCCTTTTTGCAGAATGCCCCAGCTCTCAGTCGAAAGGCTCAGGAGAAGATGCCATCATTTTCAACCTTATTGAGGGGCGCTAGCCCATCCTATGTCCAGCTTTGAGGGTTTGTGTAAACACAAACATTGTCCTAACACAAACATTGACTGCCTTTGACAATGAATGGCCAGTTTTGAGTGCACAATGGTATTCAATGAGGACGTGAGGACGTAAATTGTGATTGGCCGGAATGAGAGGATGTATGGTGATGTATGATAAGAGCGCCCCCTCACTTAGTCACTTCACACAGGTGTGATTTTTATTATCCTTTCTAATGCTCTCATTGCATGACATACAGTCATACAGTATCACTGTGTTGCATTTGGTGGGCTGTGGACAGTTCAGAAAGCTACCTATACCCATGACAACGTTGAGGCGATTCCAATATAATAGTTTGAAAAGTTTGAAAAGTCGACAATGGGTGAAGTGCTCCTTTAAGATGAACAAAGTGCAAAGAATCTCTTTGAATCCTTGACCCTCACGGGAAGTCTGTCTGAGGAAGAAATAGTTCTCCTAATTAGGTGATGTGACTTCAACCGAGTCAAGAGTAGCGAAGTGAAAAAACTCAACAGAATGTATCAAAAACTCAACAGAATGTATCCAAATGTGAATCCAGCCTGCGACAGATGTGGCCAATCGCCGGCCACTCTAGCTCATATGTTCTGGCATTGCACAAAACTAAGATCTTATTGGCAAAGTATATTTAAATCACTGTCAGACATTGTTGAAAGACCTTTTGACCCGGATCCACTGACAGCAATTATGGGAGTCACAGGGCCCGGGGTCAAACTGTCTACTTTCCAATATAACATGGTAAAATATGTGACTCTACTGGCTCGCAGACTGATACTGTTGAATTGGAAACAAGCACAGGTTCCAACTCACACTTCACTGATGAAAGATGTTATGCATTACTTACAATTGGAAAAGATTAAGTTTGAATTGAGAGGGAGTGAAGATAGGTTCTACCAGACATGGCAACCCTTCATTGACTATTTTAATAGGTGCACGCTAACCCCTCCTACACAATAGCACAATAGAAAATTGGAAAGAAAGAAAAGGAACTGAAAGAAAAGGAACTGAATGTTTTTTCTTTATTTTATTTTTTATTATTTAAAAAAGAATGTCTAACTTACTTAATTCACAACATGTTGGAAGTTTGAGAGCAAGAATGTCTGTCCTGTTGTCTGTTTTGTTTGTCTGTTCACACTTGTCATTGTTTAACTGTTTTTTGTTTTTTCATGTTTATCACACTTATGTTTTTTTGTTATACTGTATGTGGAACATTTACATTGCCTGTTATTTTTTTCATTTTTATTTAACTGAATTACTTATCATTATCTAATCTGAAATTGTCGAACAAAAATGCCTAATAAAAACAGTATTAAAAAAAAAAAAAAAAAAAAAAAAAAATGCAATTCATATAAAAAAAAAAAAAATTTTTTTTCAATTATAAATTTTTTATAATTGAAAAAAAAAAAAAAAAAAAAAAAAAAAAAAAAGAGTAGCGAAGTGATAGGACATGTAGTCTTTGATTAAAATACATTTATTTTTATATGGGAGTGCTTTCATTTGCTAAACCGACTGGTGGAACTGGAAATGTCTTGTGACCCTGCGGCGTTGCATTGGCATGAATTAGGCCACGGGCCACCATATCTCGAGAGTGTACAAATGGAACCAAATCCACCTGTAAGAGTCTATTTGTTTCCTGCAGTTAATCTGAAAACTCACCTCTTCAGACTCCACCTTTGTTTGTGTCCGGATATCTCAGTTGGTAGAGCCTTTAGACCACAAGGTCATGGGTTCGATCCCGGGTACCGGCCACCAACTCAAGCACATGAGTAGCACGGCTTGTGTGGAACCTTGTGCGATAACTAAGTACTGGTGAGATGATATGGTACTTGCGTCTTATATTTTGGAGTGCCACTTAATTCTTCCACTTAGTTGGTTTATGAGTTAAGTTATTTTCAAAGCTGAGCAAAAGGGCCAGAGGAAGCGCACCTGCTTTTCTTTCTGGAACTGATGGTACTGTAAGTGTGGCACCTCAGCATGCAATCTCCCAGGGGTCTAGCACATTTGTAATGGGGATAGACTTTTTGGCACGGACAGCAAGGTTCTAGGGAGGGATAGGGAGACTAAACTGGTGGTGGCCAACTCCCCTGGGTCATATTAGGGATGGGGCCCGGAACCCATGTAGGAACCAGTTCAGATAGCTCAACTGGCACCCATACAGTAGAATCCAGGGTTACCATGGAAATCAAATGATGGCGAGGTCCCAATATTTTTTAAGACATGTTTCCTCGGCTAAACGAGGTACACAACACAACCATTTCACAGGAACCAGTATAGCAGATGTGAGCCCTCCTGCTTTTACGTGGGCAAAGGATAATTTACTTACGGTACATACTGTAGGAGCCACACATCTGAGGCATTTGATGTACAGTATGTGATTAATTGCTTACTGTAATTTGCTTTGGATAAAGAGCACCTGCTAAATGCTTAAATTATAAATGGTAACTAAGAATAATTCAGCTGGGGACCCCCCTGTAACGCCCTCAAGGACCCAATGCGGGGTCCCAGACCCCACTTTGACAAACACTGCTGTAAGGTGCAATGCGTCGTGGTGGCTGATTAACTCCAATTGAGGAGTCATTAGTATTCCTGTTGGATCATCACACGCACACGCTGTTGATGAAGATCACTACTGACACCTCTATAATTGTGGGATACTTTAGAATTTGGTCTGGCTGACCGACTCCTTCCAAGAGAGAGAGAGAGAGAGAGAGAGAGAGAGAGAGAGAGAGAGAGAGAGAGAGAGAGAGAGAGAGAGAGAGAGAGAGAGGAAAGAGAGAGAGAGAGGGAGAGAGAGAGAGAGAGAGAGAGAGAGAGAGAGAGAGGGAGAGAGAGCCTCTCCCACAGGGAGGACAGAGATGTCGCAAATCATTGTTCCTGAACCTTTTTCGAGCTCTGGACCGCTAGCATATTTTTAACAATCCTCAAGGACCACGCCACCCGATTCTGTTTAACTTTCAGTGGTATTGGGGAACAGGGGTTTAGGCCTCAATTACACCTACATCTAGCATACAACAATGTTGCATGGTAGATGTAAGCAAGTTGTAAGTGTCATGCATTTCCAATGGAAGTCACATGGTTTGATACAACATTTTAGTTTGATGCGGGGGAGGGGGGCACAACACAGCTATCAAACAAAAATGTTGTATAAAACCATGTGACTTCCATTGGAAATGCATGATATTGACACTTACATCTTGCTTACATCTTGCATGCAACATTGTTGTATAGGTGTAATTGTTTTTTAGTTTTAGTTTATGTTTTGTTTTGTTTGAGAGAGAGATGAAACAGGGACTGTTATTGTTGACCTATTTCTAAAATATTAGTGCAACTTTCGTTCTTTTTTGACCCCTCTATCACATGGAACTATGCTTTTTGTGTCCATATCACTTCCATGTGATAGAGGGGTCAAAGTTGAACGAAAGTCGCACTAATATTTTAGAAATAGGTCAACAATAGAAAGGACGTTAGTTTTGTGGATTAATTTACTTTTACTGCGTGGCCCCAGTGCCCCCACAAAATGACCGGAACTACTTAATATTCACCAAAACCAGAGCAGAACTCCCACCACGGGACTCGGGCAATCAATTAATACAGTTGCGACCACTATATTAATGGCAGTATTTCATACAACTTCAGTTAAAAAAATCTGAACTATCCCTTTAAAGTAAAAAAAAAAGTAGCAGATCCACAAGCTCGAGAGGCGTCGCTTTGTGCCGCGTTTCTCAATGTTGTGGTATGATCAAGTAGGGCGTTGATTTACGAAGAAAAAAACCCACTAAACGTTAAAAAAATATTGAGATATGAGGTTTCTGCCCGACAACAGCGACATATATATGCAGGTTATCAGCAGTGTATGTAGGTTTCGTCCTTTGAGGCAAGCAGGCTCGCTAGCGCATACTGTACTCTCTGGACTAGCCCAGTTCTATCTAGGGGGGGGGGGGGGGGGGTTGTTGCACTTCCCTGTGCGTGCAGTACACACTACTGTAGAAAATCCTCAGTGTTCAGTTCCAAAAAGAGTGCGTGCGTTCGTGCGTGCGTGCGTGCGAGAGAGAAAGAGGAAAGAGAGAGAGAGAGAGAGAGAGAGAGAGAGAGCAAATGTGAACATGAAGATGTGGAATAAACTCAAGCCCAAGACATACTGTACCAGCTAATAAACTATCCTATTGTTGTTAGATGATTGTGACAGAGACAGTACACCCACAACTAGGCCCGAATAAAAAATTGCTCCTGGTTTTAGACAGCTGCGGTGGATGGAAATGAAGCTCCACCCACGCGCCGTGGGCAAAGCGTTTCCGGTTTTCTGGCCGACGCTGAATTTTACCGTGTGGGTGGAGCTTCATTTTCATCCACTAGCTGTCTAAAAAGAAAACCAAAGAGACTCCTGCCACGAACGATTTTCCTTCGCACCTTGACGCCTACAGTAGCCTAAGTGTGGGTGTACTGAGAGAGTGCGTTTATGTCAAAACGTGCCAGGCGACAACGTCTCTTCTTGCATCACTGTGACAGCACAGGGTTTGGTAGCAGCAGCCAGTCAGTATAGAGACTTATATACGTATAGGAGACGTGAGGTTGTTGCTTTGGATCGCCTCGGCGAACAGATGTGCACGGACGGACCGCCTCCCTGGCGTGCCGGTGTGTGCGATTGGACAGATGCCCTGGACCTCCACGCCACCCTGGACACCGTGATCTGTGACACGTGCAGTGCCACCTGTGGGGGCGCTCGCCGTTAATTGATCAGCTACAGCTAATTGACACTGTCGGTGTCAGCCTGCTTCTGTACAGTACGCCTCTGGAATTATAATGCGCTAGTTCTCAAACATGTTCAGGTCCTTGACATGCATCGCATTTCAGACAAAAAGTTAAAAGAACACCTTATGCAAACAAGCATCGACTAATCCCCAGAGGTAGGCCTACAATGCTTTATGTGTTGTGCAGGATGTTTTAATATTGCGTCTTCTTATTTTTATTTTGATAATAGTTATTGTAAAGTTGATAAGTTGTAATTAATGTTTTTGTTCAAATGTTTCTCTGCTTTTCTCAAGGTAAAAGCTAATGGGGATCCTAATACCAATTAAACTATTTGAGAGTTAAACACCCTTAAGGGGTCATTTGGAACCGGAACCCTCTCAGGGGACCATGAACCACACTTTGAGACCCACTGGTGTATATTGGAGTGTTTCCAGTGAGCCAACATGTACTGTCATGGTTTGAGTATTTGGTGGCCATTTTGACATTGTTTTTTCCCTGCTTTTGTGTTCGGTTTTCACACCTCATTGCTAACCACCATACCTGAGTGATTGCCTTGATTTGTTTCTATTTGAACCCTGTTTGTCTTTTAGTTGGTGCTGGATTCTTGTTTGCATGTACAGGTACAACAGAGGTTCACTTTTTAGTGTTCAACCTTTTGTTTTTCAAGGTACTGGAATTAAGCCTGACTATTTACTGCTGTGGTTTATGTTTATATGTCTTCTGCGCTTTTCGACTTTTTTAGATTTTTGCTTAAATAAATCTAAGATTGTTCATCTGCATCTGAGCCTCCATCCATGTTATTGTTATTGTTATTGTTATTATTATTATTATTATTATTATTATTATTATTATTATTATTATTAGGTGTTTTAGCAGTGGTTAACACATTATAATACATTCATTATTATGTGTAGGCCTACTCTTCTAGAGTAACACATGGACACACTGATGTAACAGTTCACTTATTAATGTAAATCCACCAGGGGAAAATCATAATAATAATCTGGCACAATATTTAAACACCCTCAGTGGGGTGAAGCACATGCGGAAATCCTTAATGCGTCTTAACCAACTACCAAAGACCACTATTTATTATTCTATCTTGCACAATGCTCAATTTAAACAAATCATGCAAAATACAAACCTTTTGCAGAGGAGGCACTTGCATGGGTGAGTATATTGCATTTTAATTTACCGTTTGTGAAGAGGGGCAATCCATCTACGTTTGCATCTCAACAAACATAATTTAGACCCCCTTACTTATCTTGTCCCTACAAGGTAATATATAATGCACTTGCCTTGGTCGACTCTTTTGTGATAAATTAATCAGCCCTCACGTCACGTCTCTTTATTATATGGCCCGGGCATCCTGTGTTGACTGGAGTGATGGCCCGTCCTTAGCTAAATAAATTACATCTAGTCATCATACGGTCCAGCTTTATTGATGCGCCGCAAAAAGTGTCTTGTCATCGCAACGAAGCGGCGTCGTCGAGGCCGTGAAATATCTGCCACTGCACGCTTTGCTTGCTTGTCATTTGGAGGCTATTTCACAACTTACTTGGGGGGGGGGGGGGGGGACACTCCTTTGAATAATTCCTTTGAAAAGCATTAAAAAAGCATTACATAGATGCGTTGACAGTGCTGTAAGAGAGCATTAAATGGAAGATTATGCTCCGATTAACATCAGACCTACAGACATGTCCAGTGATGTTGACTTTAATTTCGTCCAGCCCCCATGGTGTTGTTTGTGCATGTGCAACTACTGCATGGTGTCGCCCACCAGTAACTGTTTGATCTACAACCTCACAATGCGTTGTCAAGCTCAGTGGTTCTCAAACTGGGGGTCCCCAATTCTTTTGGGGGGTCCCCAGATGATTAGTTTATCTGCAACATTGCTTTCACACTCAACAGTAAACAAACCAATATACAAAAGTGTATATAGGCTACAGGGTATCTGCTCATTCCTGAAGTTACAATTGACCTTTAAGACATTTCTAATATCAAAATATTAAAATATGATTATGGGGATCGCGGCCTGAACACTTCGGGAACCCTTGGTCAAGCTTGTAGCTCCAGTTTCGGTGTGCAACTAAGCATAAAGCAGGGATCCAGGGGACTGAGAGGAGATGCTGTCACCTCATGTCTCTGGGCCGTGTGGCCTAATCTGCCGTGCTGCTCGGTGCACCTGCCAATGTGTCCTCATTTAAGACACAGCGCAACCTTGATGGATGGCCGCACAGTCTCTCACCATATAGCTAACAGAGTGTCGGCCACCCACAGGGCTGACGGGGAGTGGTGCTCAATCTGCCGTGACAAAATTACCTCTCATATGGGCCGGTGTGGGACCGAGAGAACGGGCCGGAGGAGGAGAGCCAAATCGCAGCACGGAGTCCTCCCTACTGCTCACTAACCGCGTTATCTCTCAGTCTCACTGTCTGTAACGATATTATCTGCCTTTCCGTCACACTCTCCCTGGAAGAGTGTTGGAGGAAGCAAGGGCGGAGATCTTCTAAAGTCCAGGGCCCCACAGATCGAAACTGGATCAATACCGGGAGCTTCATTTTCTCTTTTGTGTGAATAGGGCCCGTCATTAGCGCAAATGTGTTTTGGTCTTATCTGTCGGCTGTGGACAGTTCAGAAACCCATGCCTAGCAATGACATCATATGGGGATTCCAAGGCTAATAGAAACTATGGCCTTTTTCCTCCTGCAAAGCTGGCATGCTGAAAACAAACAAACAAACAAAAACAAACCAGTCCGAGTGCAGTTGTAACTCAAGTCTGTTTCACTGAGACTAGTTTAACCACTGAAACATCATATGGTTGAGCAGAGTCCCTCAGGGCTCTATACTAGTGTATTTTCTGTTTTCTGTTATTGTGGGGTTAATATGACGAGGTCAGTTATTGATATCTATTGATTCAGAAAGAGGTCGCTGATAGCCACCACCTAGCAGTGTCTCCCTCGCTAGGTATAAGGCTCCGCTATAGGCTCTGGTCCGTCAATGAAATGATTCCCCACATCCACTGCCAATTGCAATCTTAAAAACTCTGAATCCTTTCTCGGATTGAGGTGTTTGATCAAAACCTGGATCTTAGCAGCTCATTACTAAATTGTCGCTACCTCGTGGTTAGTATATTAATTGCTTCAGACGGTAAAAAGAAGGTAGCCAAATTAGCTTTAGGCAATTTTGGTTGATTTTGGGGTGAGTGTTGGGGTCTTCAGAGTAAATCATACAGCTCAAGGCTCTGGCATGGAGGAGAGGGACACAGACTGAAACAATGCTGGCAGTCAATGTGGTAAATTTAGATAGCATGAAAGTTTGTTACTGAAATTGAACATAATGTAAATCCCTCTAACATGGATTGATTATCTGTCAGGTTAACATAGTCAGATGTACAGATGTTTTATGAAACCTGCTCTCATTTAGTTTCAGACGCCGAGTGGCTTCAACCTTGGTGGATATTCTATTTTTAGCTTATCATCCAACGTTTATAGATCAGTGGGCCTCTCTCTCTCTCTCCCCCCCCCCCCCCACCCCCCTCTCTCTCTCTCTCTCTCTCTCTCTCTCTCTCTCTCTCTCTCTATCTATACTGTATCTCTATAAGTAAGTAAGTGTCTTCAATAAAGGGGTCACAGGATGAAGACAGAGTGAAAGGAGGGGGGGGGGGGGGGGGTGATGTAAGCTCTCCTGTCATCACAGGGGACTAAATTTGGTGACGTGTTAATTTTGAACTTGCCCCTCTCGTCTAGTAGACCCGCTTGATTAATGTGTCTCCTTGTCCCTGGCAGCCACTAGAACCAGGCCAGGAACATCCTGCTCTGCTCCACACCGCACCGTTTCCCAAACAATGGCTCAGGACCCATTTTTATGGTTCATGCGTTAATGTCCCCCTTTGACAAAATCCAGGGAAAGCAAACCTTTGTTTCTAAATAAAGAAAAATAGATAAAGATGTGTCTTTTGGGTCTCAAAATGCTCAGATTTAAATTCTAGTATACCGATTATCTTGTTTCTTTGAAAGTGTCCATGTCTCGGAGCCATAGAGTAGAATCGGCTCAACGGTCGTCCTAAATATTTTTACTTTTAACATCTTACTAAGCTGGGATGACCAGATCTTATCCAGATCTTATTCCTAGTTTGAAAGTCCTTCAGCATAAGGTCTTTTAGCATAACCTTCAACTGTAAAGTACTGGTAACACACATGTTAAAGTATTCAATCAATCAATCAATCAATCAATCTCTATGGGTAATACAATGTAACTAGCATATGCATGCTGTAGGTGGTCTGTACGCACTCCATCCGGAGGGAAAGACAAGGGGATCGTAGCTTTTAATTCCAGTACACGCTCCGATACTAACTCCAACTCCCTCTACACTCTAATCTATACAGTCATCTCATCGTTCCTCATCAGAGCATAAAGGTATGCGTACATATAGTGAATTACATTTTCTTCATGCTGTCCCTTATTATGTCTCATTGGCCTTTTTCAAGCAACTGGAGTCTAATTAATTTCCTCATTCTCCACAGTGGCACAATGGAGGCTAGCGGCTGCATTGTGTGCAGGGAGCGATGAGCAACAATGCCCCGAGACGGCGGGGCAACGCTAACAACGAATGGTAAACAAAAGGCCTGCGTGGAACAGCTGCTCATAACGATTGGAGTGGGGATTGGGTTCTGGGAAAGCACCGTTATCATTCAGATTTACTTTACTTTACTTGATGACTCCACGATTAATCCAAGGTTATAGACGCTATAGATGCTCATATAGGAAACGACAAGACAGTGGTTCTTATAGACCTTTTCATGTGAAGAACCCCTCCATTAATATGTATAATATTTGGCCATGGACCCCGATCGGGAAATGTTCTGTGCATGCAAGATTTGTGTTGTTAAAATGTTTCATTATGCTACCATATTGACACACTTTGGATGGTCAGTATCATGGTCGTTACCATGGTTAGTATGATGTCAGTATCATGGTTAGTATCATGTCAGTTGGTTAGTATCCTGGTCAGTATCATGGTGTTGTGACTTGTGACAGACGCTCGTATTCTCCTTCACCCAGAGAAGACATGTTTTGGCCACAATTACTACCGTTTCCGGTTCATTTTCGGTTTACTCAATTGAATAGCAACCCAGAGCTAATGTAAGTACCTTATAGGCCTACATGACCGCAATGTATCATAAACCACTATTAAGACCATTTGATGTAAATTCACGTCATTGGCGCTTGTGTTGAATAGCAGATGCACAAGCTCATAGCACAGCATTAAGTGACGTGCTATAAGCTTGTATATCTGCTGTTTTTGAATAGGAGGAAGACACTCAAGACAGTACTCTGAAAGTCTGAATAACGTTTGAATGAATCTCCCATACTTTAATTAGTGTGACAATGTCAGATGACAAAAAAATAAAAAAATACAAATAAATAAAAAGGTGAAAATGTTTGGAGATGCAAGGTTTCTGTCTAACAGTGACTAAAATGATCGATTTTCCATTCCATGGTATACTCTCTGGAACATATACTATAAGGGCGCCAATGCCTGCACTTAACATTTGAACTCTGTCATTAAACAAAGCACTGTAACAGTGTGAGTCTAATTCACACTGTTAAAATGACATGTGCCTTTTGGCACATTGACATATTGGCACATTGTCATATTGTCACATTGTCATTTTTGGCACATTGACATAAACCACACATATCCTCTGTATCCTCGCATATTATTCTCTCTTCGTATGTCCATTAAAGACCTGCAGAGGCCGATTCTACAAATGCCTTCTATAGTTCTCAAACATTTTCATGTCAAGGAACCCCAAATTGATATGGACCTCAATCTGGAAATGTTTTGTCACTGAGATTTTACAAAAGATCAAAAAATGTGGGCTTGTAGATCTGCATTTTTATTTTATTTTATTATTATAATTCTTTTACGCTAAAATATAAAATGACAAATGCCTTCCTGGGTTTTAATGGGTTAAAAAAGTACTAGCCTTGAGGAAAGTATTCAGAATTTCAATACAGAAATGCATTGATGCAAATAGTACTTTTGAATTCTTAAGTGTGAACGCATGCATTTGTGAACGCACATACCTTTGAACATTTAAAGGCAGAGTCAAGTGATATTTTTGGGTTAAAAACTAAAAGTGTTTTGTAAAAAGGTTAAAGCTCTATATTCTGATAGTAACCATTGCAATAGTAAAAAGTATTAATTTTCAGGTGGGTTGCAAAAATTCAGCCAATCAGGAGAGAGTATAACCATTCATCAGCTCATTTCTCACTTTGCATATACCCTCTAGTACTCAAGTACTGGGGGGTGTGGGGGGGGGTACTTTGTCCTCATCGTTGACTCATCTGGTCGACTCTGTTCCGGTGGAGCTGGAAGGCCGGAGTGACCCATCGGCCACAGGAGCACTGGTCTCCGCACCAGCTGAACGAGCCCAGCTTGGAGCTACACTTCGGACACAGCAGCTGGCCGGCCGTCACCCCCAACAAGGCGTGCTCCATCCACTGGACCGGCTCTATGAAGTACGACGTGCAACGCACGTTGCCGCCAGAGAGGTTACTGGCCTTCTTGTGGCCGAAGGCCGAGGCTCCACCATCCCCTGCGGGATGGCTGAGGATACTGGCGTGACGGAACAGAGTTCTGCTGCACTTCTTACACCTGTAGGAGGAAAGCTCTGAGGAGCTGGAGGAGAGGGGGGCGGAGTCGGCATCCTGCCGCAGATCCGGGTATTCCCCTTCGGTGGTTTTGGTCAGTCTGTATTGTTTGTGTGAGGGAGCAGAGTCATCTATTTCACACTGCATGGCCTCCCACATACAGGGAGGGATGGATGTGATATGGCTTTGTTGAAATGCGTTGCTATAATATGTCTTCCATGTGACGTCAGTGTCTTGTGTCTATGCTCTATGGTGTATGTAGGCTATGACTCCAAATTTGGGCGAGGGTTCAGCATGATCAGAGCCTCGTTTACTTCAACTGTGAAATTAAAGGGGAGGTCCACAGGTGCACTGTGCTCTAATCCGCCCCAAACTTCTCACAACCACACACTCCAGCAGTAAAACTGGCCATAAAACATGGTCCCTATTGCTCTGATTAGCATAATAATTTTCAGTAGTTACATTTATAGTGAATCTAGAGTGAAAATAGAAGATCGACAAGATGTTTTTGTTTGACATATTTAGAATTGTAATTTTAAAAGAGAGCTGGCAGAGCGACTTTCACTATTTGAAACAATGGCAAACCCCCCCCCCCCCCACACACACACACACACCGAGAAGACAGTGGAAACTGCAGCTATTAAGATATGCCGTTTAATTATGGCTAGGTAATGTGTGGGCGTAATATGCAGGGCTGATAGAATGGCTTTTTGACACAATGTGTGCTAACCATACATAAATTAACTATGGTTTAAAAGGCAAAGGGAGAGCACCGCATTACACTTTAATTATGAAGCGATAATGACGTGTGCGCACAGTCAATCAAAATGTTAACATTCCACTCGCCAACACTGTGAATACAAAATGAGAAACTCTTGTAAAGGGGATGTGCATCAGCAAAAGACACCTAAAGACATTTCCATACATCCGTCCATCCATCCCCATCAAGGTCCCCTGGGGGGACCCAGGCCCCATGTTGAGAACCGCTGTTTTAATACAGTAGGAAATAGATTAGCAGGCTTCTGTCAAACTCTAAAGGTCCTTGCAGACTGGACGTGCTTTTATGAAAACCGGTGCAAAAACGCTGCTAAACATCTGAAATACACAGCAGTGTGCAGGGACCATAACAAGCATTTAGGCAGAACTCCACATTTTGAGAAATAAATATGCGCACTGTGGTTCCCAAAAAACAAATAAAATAATAAAAAGCTGTCAGACAGGCGTGCAGATATTGTCCATATAATAAACTGAATGTTCTTCTTCAACTAAGTCAGGTCACAGGGACAACAGTTCCAGTGGAGAGCTCCAGACTTCTCTTTAGCCACTTCATCCTGGGGGAATCCCAAGGTTCATTCTGAAGGCTAGAGGGGGATATATAGTCTCCCCCATCTGGTGAGATGTGCACCAAGGACCTCCCTATACGGACACGCTCTGTCTGTGTACAAATAATTCTACAGACAAATCTCCGACACCACCAGACCGATCAACGTGAAATGTTGTAGGGCTGTAGACACACTAACCGTAGGCCAAGGGAGAGAGAACCTACACAGTTACACTCCAGAGTTACAGTCCATTGACATTCCACTTGGTTCCATTTGTACACTTTCAGGGCTAAATAAACACAGAGAATTTTCTTTATGTTGGCTGCTTATGGGGCCTACTCCCACGCCTGTTTTCTTTGCCATTCATGCAATTAGGTGAGAGAAAATAATTCCATCAGTAATTCCATCTTCCTCAACGCTAACCACACAACATTTCTCATTAAATATTAACCGACGGTCATGAGCTTGCTTTGCATTTTGATTATTAATGCGTATACTTTTATTTACTGCAGGAGGAGTTGAGAGTTTATGCTCCTCAGATTGCATTAGCTGAGATTCTGTTATTGGCATATTCAACAGACATGCTCCGCTGAATAATCTTCCATGAAATAATCTGGGTAAAGTCTAATGAAGATAATGAAGGCTTGATGCCGACACGCATACGTTATACGGTTGTGCCCACATAAAAACGACATTTTAACAAATACTGTACAATTTCTTGAAATAAATGTTGTGTATAGGTAAAGGAGCCTTTAACACTGTTTCACAAATCACACTTAAGGACTTTATTTTTGCTTTAATCTGTCACAGCCCTGGCCACAGTCTGTGCCACACCCACTCATCCACTGCCCTGATGACTACCTGGACCCACCTGTGTGTCTCACCTCACCTGCTCCCTAATGAACCTATAGCCCTTGATGCTCTCATGTGATTGTTGGTTTATCAGTTTGCTTTGCCTTGTGTATACATTTATTCTTGCCTTGTAATGGTGTACCGTACCTGATTTATACTTTTGCCAAGTAAAGACTTTAAGTTTATTCCTTGTGTCAGTGAGTTCTGCATTTTGGATCCTTACCTGGGATAGAAGCCTGACATAATCCATGCGCTCTCTCAGCCCTCATATGCCATTATTTCAGAAAGTAGACTTCAGTAATGGTAAAGTCAACGACTGTAGGGGTCAGAGTCACAAGCTGCAGGCAGCCTGTCTTGCCGGTTGGTGCCAGGCGTCACTCTGATAGTAAGACTTTGATTATCAGTAAGCCAGCTATTCCGAATCGGCTCGCTACAGCTTGACAAGCTCTGACTAGCGCCGGCACGCCAGTGCTACTATACTGAATTATGAAAACCATTGATGGATGAAATATGAACATCAATCTTGTTCGGCTCCCTGTCTGCTGAATAAATTACTTTTTAGAAGTTCAGTCCCATGTTTGCAGACATGTACTTGATGATTCCTTCATCCTGTCCTGCTTTCCCCTTTCTAGAAATGTCTACCTGCAATGACAAAAAAGCAGCAGAAAACCATGCAAGGATTCGGACCAAGGCGCTGTGTCAAGTAGGCTACAAGGTTAACATGTGTGGACAGGGTTAACTGGCATAAAAACTAGTAAATCGGGAGAAAAATGATTGGCTACTCAAAACAACGTTTCTGCTACTGATAAATAAAATATGTTTTGCACTAAGCAAACAGCATGAGGCAGCCATTTGTCTACTCTACGGGGCTGGCACAGTTGCTCAAGAGGTACAGTTCCTGGTTTGATTACTGGCTACTCCTGGGTTAGTATGAAAGTGTCCTTGAGCAAAACCCTGACTCATCCCTAAGTGCGCCTGATGAGCAGGGTGGTGCCTTGCATGGTTTGTGAATGTGTGTGAATGGGTGAAGCGCCCCTCACTTCACACAAATGTGATTTTTGAGGGGCGCTAGCCCCTCCAGGTTTAATGTTTGTGCCTCATCACGTCATATTGTCTCTTTATTGTTAATGGCGTTTAATGTTTGTGTTGGCACCGTTTGTTTTACATCACCATTACATCACCTAATCAACATGAGTTAGACTTTAATATACTGTATTAGCGCCCCTCACTTCACACGGGTGTGATTTATTACTACACCCATCCGACCCTTTGTGAAACAACTATCCGAAAAACTCTAACATTGATATGCACATGACTGGAAATGTGTATTTGGCTCAGGGACATTGAACCATAATACAGTATATAGTATTTGCTGGGACAGTAATTGCATTAATGCAAAACCACGCATGACGCAGCGTTGAGGTCATCATCATAGCACTATTTTTACACTGCAGCTCTGAAAGATTCTGTGTGTGTGTGTGTGTGTGTGTGTGTGTGTGTGTGTGTGTGTGTGTGTGTGTGTGTGTGTGTGTGTGTGTGCGCGCGCGTGTGTGTGTGTGTGTGTGTGTGTGTGTGTGTGTGTGTACATACACATAGCAACATAAATGTTTTGTCATTTTTATTAATAATATAAATTATATAAGATTTTCTGAAAACTTAGGTCAGGATTTAGAAGGCATTTTTAGAATTGGCCTCATGCAGTGCTACATGGGTTAATTCTTTTTTTAATGTTTGTTTTTTCTTTAGTTTTTCAGCTGATCTGGCCCCAAACCACTGGACCAACAGTATCAGCATCACATGATTTGTGCACGTTTGTGCACGCTGCAAATAGGCCAAGTAAAAAGTTCATATCCCCACAATCAGGATGACGTGTCGTGTAACCTTGCCTAAATATGGAGTCATAGATACAGTCATATATGACTGACATCACAGACTGAACACTGCGCTTCTCATGGAGACATGTACTCCCACTGAGCACATCAACCTTTCTGCTTTTAGTTGTTTTCCCATGCACATGTCTGTGCATTAATTAGTATATTAAAAGAGCATAGCCTGTCTGTCTATGCCCACAAACTGTAACAGGATTGAAGATAATTGAGATAATTGCATGTTCATGAATGAAAGAACTCTTAATCTGGCTCTCTATACTAAATATGCAGCTGAATCATTGCACTGAATGACATCATAGTTCAAGACACAGCCATGCCATGAGATGAATTCCATGGCAGCATACCATTTCTTAATTTTTCATTCCACTCAGTTCAAAACATATCTCCATATTCAAAATATCCATGGTTTTCAGAAACGTACAATGTCGTTTTAAAATAAAATAAATAATAATACAAAGATGTATGTACAGTATGACATTACAGTATGTCATTGTTATGTCTCACTGACAGCTGTTTGATGGTGCTGCGCTCATTGCATATTCCTGTTGTCTTGTGAGGATTGGGGGGATTATCTGGGATCTAGTACTTCAGTCTGATACAACATGATGATGATGTGATGTTGCTGCTTCTCCGTTTGTTGTTAATATATTTACTCTGAGTTTGCAAGTAAAGAAGAGTTGTGTTAACCTGTGTCATGGTCCACTGATTTACAAACACAATATTGGCGACGAGGATGGCTGCTTTTTCTCTTCCACCACCTAACCCCTTCCTGGAATTGCCGGGCGAGTCTCCAGTGCCCTGGACTCGCTGGAAACAGTCCTTTGAAACATGGCTAGTTGCTATGGGGCTAACCGGTGTCGGCGCGGCGCGCAAAAAGGCGCTGTTGCGACACTGTCTGGGAACGGAGGGTCAACGGGTGCTCGGGACGCTGGAAACTGAGCCCGATACGGACTATGACGCCGCCGTGGTGCTTCTACAAGGACATTTCGCGGCCCCGCAAAGCGCTCTTCTCCGACGCTTTTTGTTCAGACAACGACGCCAGCTGCCCGGTGAGTCTGTTCACCAGTATGTGGCTAACCTGCGGGGGCTGGCTGGCTCGTGCAAGTTTGGCGCACTGCAGGATGAAATGATCCGTGACCAATTGATTGAACACACAAGCAACGTGAAAGTACGTGAGAGACTGTTAATGGAAAAGGATGAACTGTTGCTGTCCGAGGCTGTTGCTATTGCCTTTAATGTCGAGAGTGCAACTGAGTGTGCAGCCATGTTAACTACACAACAAGTGGCCACATTCAGCCGTACGTCCGACCACTCTCTGCTCCCGCCGCGCAGCGATGCAACGGACCCTGACTCCACAGCTGTGATGCAACTGGAACGACGTCAGCGGCCCCGCCCACAACCACAACAACAGCCCTGCGGTAACTGTGGGTCTAGGACACATGCATCAAGAGCCCAGGACTGCCCTGCCCGTGGCCAGTCATGCCGTAACTGCGGTAAGCTAAATCATTTTGCTGCTGTCTGTCGCTCTGCCCCGGTCCAGGACTCCCAGTCTGGTCCCACTGTTATCCACAATGTGACCTCGGGTGCAGTGCCATTCAAGTCATGTTCAGTTTACCTAAATGATGTGTGCTGCCGTCTGCTGGTGGATACTGGTGCGGGCTGGTCTCTCCTGAACATGGATACCTACAATAACATTTTCAGTTCGCTGCCCCTGTCCGCGCCCTCTACTGCCCTGTATGGTTATGGGGGGTCAGGCATCGACCTGGTGGGGTCTCTCCAGGTGACTGCCCGCTATGGGACTAAGGCTGTGCCCGGTTGTGTCTTCCAAGTGGCTCGCCAGGGGGCTAACCTGATGGGTTTAGACGTGTTCACTGCTCTGGGGTTCTCTGTTCTGGATACGGGGGGGTCGGCCATTATGACTGTCACCACGCCATGGCAGCAGAAATGGCCATCTCTGTTTCATGGTCTGGGTTGCCTCTCTGCTTTCGCCCACCAACCCCTCATCGACCCCTCAGTTAGGTCTGTCATTCAGCCACTGCGCCGCATCCCACTGGCCCTACGTGACGGAGTCTCAGCTGAACTACAGCAGCTACTGGAAGCTGGTATCATTGAACCGGTGGATGCTTCGCCCTGGGTTTCGAACCTGGTGGTGGCCAAAAAGAAGTCGGGCGGCCTGCGTGTCTGCGTGGACCTGCGTGCAGTTAATAAGGCAGTGGTCCCAGACCAGTACCCCCTCCCCACGTCAGAGGAGCTCACGGCTCAGTTCTACGGCTCTACAGTGTTCACTAAGCTCGACCTCAGACAGGGGTACCTCCAGGTGCCTCTTCACCCCAGCAGCAGAAACCTCACAGCCTTTGTCACACATGCCGGGGTGTTCCGCTACACTCGGATGCCGTTCGGCCTATGCTCCGCCCCTAGCTGCTTCCAGAAAGTCATGGTCTCTGTGCTGGCTGGTATACCGGGCGTGGCCGTCTTTCTCGATGATATGGTGGTGCATGGGGCCACTGCTGACGTTCATGACCAGCGACTCGACATGGTGTTTGCTGCCCTGGCCAAGCACAACCTTACTCTCAATACTGACAAGTGTGTCCTCTCTGTTCCCGAAATTGAGTTTGTAGGGTTCCGGCTGTCTGCAGGTGGAATAACTCCACTTAATTCCAACTTGGACGCAATTCAGGCCATCCCAGACCCCAGCTCAGCTTCCCAGGTTGCCTCATTCCTGGGCATGACTGGCTATTATTTGAAGTTTCTCCCACAGTACTCTGACACCACAGCCCCTCTGCGTCGGCTGCTGCGCAAGGACGAGCCTTGGGTGTGGTCTCGGGAGTGCAGTGATGCTGTGCGTGCCCTCAAGACACAACTTACTTCTTCCCCAGTGTTGGCCCACTTTGACATAGCCAGCCCCACCCTCGTGACCTGTGACGCATCGTCTATAGCTATAGGAGCTGTGCTGTCGCAGATCCAGAACGGGGTCGAGAAACCCATCGCCTTCGCCTCCCGGGCCCTCAACCCGACGGAGCAGCGGTACTCCGTGGGCGAGCGAGAGGCGTTGGCCTGCATCTGGGCCTGTGAGAGGTGGCATCTCTATCTCTATGGCCGCTCTTTCACTCTCAGAACTGACCACCAGGCTCTTACGGCGCTGCTGTCCACGTCCGGGACAGGCCACAGACCACTCAGACTACACCGCTGGTATGACCGCCTCCGTCAGTACAATTTCGATCTGAAGTTCACCCCGGGCAGAGACAATGTTGTGGCTGACCTGCTGTCCCGATCTGTCCCCGCCCCGGCCCCGGCCCTGCACGTCGACACTGACTGTATTGAACGGGACATTGTTAACATGTTGCATGCGCCCCTTCAGACCACTGTCTCTCTGCAGGAGCTCAAGGACGCTTCTGACCAGGACCCCATCCTTTCTGCCCTCCGCACGTACATCCGCGATGGCTGGCCTCATGTGGTCCCGGGGGAGCTTGCGGCGTTCTCCCGTGTGCGTCAGGAGCTCTCCTGTTGGAACGACACCTGTGTGGCACGTGGGCTGTGCACAGTGATCCCTGGTGCCCTGCGTGCACGCGTCTTGTCCATGGCGCACGAGGGCCACCTGGGCATCGTGAAGCTGAAACAACGCTGCAGGGACCTGGTGTGGTGGCCGGGAATAGATCGAGACATCGAGGCCTTGGTCAAGGACTGCGCTGCCTGCCTCGTTAGTGGCAAGACAGGCCACCAGCCACCCCCTCCCCTGCAGCCTCTCGCCTGGCCCTCTCAGCCCTGGGATCACCTGCAGCTGGACGTCTGTGGTGAGATCCACGGGGTCCCACACCATCAGCGCTTCCTGATGGTTGTCTACGACCTGCACTCAAAATGGCCGGAAGTTGCCCCTACTGGTTCTGTGACCTCTCGGGTCCTCACCGACTTCCTGGACTCTCTTTTCTCCCGCTGGGGCCTTCCCCGGACCATCACAACGGATAATGGCCCCCAGATGGTGTCCGCTGAGTTCACTGACTACCTCCAGAGCAAGGGTATCCGACACGTGCGCACTGCATACTACCACCCCCAGGCCAACGGTGGTGTTGAACGTTTCAACCAGTCTCTGAAAAACGGCATCAGGGCACACAGGGCCCAAGGGTTCTCGTTTTCCCAGGCCCTCCGTCATACTCTGCTGCACTATAGAGCCACCAAGCACTCGACCACGGGCGTCTCCCCGGCCTCCCTCATGCTGGGCCGGGAGCTCGCTTTGCCCCTTGACAGGCTCCGTTCCACTACGCCCATTTCCCCGCCCCCTTCCCCTGTGGTTAGAGCCTCGGTCTCCCGTCAGGGCCAAGGAGCCGCTCATCGCCGCCTCCGACTGGGTCAGGGTCCGTCGGCCTCACCGGGACAATAAAATGGCTTCTTTCTGGTCCTCCCCCTTTCAAGTTGCTCGCCGGCTGGGCCCCGCCACCTACCTCCTCAACGATGGCTCTCGTTGGCACTCCAGCCGTCTTCAAAAGGTCCCTGCTCCTCCACGCACGGCTGTGGACACGCCTCGCTCTGTGGATTACGCCGTGACTGCGCCTCTCTCTGTGGGTTGCCCCGTGGCTTCGCCTATTCCTGCACATGTCATGGACATTCCTGGCCCTGCTCGGCCTCAGGCCTGTGCCACTCCGCGTCCTGCTCGCGTGCGTTCTCGCCCTGCCCGCTTACAGGACTTTGTGTCAGGACTGTATGCTTGAGTTTTTGCCAGGGGGGGGAAAATGTTATGTCTCACTGACAGCTGTTTGATGGTGCTGCGCTCATTGCATATTCCTGTTGTCTTGTGAGGATTGGGGGGATTATCTGGGATCTAGTACTTCAGTCTGATACAACATGATGATGATGTGATGTTGCTGCTTCTCCGTTTGTTGTTAATATATTTACTCTGAGTTTGCAAGTAAAGAAGAGTTGTGTTAACCTGTGTCATGGTCCACTGATTTACAAACACAATAGTCATGTCATGACATAATTAGATTGCTTGGGCTGGGCTGGCTATAGTGATCTGGTGTATATGTTTACCAGAGTTGAACTTGACGCAAGGCATGTGATGATTCACATTTTGTGTTGCGGTTACTTTGGTGATCAAGTTCAAATTCACCGAAAGATGAAAAGTTTATCTCATGATGTGAATTTGCTTCACCACCAGAAGCTCCGCCTCTTCATTCACACAGAATGAAAGTTTATTGTTGTTTATTGCATGGATCCCCATTAGCTGACGCTGGGGTGACACCTGGGGTCCATATAAGATGCATACAAATATAAGAACATGAAAAATACATAATTTCCAATCATTATACAAACATTAAGTTTAAGTCAAATTAAGTGAATGCGAGGCAAACATTTAATTTGCATACTGTACGGTATATGTGACGGTATCCTTAAAGGGGCATATTTAAAAATTGTGCCTAAAGGTGCACACTGGTGCATTTTTTTCTCTGCAGCCCTTGCAGATTGATGCGTTTTTGGGGGGGGGGAAAGGTGGGGGGAAAAGAGGTGGCTCCAATATCTGGGTCCGAAAATGCAGCAGTCTGCTCAAACAAATATTTTATCTTGGAATGGGAACGCACATTGTTATAGCTGGTTTTTATCCCAATAAAATATTGTCCCAAATATATTTGTGACAGTCTTACTAAATACATATAAAACATATAGGCCTACATGAATGTTTCCATGCATCTGAAACAGAATCAATGATGTTTGTTTATTTATATTACATTACTGATTTTGTCAGTAAGTAAAGTCAGTAATCTGTAATGGATTACATTGAGACGGGAAAAACTAAATCTAATATGCACCTAGATGTTTGGCACAGAATTATCTAAAAGCACCACCTGGGCTGTGGTCACCAGAACCTGAAAGCATGTCTTTTGTCTGCGTAATGCCATATCTCTGAGAGTGACCTAAACATGCAGGCTCGGGCACTCACTCTGATCAATAATGGCCGGAGCCTCAGATAGCGCTCTCATAAGGCTGCTTGATGTGCACTGCGGTGCGGGACCACCTCGGCGGCAGAAAGTAGTGCCAGAGAACAGAGGGGTTCATAATTTCAGACAGCTGTCGAGAGGGCAGCTGTGTATTAGCTCTAATACACATGTATTACACGAGAGTTCGAAAGAGATACTCGTAAATTGCGTTTTGGGGAACAAGTCGGACGCAGAATGTGGGCCTGACTTTGTGGCATTTCAACACGAGCGCTCCTCTAATGCACCCAAACAGTTAGTGGGACGAGACGTTTTGTGGGCCATGGACCACATTTTGTGGGTCACAACTCGAGTAGCCTAAAAAAACATTTTCTTCTCCTACATTTTTTTAATTAAATATATATTTAAAGAATTGTATACATTTTAAAACAAACAAACACAGATTAGAAATGCCATAAATAAAATAATAAAAATAATAACAATTAAGAAGTAGTGAAAATAGTGGATCTGCAAGCTTGCAAAGTGGCGTGAAGCGACGCATTGTGCGCTTGTAAAACGCGTTTTACTTTTCTTTTCTCGCCCCCAGTAATCTTTTGTTCCCAAAAGTCTCACATTTCTCATTTTGTTCTGGACGGTTTAAGGTCTGCCATTCCGTATCGTTTCCGTATCCGCTCTATAGTCTAGAATCTATAGACTGGATGAGCAGCCTGCAAAGCAAGTCGATCCCAACGCAGCCTACCATTATAAATAATAAACACTAGTTACTTTTGGAAACATGTCAAAGTAATGTATTATTACTAGTTGCTGGAAAAAGGAAATATTACTTTAAGTAACAAGTTACATTAGTTACTTTACTTTGCAACACTCTTGTAGAATCATGTATTTGAACCCGAAACTGAAGACAGTCTGTTGATCAATAACAAATTATCAGAGGGCCGGAGACTTGATGGAGGCAATTATCTATCATCTAGCTATAGCAGCCCAGAGATCTGACAGCTGTAACTGCTCCATGAGACGTCAATGTGAGCGGCACAGTCAAGCTCCCATGCAGGACCAGTGTTAGCGCATGATGCATCGGATATATGAAAATAGCAGATCTATAAGCTCACAACGCGTCGCACTGTGCCTTGCAATACCTGTTATTGTTTACTATGAAGCTGTTATTGTCTCTTAACAAGAGACTTATGTTAAACTTCATAGATATATTGGATTCTGCCAAATTAGTATTCCAGCAGATCTACATCTTATACGTCGACTCGTCATGATGTCGACTCAACGCTGCTGGTGTCCCCCCCTGATCCCCTGACCCCCCTTTATCCTCCCTCCACCCCCACTCAGAGTGGAATGGACTGGTCACTTGAACTCTCTGCACTTTATATTTATTCACTATGTTGTTTTTGCACTGTCTTGTCCTGTTTTGCACTTGTCCTAATGTTGTAAACTGCACTCTGCTGTCCACCAAAGCAAATTCCTAACATGTTTACATGTAATGGCAATAAAAGTCTTCTGATTCTGATTCTGATGTGATGCGCTGTCAGCTTGTAGATATGTTTTTAAAGAGTTGGAATAATGTTGCACAAAACTTCTGATATGGGAATCCCTGAAACAAACACAAACATAATAATAATAATAATAATAATAATAATAATGTCAGATGGGTGTCCAAATACAGGGCCTATAATCAATTTGACGTGAAAATGTTTAAGAACTATACCGTTTTTGTGAGAACAAGAAGACGATAGCTTCTTCCAACACAGGTCTGTGAAGAACGGTACGTTTCCTGATTAGTATTCAGCCAGCGTGTTGCGTCGCTCACATTCATTTCATGTAAGTTGTGCTCGGAGCTCCCTCCCCTCGGTCCAAATCACTTTCAATCTCTTTGTTCTGGGCATGGCTCCAGGCTCGGAGGCCGAAGAGAGTGATGCATTAAGGTGGCTTATTAATGTGATACGCAGCACAACTGCCGACCACATCCCATATTTCTGCCCTGCCACCTCTGTGCACAATTGCACATCTGCGTGGAAGGGAGGGGAGGATGCCCCCCCCCCTGGCGGTGGTGGAAGTAGTACTCCTATTTTATTTAATTAAAATAAATGAAAATACTCAAGTAAAAGTAGTACAATGTAGAGATACTCTGTTACAAGTATTTAAAAGTCCATGCTACACGCTGAGAGCTAAGATCAAGCTGTTTTCAAACTGCCGAACTGCAAAATATAGGACTTAATTGGTTAATCAATGTATATGTTTGTAATTAGGGATGCCCCGATCACGTTTTTGTGCTCCCGAATCCCATCCGATTCCGATCATTTGATTTTGAGCATCTGCCGATACCGATTTTGCCCGATATTTATATTTTATAGAACACGTTTATGCCATATCACAATAATACAATATCCCAAATCACAGACAATTTCCAGTCTAATATCATGATATGGATATAATACTGATACTAGGGATGTCCCGATCCCGTTTTTTGGCTCCCGATCCAATTCCGATCATTTGAAAATGACGTGATTGGTCACCGATCACCTGAACCGATTGGGACAACCCTAATCATAATCTAAATCTGCAACGGAACTTCTGAGTAAAGATGCCAAATAAATGTAGTGGAGTAAAAGTACAACATTTGCCTCTGTAGTAATGGAG
Source organism: Protomyctophum bolini (assembly GCF_963924005.1). Classification (NCBI taxonomy): domain Eukaryota; kingdom Metazoa; phylum Chordata; class Actinopteri; order Myctophiformes; family Myctophidae; genus Protomyctophum; species Protomyctophum bolini. The sequence goes on along the minus strand of NC_137872.1, from coordinate 19,371,065 downwards.
TAGAAGTTTTAAATACAAGTATAAAATACAAATCAAGTAGAGTGAAACTACCTGAAAAGTGTACCTAAACAGTACTTGAGTAACGTAATTAGTTACTTTCCGCCATTGGTGGTGGAGGACGCCCCTGAGGTGGTCCTCTTTCCATCCAGACATTAGAATGTCTCTAACAGGATTTACATCTCCACATGTAAGCTCTGATCTCCATCACCACAGTCACACATCATGTCCACATGTAAGCTCTGATCTCCATCACCACAGTCACACATCATGTCCACATGTAAGCTCTGATCTCCATCACCACAGTCACACATCATGTCCACATGTAAGCTCTGATCTCCATCACCACAGTCACACATCATGTCCACATGTAAGCTCTGATCTCCATCACCACAGTCACACATCATGTCCACATGTAAGCTCTGATCTCCATCACCACAGTCACACATCATGTCCACATGTAAGCTCTGATCTCCATCACCACAGTCACACATCATGTCCACATGTAAGCTCTGATCTCCATCACCACAGTCACACATCATGTCCACATGTAAGCTCTGATCTCCATCACCACAGTCACACATCATGTCCACATGTAAGCTCTGATCTCCATCACCACAGTCACACATCATGTCCACATGTAAGCTCTGATCTCCATCACCACAGTCACACATCATGTCCACATGTAAGCTCTGATCTCCATCACCACAGTCACACATCATGTCCACATGTAAGCTCTGATCTCCATCACCACAGTCACACATCATGTCCACATGTAAGCTCTGATCTCCATCACCACAGTCACACATCATGTCCACATGTAAGCTCTGATCTCCATCACCACAGTCACACATCATGTCCACATGTAAGCTCTGATCTCCATCACCCCAGTCACACATCATGGGGCCAGATGAGAACAGCCTGTTCAATTTCTCCATATTGAGAAACGGATGAATGGCAATGTGATATTTTACAGAGCTTTTATTATGATTTTTTTTGTTTTTTGTTTTGTTGTTTCTGCTGCTGGTTTTCTTACTATAGCAGATCAGCAGTTTTCTTGTTTTTCTCTTTTTTTCTCTTAATGAGTACATAAAACGGAGTAATTTCTGTGTTAGGAAAAACGGCCCCCTATATCACACTAAACAATGTAATTTCTCATTACATACAACAAACTGCAGGCCTAGAGAGCACAATGGAAGTAGTGTAGGCTTGTATCAATTGTTTTGTACAGTATGTTGTTTGCCAACAAACTCCAGTGGTGGAAAATAACTAAGAAGAACATTTGCTCACGTATTGTACTGGAGTACAAATTTGAGGTACTACATTTATGTATCACGCTTTATTATATTTTATTATATTATATTTATAGATCTAAGAGGCAATATGATACCTTTTTATTCCATTCCAATTATTTGAAAACGTAGGTTTCTTTGTAGATTTAGAATATTACACATGCAAAATATGATCTACAAATGCAAAAATGCTTGTGATTTGATGTGTTGTAAGGTTGATGCCCAGCTACTTTCAAAAGATGTTGACGAAAACTTTTCGAATACAGGACATTTAATTGAGTATTTCCGCACTGGTATTGTTACTTTTACTTAAGTAAGAACATCTAAGTAGCACCAAAGTCTGTACTCTGTTCCGCAATGTTATACCAACTGCCTTGTCTTACATCAAGCTCTCAGAATTCACCCAAGCCACAGCAGAAATGTCAAATGTCAAAATGTAAAATCGAGATCAATCTTTGACAAATGTGACAATGCTGACCCTGTGGCCTCATGTGTGCTGTGATGTCTGGATTGAAGCTGGCAGTTTTAACTTTAAAACTCACCCCTTAAAGATGGAGTGCTGTGATTTTTTCCTGTTTTGTATGTCTGGAGTTAACATTACTCCAATAGACCCCCAGGTGTGGTTAGAATTTTCAAATGAGTTTTCCCTGTGTATTTTTCTACAGTTCTCTCTAGTTTCTACATACATCTAATACACATTTTTTGTGACATTCGTTTCCGAGTCGATTGTCACTTTACTGTCATCTGGGGATCCCCCCCGCCCAATACTCAGAATGGGCGTCCCAACCCACAGGTTGAGAACCTCTGCCTATAGCAACAGCATGTCAATCTAGTGGCATATGAGCATAGAGCCATAAGGCTTCTACTCCAATCATTCAAATATGTCCTTACTTTAGCTGTAATATGATTTTGATTGTAAATAGGCAGTAGCTCCCCATGGCTGAAATCCTCTCCACAGCATTAAGAGCCCTAAACTCAGTAATAACTGAATATATGTGATGTATAATCAGCACTGAGCAGAGCATTAAATGGCTTTAAGGTAGCTGGGGGACAAGGCTTAAATGTCTCTGAATGTGTCTGCAGGCGTTCATAATTGTTTAGCCTGATTTGCACTTATGTTATATGCGTCGCTGTGGTGTGACAATTATAGCTGCTCTACAAGCTCAAGTAAGCAGATGGGCAAGACAACCGTCACACACAACTTACTGTAAACAGAGGCTTAAGTGCCATTCACACTGAGCAATATACAACTATAAGATAACTAACTATATTGTTCACCGTAGTATTTTTTTATAGTCGGTCTGAACTCTGCCATCCAGTTCACTTTGAACGACAGTTATAGTTATATATCCTGCAAGAGTGATCTGAACTGTCTTTCACTTTCACAAATGCATTCAAAACTCACCAGTAGAAGAAGTAGAAGTCATCATCGGATACGATGGACTACCATAGAGCACCGAAGTCCTGACGTAACTCGCTCATCCCGACGATTCCCCTGGTTCGCGGAAGTAATTTCTCTATGGAGAATAACATGGGGTGATCTTAATATCGTCTACTATAAGCGTTGTGGTCCAAAAATAAACAAGCTGTCTCGGCGTTATTGTTAGGGAGGTGTCTCTGTATCGTTTGCAACAGTCAGTCACTCAAATATGATACAGTCTGCTTCTAGCGAAAATATAACTAATTCAGCAGCAGTAACATTAGCGTTTTCTCTCAGTCAGTTGATTCTTCATATCCATATGAGTGAAGCGGCCGGGGTGACATGTTTATTTTTCAAACACAGTTGTTATATGAGGCGATCTAAAATCGCCTCAATGGGGATTTCAATGCAACTAAACAAATACATGAACCTGTGGACTGACGCCCTCTACTGAAAGTGACGTCAGACTTCGGTGCTCTATAAGCAAGTAAGTGTGTGTGTGTGTGTGTGTGTGTGTGTGTGTGTGTGTGTGTGTAACAGTATCTATAGTATTGGCGTCAAGATATACTGGACGGTCCATTTCACAATTTTGTTATTGGATTATAATTTGTAATGCATTACTTTGAATTACTTTATGTGTTTCTAGGTAGCTTAACCTAATATCATCATGTATCACTTGAGGGTAGTGATGCACAATATAATGAGTAGCATATCGAAATCGGCCATATAGCCTACTGTAGGCCTATTAGGCCATAAAAATCGCTATCGGATCGGTCTCAAAATAATCCAGATTATTTTCACAGATATTGATGACGCAATAATAATGTGACCGTCAATGGCTCTGTTTTGTGTATTTCTAATGTTTGAAGGCAGCATAATCCGTATAATATCAGAATCGGTATCATCTGTCCATGCTTTCACATGAGATTAGTGCCCCACTCACAAAGAAAGACCCTTCCCAGGTAGGCTGCTGAGTAGTATGATTTTTTTGTTAATATAATGCATACTTGAGGGTATTACAAAGGCTTATAACTTTCAACTTTGGCATCTGTGTCATTATGCTTGTGATTTGATTTAATATCATTCCATGTGGTAATTGAGGCCAGGGCAAAGTCATTTTATTTTGACCTCCAATTCACAGGAGTGGCGGTTGGGAGGGGAAAAATGGCTTAAATAAGATAATTTTTCTTAAAACCACATTGGTATTCCTATGTTTATATCTCAATCAAGCTTTGTCTCAAAAGTATGCACTCCAGGATTTACGCATAGCTTTTATCAGTGGTTCTCAAACCTAGGCCTTCCGGACTAGTCAGTTCATCTGGAGGTGCAGTAGCACCCAGAACAAATCTGAAGATCTGGGTGGTGTATGTTAGAATATAGTTATTTATTTCTCCCTTTCCAAAGAACAAAAATAATCAATGTTTGGACATCGGAAGGAGCATGTGCTTAAGTTCTCAGAGTTACAGACCTGTAAGAGTGCATTTGCTATTTGCTGGTTGTACTAGTCATTTAGATAGAGACCCCATGCCATGGAACCACCTCGGGGATCCCTGGTGGTCCCTGGACCACAGGAGAACCACTGGCGGGGAACATACAGTACCCGCTATACATATAGCATATTACTCCAGTTTTGGCTTCACTGCACCGGTTGTTTTTAGGATTGATTTTTAAATAATTTTACTTTTACGTGTATAAAGCTCTCAATGGTCTCGCACCTTCCTATGACTCCTCCACATGACTGCCTGCCTAAATATGTCCCAAACCACCCCTAAGGTCTTACAATGCTGGCCTGCTCGCTTTGCCTAAAAAAATGGCAACTAAAAAATACGGGGAAGCAGCCTTTTGCTTCTACGGGCCGACGGCATGGAACAAACTCCCACTGTACCTTCGACAGGCAGCCTCTGTAGACATTTTTAAAGCACAGCTCAAGACCCACTTCTACACTGTTGCTTTTAACTGATCTTTTATTTTTTGTTATTCATGTCCTCACTGTATTGCATTACTGCTTGTTTTTTAATGTTTATGCCTTGCTTTTCTTTTTTTCTCATTGCTCTGTAAAGCAGCTGAGCTGCATTTCATGTCATGAAAGGTGCTATACAAAATAAGTTTTATTATTATTATTATTATACACTCCAGTCCGTGGATGTATTATTAAGTGCTAATTTAACTCTCACGGTCAAAGTAACTTTGAGGCGCTTATGGATGTCATGCTATACTTTGCTATATCTTAAACGCAAGGAAAGTTCATTTTTTGTAACACACTTCCAACAAGACATTTCAAAGCTATTTTCGTAAAAAAAGACATTCTAAAATGACCTTTGAATAAACAAAGGGCTCAACAATCAATTAATATCCTTTCAATGTGCTTTCAACAAGCAAAACTTGAAATTAATTCCCACCGATAGCCATCTTAATCCGTCAGTATCATTAGAAGTGAATCAATTAGCTTCTAAATGAACCTCCCACCTCTTTATCTTTTGAGAGCGGCAGGAGCAATTTACTGCAGGAACATGTCAGATTGTTTGTCAGTCCAGACAGATGGCTCTTTCATCCTGTGGTTCATAGTCAACACTATTAGAGCCTTTCAAACAGCTTGCCACAAGGCCCTTTCTTGCAGCTTTATTTATTCACAGCCTAATCTTTATCCACATCACAGCGCTGCTATCTCTTCAACCTGGGCAACAGCATCCGCTCAAGCCATGGTGAATAGCTATGCAGCCATAGCCCCCCCTGACCGAAGGGGGGGACTAATGACATAATTAAATGTTGAAAATGAGTGCTGTTCCCCTTTAAGTGGTTAGCATTGATTGATTGAATTGATTGATTTCCAAAAATAAGGAACAAAGTCAAAGTGTGTCCCTTCAAAAAAGGGAAACACACACGTCTTTTAGTTTCCAAGTAAGAGAGGATTCCGTACTGGAGTGTGTTTGTTGTGCTCATGCACAATGAAGGGACGGTAGGGACCTGTTGATGTGTCCGTCAGGCCAGATCCCCTGCGGAAGCGATGCGCACAGTGTGAGAGGATGGCCTGTTTTAAGATTCATGTTCAATCACCGCTCTCGGCTGTTGGTCTTTGTTGCCTCGGGGGTGGCTTTTGATTGAATGTTTTCCGTTCACACCTCCGAGATAGGGCCTCTTTTATGTGACAATGATCTATATGCAGGTAATTACAATTGGCAATGATGGATAACACTCCGATTTGCCATGATTATGTTGAGATTAAACATGTTCCAGAACCCTCTCCCCAATGTCAAGAAGTGTTACATGCCTGCACTGAGAAGAAGCAGTTCCTCCGGGCTGCTTGTACAGTAATTTATTGGGAAGTGAATGATGTATATACTCTTCGCCGTATTGCGTCAAAATGTTCCATGATTGGGTGTTTGGGATGGTTGGTGAGTGCCTGTGGTTTTCATGTGACATGCTGCATCACATTTATGACTATTGTCTTTTCAGCTTAATTCTGCAAGCGCTGTGAGCTTGTAAATGTGCTGAGATTTGCTGTGTAGAGGCGAAAAGGTAATGGGGGGGCCTAGTATTATAGATAGACCCTGCCCTGGGGGACACCGGTCAATGAAGCAATAGTGTTTATGTGACCTGGCTTGTTAAATTACAATTAATGAAAGGAATGGAAGGATGCTCGTTAAAATTCTGAGCTGGGCTTTAGACGGTCAGGGAAGCCTATAGGGCACTGTTTCCCAAACATAGAGCTGCCACACACAGCTGTGTTTTATCGGCGGCGGCGGTGGTTCAGGGGTAGAGTGGCCGGATGGTAAACGCAAGCAGTGGTAGCCTTATAGAGTATATGTTTCGTTCGGGGTTTTTTTTTGGGGGGGGGGCGGGGGTTTGTAAAAAAAAATAGTAGTATAGTAGTGATATTGCATTGCATCGCCTTCCAATCAGCCTTTTTATTCGGCCTCATCCTGTACGTCTAGTTGGCAGCAGCTAATAATCACTGCAGGTACTTGACCTGTCATGTCACGTTGATCTGTGTTGTTTGGTTTATTGTAATTGTTCCCACTTCCCAGTGTGTGCACTGAACTCACTGCACTAGCAGCACTGAGAGTTGCGATTGCATCATTGTATACTATAGCCTATGTAAGTAAATATTGTTTATCTTTTTAGTCGTAGTAGTAGTTCTTTTTTTACCTAGCTAATTTTATCTTAATTACAAAAATATGTTTAACTGTGTAGTAGTGAATATAGCAGATGCAAGCGTGCAGTGCGGTGCCTGTCACTAAGGGATTTGTTCCAACTAAAAACACATGTAACTAACACTTGCAAACACATCCCAACACTTACCTTTGTTGTAACTCTGTATTCTGGAAACTGGGGCCAAATGCTTTCTCTGTCCGGCTCCTAACCAAAAACAAACAAGCAAACTCAAGTGTGAAACTTTTTTAGAAAAAACCTTTAACCAAACAATCTAATCAATCAATGAATTAATTATGTACGGACGAGCCCCCATTTTGTCATGCACTAGGGGATGCATGGCAAAAACAGGGAGTCCACACAACACAGTATATAACGTTATGTAATTATATTTATTATATTAAAGTAAATAAAGCATAGCAAAATAATGAAGTGTGGTGTGTGAGGATATCAGTTATCAGCAATGTGTGCAGTGTATGGATGTATGGAGAGTGGTGTATGCATGTTGTATTAGCTGGTGCAAAACATAACTTAACAAAAGGGTGGTTAGGCCCTGGAGCCAGGTGGCAGTCCTGCTTGCAGGGAGGACAGAGAGAAGAGTGAGCTGCAGCCTGGAGAGCTCCCTATATAATCCCCTAAGCCACACCCACCTCAGGTGAGCACAATTGGGCTGCTCCACTCTGCCATCACAGAGGCTTCCCTCTAGCTTACAGTGAGGCAGAGGGGGCAGGGCCGTCACAAAAGTGACACACTTGTAGATGTACTATTTTCACTAGTTTGTTATTTTTTGGGTCTTGAGCTAAAAGGTTTATGGGAACCACTGCATTAGACCATGAACACTTCAATTCACTACTGGCCTACTATACACTGTCTGTACTGCTGTCCTGTTGTATACTCTGACTGACTTGATTTAGCCAGTGAAAGAGAAATTACTCTAAACATTTTTAGCACAACGTTTTCACAAAATGTCTCTTGCCCTAAATACTAATGGGAACAAGAAAAGTAAAGACTTTGACATTGACCAATAGACAGTACTGTTTCTCATTGATGGTATACAATATGTGTTGTACGCTACAGTACTGTATTAGGCAATTTTTTCACAAAGAGTACACTTGACAAATTGAACTACTGTCCCTTTGTTGTTGCTATTTTGATCAATTGCTTTGAACCTTTTCATCAATTTAGTTTCATAATGTGTTTATATTGCCATCTTAATTATGCTGCTTAATGTTTTGTGCAAATCACTCTTGAGTAGCCTTGTGTGAAACATGCTAAACAAATCAATATGCCAATTGCCATGGCCTGACTGCTCACCAACCAGACACCAACTTTACTTTGTGTGTGAATATTTATGATCTAATAAGCAGGTTAACATTTTCTCTCCCCAGTTAGATAGAGTAGTTCACTTTAAAAACAATAACAGAGGGTAGATTAGGAATAATACCAATGCAGAGCGGCAGGTCCTGTAATAGCCTAATACAGATTATGTGCCACCAAAATGTGCTTTACTTTTTTTTGTATTTACCCAGGGTAGCACGTGAGCATCATAGCAACGCCCTGCACATAGAAACACACAGACAGACACACACATTAAAACCTGGCATCTGACCAGTACATCCACAGTCTTATACTGTTGGCCACTAAGCAGCTCCACTGGAGCAGTTGGGGGTTCAGTGACTTGCTCAAGGGCACTTCAGCTGTGTTGGGTGAGTGTTGACAAATCACTTCCCGAACCAGATTTTTCCTGCCAGTCCTGGGAATCGAACCGGCAACCTTTCGGCAACAAGGGCACTCCTCTAACCCTTGGGCCACCACTGCCTTTTGTAACTTTGACATAACAACATGGATGGGCGCAGATTGAGATGCACTCAGCATAAACTGCAAAAAATTGCATAAAAAGAACAGAATTCGAGGTTAAATGTAAATGTGTTTGGGGCCACAAATGAATCATGATGCCCCCTGTTTAAAGTCCAAACCCGCTCTCAGTCAGACTGTGGTTTAGAGCAGTAGGTTCTCATACGTCTCAAAATGTCAAGGACCCCCAAGATTATATTTGTCCGCAGAGGAGGCCCACCTGTAAAAAAAAAACAACAGAAAAGAAGATTAAAATAAAAATAAAATCAAAGATAGCAGTAGCAGATACAAGCTTGCAGCATATGGTACAAAGTGACACGCTTGTACTGTAGATTAATTTGTAGATGTTAATCTACAATCTACAAGACAAGTGTACTTTGTGAAACTTTGGTTTCAAGGAGTACAAGCTCAGTAGATTTAGCTGCTTTTGTGTTAAACTGGTGTGACACAGTAGGTCTATTCATGGTTCTCAAAGTGGGGTCCGGGGACCCCCAGTGGACAGGTCCTTGAGTATGTTCCAGGGGGTCGCCAGCTGTGTTAATAGCACCCAAATAATTTTAACTAGTTTATCCATATTTCATACGTTGGCTATTAAAAAATTGCAGATATTCAAGCTTGCAGTGTGGCACGAAGTTGTACATATCATGTGCATTTCATTTTGAGGGTCCGCGGCACAAAACAAAGTTTGAGAACTACACATAGATGAAAAATGAACCCTGTTCAACTATTTCAAGAAAATAATATTTAAAACGTATGAAGAAAATGCACCATGGCATTTATTTACTTTTATACCAATTATTTATACCTCCTTTTTCTCTCCTATTTAGTCAATTAGTCAATCAGTTATGCCAATGTATTCCTCCCCACACACATTTCTGTGTGGTCACTGCTGTCGTATCCTACTTGCTCACCTGCCGCCATTGAGGAGCCCCACCAGGAGGATGTAGACTAGAGCCTCCTATTCCTCCCGCCCAACACACCCTGCCGCCCCAGCCTGTAGGAGTACGTATACAGTGACCATTATCACCCTCCC